>NC_056739.1:1564713839-1564786339 GCF_019279795.1 Protopterus annectens
ACCCCATGCACTCACACACGTTTCCTATGCACATGGATGTGGTGGCAGTGCACATTCATTAATATGCATATGGCGCTACTGCACCATCTCTACGCCACACGGTCGGTGCAAGCCTAATGCCGTCCTTGCGCTGAGCTTCATGAATCCCGGGGACTGAGTTCTTTTTTCATATTTATTTTATTTATACTGCTGAAGCTAAATCCAGATATCTACAATGAATCCTTACCTTAAAATAGTACAAAATAATTTAATAATATTCCACATCCAGGTATGGATAATGCAGGATTTGCCCACAGTTAGTCTGGATTCCCCTTCCTGATCAATCAAAGCCATTGATGGGTAAATTCTGCATTCTTCCCATAGAAGTATACTATGATATTATATATCAACATTATTTAAGAATGAAATTGCTTACCTTTTTTCAATAATCCTTGACAACACTTTAGTTTTCTTTCAGCTCTTGTGCCAGCTACTGTTGCATTTGTACATGCATATGGCATGTACTCCCCCTTACTTGCACAGCACATTGAAGTGCATGGAACGAACTGGAGATGGCACTCACTTTTTATATCTCTATATTGTATGTTTGTATTTTCACATTCTTTTTTCATCAGAATTACATGTTAATCGTATCAACAGAACAAGAAAGGGAAGACATGAATATACTGAAGGGAATCTTTTCAAAAGCCAACAGTTTGCCTTTTTTAAGGTTTGTAACCAAATCATCAGTCCATTTGTTAAAGTCTTGTGCAGAGGAACAAGCTCAGTTTACAATGGATGCTTTGATTGTACTGATCAATCAGTGCACACATTTTAGAATGTAAATGAGCATTCATAGTATAACCTACCATTGCACAGAAATACACCTACACTGGTATGATTTCAATGAATTGCCATGAGGGTGGATTGTTGTGGTGGTTGTGGGGAGCCATGGACTCATGTGAAGTTTGTCGTGAATTTATGGAGACATATATGAAACCTTGTTTTCTCTTTTTCTTCCATGACTCATGATATTAAAGATGGTTTATTTTATGCCTGTGTGAGGATACAGTAACATGACAGCCTTTTTGCAGTATTGTTCTATTGTTAAGTGCAGTTGCTAAATCAGTGTAAATTTTGCTGGTGTATGCCCTTTTAAATCTATGTGTGTGTGTGTGTGTGTGTGTGTGTGTGTGTGTGTGTGTGTGTGTGTGTTTATTTTTATTTATTTATTTATTTATTTATTTATTTATTTATTGTTGGTGAATCCAGAAAGAACACCAGTGCTCTGCACTGAACATTTTAGAAAATAAGTATATTTAAACCTGTTCTGTGAATCATAATTAACAGTGTACAGCAGCAATCTCACATTACAGGAACGCTACTGCAATTGTACATTTTAAACTAAGCAATATCACTGTAGTTACACTAGACAATGGAACAAGTCCTAATTACATATAAATGTTAGTAAGCCGCGCCAGTAAATCATTCAAAAAAGAAAAAAATAAATTATATGGGTTACCACGGGCAATCCCAAACTCTGCATAGTCATTAATAGTATATTTTTTGGGAATGCCATCAGATTTCATTCATTGCTAAACACATAACATGCCCTGTGTTGACACTTACCTTGTGACATCTTTGTTTCTTTAGTGAGATACAGCTTGCAAATTTGCACACTAGAATTACTGTATGAATGTGAATATGGATTGCTTTCTCCTGACAAGTTTGAATTGCTAAACCTTTTTACACCTTTATGGCTGATCTTAACATCTAACATCCCCTTCCCTTGTACTTATTAAACTGAATAACGAAATGTGGATGAATGTAGTCGTTATTTACATGGTGTCACAGCTGTATGGATGGGATTATAGATGTGTAAAATACAGATGTTCCACTTCCATGATGAATAAGTTTAAAATTTTAAATTGAGGTGTCAGATCTCCCCTTTCATTATTTTCTAGGTCCAAGAGTATATATTCACAATGAACATCTTTTTTAATGTCAACTGTCTTCAACCTTTCTGCTTCCAAAGCAGTTTATCATTGTCAGCCCTTTATTAATGTATACTATTAGACAACAGGAAATCACCTTTGCCATGAATGTAATTATCTATCCAATGGAAAGATTTATAAGACAACTTTCATTGTGATTTAATGCTCATGTACATGACTTTATTATTGCTTTTATCTTTTATGTAATCCATAGCTTTTTTTTGTATTGTTGCAGGAAAAAATATGCAGAAAATTTCATCTGCTTACAGTGTTTATAAATTCTGTCATATATAAAATTACAAAAGCAGGACTCCCTAAGTTGAATATTTACTTAAAACCGAGAAATTTATCTTAGGACTGTAAGAAAATTAAGGGAAGTTACATTAACTTTTTTTTAAATCTGTATACATCTTTCCATACTTTTTTATGTTTATTAATTAAAGATAAACATATTTCTCTATGAAATTAAACACATAATCTGCATTTCAGTTGTGCTTTCTTTTCATACACAGAGAAAATATTATGCATGTTTTGTAAACATTTCCATTTACTAAAACTGAATGCCATCCTGCACATTTGTACATTTTAATAATGAGTGACATCCCCAGTTGTTTCTATGGGATCATTCTAATAATCATGAAGTAAAAAGGAGAAAACCACTTTGACAACACCAGTAACGAAAATAAAAAAGCAGCTTTGGTACACACACCTGGTAGAAAAGCCATGACCAGAAGGATAAATAATATAGATATAATAATACACATATAATATTATATATAATAAAGAGTTATTATTTATGCTTCTGGCCGTGGCTTTTCATCCAGGGGTGTGTGTGCTAAAGCATCATTTTAATAATGCAAGCAGGTATCAAATACTGTCCATCCATACTTACATTAATAATTCCATAACTATACTATGTACAAGCAACTGAAATGTTTCATCTTACAGCTTATATGATGGGCAAAACAAATTAATTGTTACTTGACCTCTGCTTAGTGCAGATAAAGTGATATTAAATGTTATATTTATGCTATTTACTTTGTCATGATTTTCATATTTTTCTAAATAGCTCAACAACCAAACAATACAAGCAGAACTGCTTAGCAATGTATGAAAGCTCACAACTGGAGGAACAAAATGCTGTGGACACAATGCATGTAGATTTTATAGCTACTGGGTATTATAAGTTGTTTACAAAACATAAAAAATAATATTAACTGCATTTATTGTGACTTAAAAAACTCCACTTAAAGATCCACACTCAAATGAATGCTACCACTGCAAAAATTAGTTTGTGCTCAACAGTCTGTTATATATACTTCATTTGTATTTATTTTGGTTCTAGAGATATGAACATTTGTTTGAACTCAGAAGCTATAACTTGATTTACCCAAAGGCTCAAGATGCAGCCAATGGAAGCTAGAATACAAATTTCCAAAGTTCCACTGGATGGCATGAGTTAATACCATTGCTGTTCTGAAAGAATAAAAACAATGACATGCATTTCTTTCTAGCAGTGGTATATGTGCTGAATATGTACAGTTACATATTTACAGAGGCAGTCTGTGTATTTGTATGCCATCTGGGTGGATCAGTATGTTCCAGATAAGTACTTATGAAGCACAGCTGTGGATTCTGTGAATTAATTAATGTTATGTGATGATGTGCCCTTAGGACAGCAATAGTAGCTCTTGTGCAGAACAGTCAATTTCTTTCAAGAAAGCGGCAAAATTAAACTGAAAAATATAAGGCAGTACATTGAAATGCAGTAGCTGAGAAGAAAACATTTGCTGACCAAGATAACAAACTAGCTGGCTGTGTCCATAAAATATTAAATAGAAAGGATATGAATCATGACTGAGCAAACAAAAGAATCTCTGACACTATTTTGATGAGTTTTTTCTTTTTAATTTTGTGGGCACCCACAGTCACAGTGACCATCAAGTCTGTCATTTGGATACGCATTGGACCCATTCATATCTTCTGGGGGTAAATCTACAGGTCCAGTCATTATTCTGGGAAGCAAGTGACACATACCTTACAAAGCCATGTCTGACCCAGCTCTGTTAGAAATGCTACATCTAAAGAAATCCCAATCCCTCTGCACCATATGCTCCAGAAACCTCAACCTCATTATCACTATCAACAGAACATGCTGGAGGGACAGGTTCATAACCCAGAGACTGCCTGTGCTCTGGAATAGACTTCCCATACATGTGAAACAGAGCACCTCACTAGCCCTCTTCAAGAGAAATCTTGATGAGTGGATGGGAAATAGAAAGTTCACCTGGGGGATCACTCCAGTGGCTATACTTGATAGAGGCACTGGGAATTAACGTCAGGCAGCACAACGCCAGGGCACTTCTATGGGCTAGGCTTGTAAAGGCTCCAGGGCCATTAGCCTAGTACACACCTATGACCCTGTGAACCTATGCCTAGAGTGACACCATTATTCACTGACAAGATGGAAACTTATTTCATTTATGCTCCTAATCCCTGCTCCCTTTGCAGACTGCTATCAAGAGGCACATACCTGCTACCACACGGATCCCCTACAAAATACCGAATGCTCAGAATCCCGACACCCAAATTACTGAGACCAGAAGCCTGATACCCCACATTACTGAAAGACCAGAAGCATGAAATTCAAAATCCCGATGTTAAGGGATATTGAGTTAGTGCTTCTGGTGTTGTGGTTCATGTAAGTATCTGTGTGTAAGTGTGTTTGTGGGGGGCTTTAGTGTGTGTTAGTGTGTGTTGTGATTGTGGTGTGTGTGTGAGGGACTGTAATGTGTGGGTGTGAGTTTGCCTTGTGTGTGTGTTTTTGTGTGATCTCCGAGTTAGAATATTAAAGTAGGGGTGTGTGGTGGGCACAGCCCCCCACATGGGGGGTGCAGGAGGGCTTGCCCCCCTACTTAACTATAGTGTAGGATTATTTTTTTGGGTTTGGGGGGACTCTGTCTGTATGTGTGTACTGTATGTGTGTTGATCATTCGCAATTTTGAATTTCGCACTTGTGGTCCATCGGTCTTCTCATCTTTCGGGTATTTGGTCTCGGGATTACGGACGTCGGTCTTGTGGGGTTTCGGTCTTTCGTAGTGAACCCGCTATCACACATACTAAGTCTTCTTGCCCAGAGATTCACTGCTTGCAGCACATGCACTCCAGGCTTCTTACTGTAAATAATAAATTTGCACTCCTGCAAGTGATGCCAGTGTTGTGAGCAGAACTGTCACCTCACGTCAGCTGCTGACTCTCATCATCACCAACCCGGTCCCTCCACCATCCATACTGTTACTCAAATGTGTTGTATCCAGGGCACGTTCATGACTTTATCCTTCTATACCATGGGGTTGAGTCATGGCTTTGTGATTTTTTAGTAAAACAATATTACCTTTACCAGGATATGCCATGCAGTTTCAGAGGACAATATGTCCAAACTTCCAGGCCAACTATTCTGATGCAAGTATTAAAGAAACTCATTAATGATCTAATTATTCAGTGATCTATATATAGTACATTTATAGGAAAGTATTTTCCTCATGATAAGGTCAAATCACTGACTTACCTTACAAATACCGAAACCCTATCTGCAATGAAAGTGTGATCTCTGAAACAGAGTGTATAAGTACAGGAGTGGAATGGTTAAGCCCACCATTCTGAGCAGTTAGGAAGGCACACCTTTCCTCAACAGATATTTAATTTTGCACTTATTTTGCAAGTTTGGTGCTATCTAGTACTATTTTGTGAGCTGACCTTGTGATGACCTGTCATGAATATGATTTTTTATGTACAGAAAATAATGTATATTTATTAAATGAAATTAATGTTCAAGTACTTCAACAAACTATAATCAATGAATTTGTGCCTGGAGGCAGTATGTACTGAATGAATTAGTTTATTTACTGTCAAATACTGCAGCAATACATATATGGCAAATTTCTATGTTTTAGGGATCAGTGCATATATTAAATAGTATAACCCAAAACATGCAGTGATATTATGCGTATTAAAAACCATGTTTCATGAAGTGATGTTTTAATATTCAAATTAAATATTTATTGCAGTTAGGTCCTATTTGATGTGTATTAAGAAAGAGAACTCAATTAAATAATATGTGTACAATAGCAAAAGGAAGCAATTTAATGATAATATACAGGAAGAATTCCATTAGAAAGTGGTAGAGGGACATTAACAATGGAATGCTGAAAAGAAAACGTAGAGTGAATTTTTGTGACTTAATTCATAGCGTGAAAGCAAAGTGTTGCAAGTTTCACGTATGACCTTGTGAAGTCATCTCTAAGTGAATTAGAGCTGTTTAAATGAAAGAAAATAGGCACACAGCATTTTGAACCGAATCAATTTTTTTATAAACCGTGCAAGTTTAGAACAGAGTATTTTAACATATGAAGGTATTTCAGAATGCTTGTTGATATTTAAGCATGTTGCTTTTAAAACAAATTAAAATCACAATGTCCCAAAATTCAAATAAATAAATAAATACATACATAAATAAAATAAAAAAGAGAGAACGAGAGAAAGACATCAGTCATGCAAATTTGCAATGTCATTCAGTCTAAATTTGTAAAAAAAGCATAATGATTAATCTATGGCTATCTTAGCAGATCAAAGGGACAATTAGTGTTTCAAATGATGAACAGACCTTGCATGTGTATACAAGTTAGTGCAAAACATACAATTATCTTCAAGATACCAGCAATAAAAGTAATTGCTGACTATTCAGAGAGCAAAACAGTATACAATTAGTGACTTGGATTAACACTGCACTATATGACTATAGTTTGATATAAAAACATAACCTTTTTATGGAAATTATCTGACAAGAAGGCCAAAAAGAGAAATGTTTCAGTGTGAACGCAGTTTTAAAGTTAGTAAGTAAAGTGGCATATTGATGCATTTATTGTAATCAGGGAGGATTGTGTATGCACATTTAGTGAGCAGAAGTTTACTACAGAGCCTTTAAAAATTAAGAAGACATAACAGTTCCAATGTTATTACATTTAATGGATGCCAAAACATATTGTTTATTGATATGTCTAGTAGCATGAAATAACTCAGCTATAAAAATCATAGGAATTTTAAACCATTTATAAAAAAAAAAAATCTGAGCCCAAATTGATCTCATAGCAGATTACTTTAAGGTTTCATAATAAAAATAAATTGTGGAATGAAGGTAATTTGAAGTTTGCAGAAAGTTGTTCAGATAAGCTGAAAACCTCTTTTGGAGAAGGATTAACAAATGTGTTGTGGTACTGTGACGTACAAAATGAGTTACTTTTAGAACAAAACCTCAGACCTCATCAAGAATTGTTAAATAAATCAGTAAAGAGATATGCTAAGATATCCTTGACTTACTACAAAATGTTAATGAATGTGCAGTTAACTATTTGTCTACTGAAGCTTCTAAGAAGCAAATATATTTTAGGTATGGCACATTATCACCTATGTCGCATGCATATTGGGTAAAACAAGAACATTGAGAAAATACCATATAAATGGCCATAATGAAATAATGTGCAAGTGAAAAACAAGCAGATGCAAAGTAAATAACATATAGACAATGCAAAGTGGCAAGAAAGAAACAATACATATAGAATGGAAGACATAAGATGTGAAGAAGGCTTAGACATAATGGAGAAAGATTCTGAAAAAGTCAATCTATAAATATAAATGGGTTTATGCTATGAAGAATGAATAGAACAGATAAATTATTTGGATCCTCCACAGCTGTGCAGGAAGCTACACTTAAGAAGAAGAGGTTTATTGGAGATTATCCATGTGCAACTAACAGTGGGTAAAACTGCCTTCCAGTTTATAGCCTGCTACAGACCACCCTCCCAAACCCAGGAACCCCACTCGGCCTTCCTGAGAACACTGGAAAATATGAAGGTCTCTCCAAACACCATTATATTGGGCGACTTCAACTACCCAAACATAGGCTGGGAGCATTACTCTAGCTCCAACACCCTAGCCCAAAGGTTCCTAGAATTTATAAACTCAAATGCTATGGAACAACTTGTTACCACTCCCACAAGAGGGGAAAACATACTGGACCTGATCATCACCAACATGGGGAATCTATGCTCCAGACCAAAAGTGTATCCCTCATTGGTAAGATCAGACCATAAACTAATCTCACTGGATATTCACATCCCGACCCCACCCCCTGCCCAGAAAACCACAGTGAAAAATGTCTCTAAAGCAAATTTCACACTCCTAAAAACCAAGGTGGAATCCTTCAAAGCCCCTGAGCCTGTGGAAAATATGGCCCAGACCGCAGAATCCTTTATAAATGCATTCTGTGAACACCTACAGGAATGCATGGATCATGCAATCCCAAATAAAACCAAGACCCAATCCTCCAAAGGCAGACGTCCTGTCTGGTGGACCCCAGCCATAAACAAACTATACAATAGAAGGAGGAAGCTACTACATGATAGAGCAAAATCCCAAAAAGGGAATGCATCTCTGATCAGTATTAGCAAAAAACTACGGGCACTCATAAAATCGTCTAAGGCCATCTTCGAGAGAAAAATTGCACAGGACACTAAGGATAATCACAAGGCTTTCTTTAGTTATATTAGGAACCTGGGTGGGAATTCCCAGATATGCTCAGAATTAGTCCAAAATGACAAAACATACATCGAACCCACAGACATTTCCAACATCCTAGCTGATAGGTTCAGCACAAACTTCTCCCCCCCTCCCCACCAAAAGGGCAAATATCTATCCCAGCAGAGTGCTGCCCCCCTGACATCTCAGATGCTCAGGTAAGAACCGCCCTCTCCAAAGCAAAAAACACAGCATCAATGGGACCAGACGGTGTCCCGGGCTGCGTCCTACATGAACTCCAAGAAGAGCTAAACCCAAACATAAAACTACTGTTCAATCTCAGCCTTACTACAGGATATGTACCCAAAGAGTGGCGTACAGCAACAGTGGTCCCTCTCCACCAAGGTGGTGCCTCAATGGATCCTGGAAACTATCGCCCCATAAGCCTGACTAGCTTGGTCTGCAAAGCTATAGAAAGGATCATCATGAACCTCATAAATAAAGATATTGGGACCTACAGACACTGGATCCTACCCAGTTCGGCTTTGTTAAGGGCAGATCCTGCCTCTTAAACCTGGTCAATTTCTTTGAAACAGTCACCAAGGCCATTGACGAGGGGAAGGTGGTCCACACAGCCTACCTGGACCTCGCAAAAGCCTTCGATACAATACCCCACTCGGGCATTATAGATAAGCTCATCAGCTTAAATATAAACCCCTATGTCACTAGATGGGTTGCAAACTGGCTCAAGGACAGAACCACATGGCTAGAATTGCTGGAGCCATGTCAGACTCCAGTCCTGGGACCTCTCTTGTTCGGTATATATTTCTTGGAGGTACAGGCCAACACGGAAGGATTGTGGCTGACCAAGTTCGCAGATGACTGCAAACTGGGTGCCATAATCGACTCTCCAGCCGACACAAGCATCCTCCAAAAGGGCCTCATAGAAACAGACAACTGGTGCCAGAGCCATGGCCTCAAGCTAAATGCCAAAAAGTGTATAGTCATCCCCTTTGGCAAAAACAAAGTGCCCACAAATTACCACATAGGTGGTAATCCATTAAGTACAGAAGAAGTAATTAGGGACCTGGGGACCCAAGTTGATAGCAATCTCTCATTTCACAACTACATGGCCAAAGTGGTTAGAAAAACATTTTATATAGCCCACCTAATCATGAAGGGATTCACATCTAGATCAGGGGAGGTCATCGTGCCTCTTTACTCATCCCTCATCAGGCCCATAATTGAGTACAATGTCCCTTTTGGGATGTACCTTACCAGACACCTGCAGCAACTGGAAAGACCCCAAAAGTACCTCACCAAGAGGATCAAAGGGCTCAAACAGATGCCATATGCTGCCCGGTTAAAGAAACTCCAGCTCTACTCAGTGGCATACCGCCTGCTCAGAGGCGATCTGTGCCTGACGTATAAAGCCATGTCCAACCCGGAATTAATGGACATGCTGCACCTCAGAAAATCCAAATCCCATCGAGCTACGCGCTCGAGAGACTTGAACCTCAGCACTGAAATAAATAGGACATGCTGGAGGGACAGATTCATAACCCAGAGGCTCCCTTCACTCTGGAATAAAATTCCAGTCCAGGTTAGGCAGAGTCCCTCATTGACTCTCTTCAAGAGGAATCTTCATGAGTGGATGGGAGATCGTAGGTTTACCCCGGGTATCACTTCTGTGTCACTGTTAGACAGAGGCACAGTATACTAACCTCAAAAAAGGGCATAGCAAAATGTATTTAAAATGGGTGGCGAAAGCCAAACACACTCTGGCTAGGCTTATGAATGCCCTAGGGCAGATAGCCTAGTATGAACCTATGAACCTATGAATATAAGTAACAATTTCAAAATGGCTGACTGAGTGATTCATCTGGTCTGTTAGTGAGAAAGGGTTCCTTGGTGAGTTAATTGAGTCTGTGACATAAGAAGATAAAACACAAAAGTTAAATATGTATGGATGCAGTACAAAAGGGCTAGCAGTTTGAAGGAGAGTGGATAATGAAGATTACATTCAAACTGTAAGCTATTACAAGGGTATGGGAAACAGCCAAATATACCAACAAAGTTGTCATGGATGAAAAGTTATCATAACAATTATAGAACCTAAACAAGTTTTCAAGGAAGAACTGGAACAACAAGAGGGCTCCATAGCTGATCATAATGTTGAATGTAGCAGATCTTGACTGTTGAAAACAAACCTGTTAACCATTGTACCAGTTGAAAAGCAAAAAATAAATGTAAAAAAAAAAAATTGGAGGGAGCCATGTCTCGCTTGTACTCCCATGTAGGGAGCTGCATTCCGCAGATCCCATGTATGTGTGTGTGTGTGTGTGTGTGTATATATATATATATATATATATATATATATATATATATACTGTATATATACACACACACACACATACACTAACACCAATATGCCCAATCTTAGTGGTAAGGCAAACTACCTTCTAACCCCTGAATGTCAATGGTCTGACAATTTACATTACTGGCATTCTCAGTAAGTGTGGAATCAATGACTTTGAATTGATGAAATCAAGACTTCATGTAAAGCTATGATCCTCAATAATAACTATATAAGCAAAAATATATATGCACATGTATGTGTGTAAGTGTGTGTGTGTGTGTGTGTGTGTGTGTGTGTGTGTGTGTATCTATACATATACATATATTCCCTCTCTAAGTTTGATGTACATATGAGGGGAATTCTCAAAGATACTTCATTTTTGGAATTATTTTACAGCCCAAACTACAAACATATGATTATTAGTCACACTTCTAACTGTCAACACTTGTGTACTTATATTCTTCCTTACTCCCATGAACAACAGCTGGATTAAACACACTGGGGTCTAAACTGGGAAAATGAGAACTAGTTTGTTGCACAAAATGACAAATGTAAATGTTTCAAGGATAAAATTTCATATTTGGTGTATGTGTTTGATAATAACAGACTTTATAATTCAAAAGCGAAGAAGGTGGCTGTGGTAAGGACCCCTGGACCTGAAAATGTGTAACAGTTTAAATTTCAGTTTGATCTAGTTGAGTTATTACAACAAATTTACACCTGTCCTCTCTACAGTATGGCATCATTTGAATGGATTGTTGAAGAAAAGACCTGAATGATAATGAATGGATGACTGTTAAATACATAAAGAAATTGCTAACATTGGACAAGGCACTTACTCACTTTCAGCATCCTTGCTTATCACTGGAATAAAACACATGACTGTATGATGTTTGCACTATTCTATCTTGCAAAAACTAAGTTATAACAGCAAAACTCCTTGCATTTGCTTCAAGATCAGTGATTTAAACAGAATATACCTCTACCTACTTATAGAAATAAGGCCTTAGACTGGTCTGTTTAACAATACAAATTCTGTTCATAGCAATACAGAAACAGATTTACACAAATTACTGATGTAAGAAAATGGGTGACCTTTATTTTAGCATACCATGAAGAAGAAATGTTGGGAAAATATGAGACATTTGACCAAATTGATGTTATAATAAGCAGATTATATATAGATTAGTATAAAGACAATTTGCTGGTAGAAGATGTATGTTGTTGCACAAATTCCAGTAACTTAAGAAACCTAAAAAAAGAAAACATTGTTGCCAGAGAAGATACAGAAATGCAGTTGTTAAGAAAATTCATAATGATAGGTTGACCACTCAATGCAAAGAATCTTCATCCATTAATACAGCTATAGTATACAATCAGAGAACTGTCATGGATAAAACATTTGTAATTTATATGTGAAAAAGCCTCAATTCTATCATGCCTGGGAAACCAAATCCTTCACAAAATCCAAGAGTCATATTGATAATACAGGGAAAACAAAGAGTATGCACTGGCCAAATCTGACATCAAAGATAGAACAAATTGTGCTAAAGTGGGCACTGAGTAATATGCATCAAACTCAATATCAGAAATAGGAAGAAACGTATACCCCGTGAGATTCCAACATTACTTTGACTGAAAGTACGAGTTGACTTGTTTCAGCTTAATAATCTCAATTTTGTGCAATGTTGATTGTAAAAGTATCTAGGAGTACAATTGAAGAATGCTACAGTGTCCACTATGGTAAATAAGATGAAAAGTCAATTAATGCTAATGCCTTTTTTATTTTTTTTTCATCCAATAATTCAAATATTTCTAAAAAGCTTATGGCTGTCAGCATATTGCTTCAAGTCCAAGATATCTGTCATGTAACTGGTATGCAGAACACATTGTCCAGACAGTAAAACTTTTACCCAAGTGCTTTTTCTCCCCATGCTTGACAATCATCATGCCTTATTAGCCTCTGTCCATTCATTTCCCCATACTAAGGAATAACTTAAAGACAGCAAGGGTATACTTAGATTTCATAAAATTAGTATTGTTTCAGCTCTTGATTTTAGCAAAGAGTGTTCTTCTCAGCACCCACAGTGTGCCCAGAATGATGTCCTTCTGTAGTTCATACAGGGTTGCATATATTGGTAGAATATTATGTACAATTGTAAATTCATTTTTATTAAACCTGTTGCTCCTTCTACTATTGGAACTGTATAGGTATCTTTCTTCCACATTGCTCTCATTTCTGCTTGCAGATCCTAGTATTTTATGACTTTGTGTCTCTCTATACATATGACACTGTAGTCACTGGGTGTAGTGATTTCAGTGATTAATGTTACTACTATATCGGGTTTTCTTACATCTATTTTTTTGAACTGTTGGCAATGGGTGACCCCATGTGATATAAAATTCATCATTCTCTATATTGCTTTCTGGTCCTTGTTTCCAGTGCTTTTCAGTTACTTCTATACAGTAGTGTTTGTACAATCCCCAATGCAACATTCTCGCCACATTATTGTGCCTTTCAGTATACAGCTCCCCTGCCATAAGTGCATGACACTTCAAACATGATGTGCAACTGTTTCCTGTTCTGTTTTACAAAGCCTGCATTTATCTGTTTTTCTCTTTGAGAAGACCCTCATATGCACACAAAAAGGAAGGCTACCACCAGGAGGTGGTTTGCTGATATGAAAACCTGCAGCTAGGATGTGAACTATGACCCTAACCCTTCTCCAAAGTGGCATGGCTGTACGTGCCTTGTTCTGCACAGACTTCCCCTTAGGATGAATGTGCCCATCTTTCCCTGCCAGCTCCATTAAACACCTGAGTTGCTAACTAAACTCATGCTGGTTCAACTGTGAAATATAGAAATCTGATATTTCTTAATCACCATGCCTCCACTATTGTAAGGAAGTCTTTTTTTTTTATTGCACAGCTTATATCTAAAGGTATTGCATCCATGTCCAAGGAAGTAACCATTCCACTACACTTGGCTCCCAGTCAGTAAATCATTAAATAAAATGTCCCTTTTGGTATGTACCTGTCCAAACACAAATGGAATGACTGCAATATTTTGTGTGTGTGCGTGGAGTAGAAGTACTAATTCAAAATCTCCTGTGTGCATTTCTGAGTTTTCGTTGTTTTCAGGTTTTGACTTTATAGCCTCGAAATACTGAATTTCGACATTTCAGTATCTCGAGGATATAAAGTGAATCCATATATATATATATATATATATATATATATATATACATATAGGAGAAACAGTCAACGTGACATTAGATAAAAGTTTTGAGCAGATAACTCACTTACAGGTAACTGTGTTAGGTCATCACCAGAGTCTGAGATCGTACAATGTGCAATGAGAGGACATGCAAAATATCACAGACATTTGTAGAAAAAGCTAAATGAAGTCTATTGCCAGACAGTCCAGCGCCTGACATATCTGAGGAAACGCAGTAAAAAGTTTATTTAGTTAATGGGAAAGCTGAGATGTCAGAATCAGTTTTGAAGAACATTATGATACGTTTTTCCCATTAGTCATGTGCATAATATAAAGCTAACTTTGAATAAAATGTACCCAGTATATAGTATATATAGTATTAACCTAAGGTGAATATACAGCCTTTTTTTTTACATAAAAATTGGGATGACAAGCTTTTAAGAAACTGTGTTACACTGGAAGGTGAATTATTTGACCAAAAGGGTTTGGACACGTGAGTAAATCACTGAACTAGCAGCGTGTCTGTCTCATAACTCATCATTTCTTAGGCCTTATGTTTTATGTAGTGTCTGAATGAATAATACTTCTATCAGAACAGAGGTCTGGAAAACCTACCAAACACAACTACAGAGCACTTGCCATGTTGCTCCCATTTTTGGGAGGAGTTATTTGACACTGAATATAAAGTGTAACAGCACAGCTGTGGCATGCTAACATCTATCCTACAAAAAGCCAAAAGAGATAATGAATACAGATTTCTTGGATTTATATTATATGTCAATTACAGTCAATAGTTGAGAATGCTGATCTAGAGTGCAACAGGGACTACTAAATTTCTGAAAAATGTAATAGAACAAAATTTAATATACCTGCAATAGATAGACTAGCTACTTATTTCACTGTATTTCTGCCTGTAGGTTGTTTTCCAGTTTTGCACTTGCCTTGCTTTATTTAAAAAGTTTAAATTTTCATATTTCTAATTTTGCAAAATTTTAACTGAATTTGCTGTTCTGGGCTATACACTCAAGTGAATTAACCTCTCTGTGCTTTTTCACTGTATAACTGCATTGTTTAGCCTGAGTTCACCAAAAAAAAAAATTCTATCTTGTTTGCTAATTTCCCACCTTTTCTAACTAGAATAGTCCAGTTTCCAGGCTTTGTTGGTTTCAGGACTTTTTCAGGAGTGGTTTCCAGCTCTGAAATTGCAATTTTATTGGCCATTTTGGGCTGATTTCTATCCCTTTCAGCTTTCTGGCATAAATACGCACCAAGGTTAAACTATTCTTGGTGCCAGAAAGTCTGCTCTTCGAATTTTCCCTTAGAACTAGCTAGTTTATCAGCAGTAGCACTAAAATCTCTATACCTGTGACTCGCACTTGCTCAAAAACTTGCTAAAAAGCACTAGGAAGCCTTAATTTGTTACAAGCACTCACCTCTCCTTGGTAATAAGGAGAAAATAGTCGTAGGGACTAGACAGTCTACAACTGCAAGTACCTTCCCAAAAAGTAAGGGAAAACAGCTTTTGTACTACACAAAGAATGCACCTAACCAGGCATGCCCAAGGGTCAGCTTCCTGTGATTTTTCCTGCCCACCTGGTGAATCTGGGCATACTGGGGCAATGCAGCAATTGCCTCATGTACACAGACAACCCTCTCCTCCTACCACCAAACACTACAACCTGTGAGAGATGCACTTACATAGCCAAACTGGAAGCAAAGCTCTCTCCAGCCAAGATTGTGCTAGACAGTCAAGAGGAGAAAGTTAAAACCCACACAACACCTCAAACAACACATAGCCCTTCAAAACCCACACCACCAAAACCCACACATAGCAACACAAAACCCACATATGCAGATGCTCTTAACATTAACCTGCCCAAGCAACAAGGACCTCCAAAGCTGAAACTCAAACAATCACCACCCCCAAACACAACCAAAGCATCACATAGCTCACAACACCAGTGTGCCATCCAACAGCAGCCCCTAAGGCAAGACAACATACCCAACACTTTAGTCATAGGTGACTCTATAGTCAGGCACACTGATGTCCCACTCACCAGGCTGAACAAGGAGAAAATTACAGTTAGTTGCCTGTCGAGTGCCAGGATCCACCACATAATGCATGCACTTAAGTCACTCCACAACAGGTGCAAATATGACTCTGTCATTGTCTATGTTGGAGTGAATGACTTGAGACATACCTCCCTGGACTACATGAAAAGAGACATGGAAGAGCTCTCAAATCATGTAGCCCAGGCAGGTATGACCCTAGCCTTGAGTAACATCCTGCCATTGTCCAGAATGATACCACAGTATAAGGACAAAATGATTGACTTCAATAATTGGCTAAGCTTCTGGTGTCATTCAAAGGGCATCCAGTATCTGTCTGCATGGGATGACATGAATGACAAACCACGATGCTTTGCAAGAGATGGTTTGCACCTGTCACCCCTGGGATTTAGGTTACTGGCTAAGGCTCTTGCCACGGCTATAGTGCCCTTTTTAGGCAAGGTGCAATGGACAAAACTACCACTGTAACGGGCACAAGTAAGCAAAATCTGGAGGTAATGCTACTCAATGCTAGAAGTCTAAACCAAAAGATGCACTCTCTCGAGGCTCTCCTAAAATGGAGAACATCGATATCTGTGCAGTAACTGAGACCAGGTTCAAAGCTCCAGAGAGCACCCCTGCAATACCAGGCTACAACTCATACCACACTATTCGGCCACCAAACCAGGACCAAGACACTAAAGGTGGAGGAGTGTCCATATTCAGCAAGGATATCCACACCTCCAGGCTGGTTGCCCAACACAATGCATCTGAAATTCTCCAGGTGCAACTAACACTAGGTAAGACTGAAATACAAATTGTAGATTGCTATATATCCCTACCATGTCCCAAGATTCTCACTACACCTTTCTAAACATACTGGCAAATATTAAGATACAACCAAACACCCTAATACTGGGTGATTTCAACTACCCTGCCATTAACTGGGAAAACTACTCCTGTACCAACATCTTTGCTCAACAGTTCTTGGAATTCATAAATTCCAATGCCCTAGAGCAACTAATTCATAGTCCCACCAGGAGTACCAATATTCTAGACCTGGTCACTACCAACATGGGAGATCGATGCTCCACACCAGTGGTCACCCCCTCGTTGGTCAGATCAGACCATAAGCTAATCATCCTTGACATCCACATCCCACCCCCACCTCCCTTTAAGGAAACCTCCATAAAAAACTTCTCCAAAGCCAACTTTATGCTTCTCAAGTCAGAAGTAACAAACTTCATGACACCCATGCAGATGGGAACTGGAATGTCAACTGCTGAAGCCTACTGTACGAGCACATTTACTCGTGCATGGACCAAGCCATCCCAAATAGAACCAAGATGCTCTCCTCTAAAAAAAGGAAGCCAATCTGGTAGTCCCCTGACATAAACAAGCTGTACAACAGACAGAAGGAAGAAACTGTTGCAGAAAAGAGGAAGAACCCAGGATTCAAAAAACTCCCTCACCAGCCTCAGTAGAAAGCTGAGCTCCCTCATAAAATCTTCCAAAGCTACTTATGAAAACAAAATTGCCAAAGATTCCAAAGACAACCACAAGGCATTCTATAGCTATGTCAAGAATCTAAATTGCAATACTCAGATATACTCTGAGCTACAGCAGACTGGGACTAGATATACTGATCCCAAGGATATTGCCAGTATCCTGGCAGATAGATTCAGAGCTATCTTTACCCCCCTCTCACCCCCTAAAGGACCCATCTCAATACTGAAAGAATGCCAAATTCTGGTAATCACGGCCACTCAGGAAAAAAAACGCACTCTCCAAAGCCAGGAATACAGCATTCATGGGACTAGATGACATCCTTGGCTGTGTACTGCATTAACTACAAAATGAACTGGCACCTCACCCATGTGTCATGTTTAATCATAGCCTTACCTCAGGCTTCATGCTCACAGAGTGGTGCACAGTTACAGTCATCCCACTCCACAAGGGGGAATCCACTTTGGATCCTGGGAGCTACTGTCCCATCAGTTTGATGAGACTTATCTGCAAGGCCATGGAACGTATTATCATGGAACTTATAAACAAAGACATTGGCAACCTTCAAACACTGGACCCCACCCAGTTTGGGTTTGTGAAGGGATGATCTTGCCTCCTGAACCTGATCAACTTCTTCGAATCAGTCTCCAGAGCCATGGACGAGGGTAAGGTGGTTCACATAGCCTACTTGGACCTTGCCAAGGCTTTCGACACTATCCCCCACTCCGGAATCATAGATAAACTTACTAAGCTGGGCATTAATCCCTACATCACTTGATGGGTTGCAAACTTGCTTACTGACAGAACACACACTGTAAAAGTAGCCGACTCCAAATCCAACTTCAGACAAGTGACAAGTGGTGTACCATAGGGTTCTGTCCTGGGACCACTCTTGTTTGGCATCTACTTCTCTGACGTACAGACCAACACTAAGAGACTCATGCTTACAAAGTTTGCAGATGACTACAAGCTGGGAGCCATTATTGAATCCCCAAATGATGTGGCTATACTACAAAAGGGCCTTACGGGAACAGATGCCTCATGCCAGAGCCATGGGCTCAAGCTAAATGCCAAAAAATGTATAGTTGTCCCCTTTGGGAAAAAACATGTACCTGTGAATTACCACATAGGTGGCAGTACACTAAACACTGAAAGTGTATAAGAGACCTAGGGACACAGTTGGACAGTGGTCTCACCTTTTATAACCACATAGCCACAACAGTTATAAAATCCATCTACTTGGCACACCTCATCACTAAGGGCTTTTCATCCACAAAAAAGGAGGTCATTGTCCCTCTGTACTCATCTTTCATTAGACCCATTATAGAATACAATGCCCAGTTTTGTATGTACCTCAAAAGACATCTGTAACAACTAAAAAGGCCACAGAAATACCTCACAAAAAGAATCACAGGCCTAAAGCAGATGCCTTATGCTGACTGTCTAAAGAAACTACAGCTATACTCTGTCACATATCACTTACTTAGAGGCAATCTCTGCCTAACATACAAGGCCATGGCAAATCCAGAGTTGTTGGACATGCTACGCTTAAAGAAATCCCAATCCCTCTGAGCCACATGCTCCAGGGATCTTAACCTTGTCATCACAATGAAGAGAACATGCTGGCGGGATAGGTTCCTGACCCAGAGACTCCCCATACTCTGGAATAGGCTATCCATACATGTCAGGCAGAGCGCTTCAATGCCCCTCTTCAAGAGGAACCTTGAAGATTGGATGGGAGATAGGAAATTCACCCTGGTGATCGCATCAGTAGCCCTGCTAGACAGGGGTCCAGAAAAGTAAATATCTGTGGGAAGTAATAGCCAGGGAATCGTTATGGCTAGGCTTGTATAGGCCCTAGGGCCGATAGCCTAGTACTTACCAATGAACGTATGACCCTATATGGCAAGCTGTCCATATCTACAAGAATTCAAATAAAGACTTTCAATGACCCCCCCCCCCCACACACACACACACACACAAACAAACATGCACACAAAAGAGTGTGTATACACATTCACACAAAAAATAATTTTTGTCATATAGGACAAAAAAGCATTTTTGTCTTATAGGGTGAGAATACCAGCACCCTCATTCCTACTGGCTTATACTAATTACAAGATTGTTGTAATATGGACACAAAGCAAAATGTGCTTTAAAGTACATATGTAAGTCCACTGTTTTGTCCTTGATGCACTGATTCAAACACAACATTTCAATGAGATAATTAAATCTGTAGAAATATATCACCAGTCATTGTAACTATCCTTGTTTTGTAAGGACACCACTAATGTTTTTTTATTTTTTTTTATTTTTTATTTTTACAGTTTCTCAGTTAACAGCACCAGTTTTAATGAATTCTACTGATCTGGATCCTTCTCCGTACTTATTTTTGATTTTATATAAGCTGAAAACTATGAAAGTCGCTGACAGAAGAAAGTGGATTTTTTTCTGTGAGTTAGGTAGTAAGTTCTCCCAACCCAAATACTTGTTATTACTGTATAGACATCAAGATCCTGAAGGAAAAATATGGGACCATAGAAACGTTCGATTTTTGTCACACAATATTAATTCATTATATCTCAGATGGCTTATTGGTAAATTGCTGTGGCTGTGCTGTGCAGCATCATGGGTTCAAGACCTGCAAGGGCTGCTTATTTGGGGTTGGGAGGGTGGCCTAATGGGTAAGGTGTTTGACTTACAAACCCAAGGTGCAGGGTTTGAGTCTTACAAGGGATACTTGGCTAGGCTTAAAATGGCTCGCAAGGGCAGTAAGCCTAATACTAATCTATGAACCTAAGAGATAGCTTAAAGGTGTTGAATAAATCTCACTTTTACTGCTAGAAAGTAATATCTATTAGTGCACCAAAGACATTTTCTTAAGAGGTTCCAGTACTAAGATTTTAGGAGAGAAGAACAGCACGACAAGAAACTGATAAAACCTACAGAACAGATTCAAGTTAAAAATGAGCAAATGTAAAAATAGACTAAAATACATGGATAATAGTCTAACACCAGATGCTTTAAAACCTAATCCAGAAAAAAATCAGAGAATTCTTTAGAACATCAAACATTAATCCTGGGATTCATAAAGATTACCTCTCAGTGAATATTAAGTGTACACTTAGGGACACATTTATTAACAACTATATGAAGTGTAGTGATTGTTTTGGTTCTGCTGCTTGCCACCAACATGATAGCACTCTATTTGATATTCATTGAGTATCTCTACATGATGTGTAAAGCTGCTAAACAAAGTGAAATGGCAGAATGTTCTAAATGAACTAAGTCTAATGTTCACAGTGAGACAAAGTATATGTTAATTAACCAATCCAACATGGAAAAGTTAGCTATGAAGCTATAAAAGAATTGTGTACACTCAGTGTAGTCTGTTGCCATGTACACCAAAACCATTTGAAATACAGGCACAATTATACTTAGAAAAAAACATGTTAGGAATTGTTGCTGATATATTGTACTTGGAACAGGCTTTAAATCAGGGTGCTGCTGCAGACCAAGTTTGACTCATCCTGGACTGCATGAAACAGAAATTTTTGAGGGATACAGGGTGGACAGAGAAACACTGGAGGAAATAGGGAACCTCTGCTGCCCCACTTCAGGCCACAAGGAAATCATGGAGAACCCATCCCAGTAGAAACAATGGTATGTTTTGCATTATGTAAACTAGCTACTGCTACTTTCCAGATACCTACAGGGGACATATTTGGGGTCACAGTCATCAGCCTCTAGAATATTACCTCAGTTTTTAAATGCACTGCTACTACATATAAGAGAAAATATCTGTTTTTCACTAACCCCACAGCAGAGAGCAAGAATGGTGCAGGAATTCTATACAGTAGCACACTTTCCTGAAGTGTTGGGACCATAAACTGTACACACATAGAAATAAAAGCCCCACCAAGTGAACAGGGAAGGAGGTTCATCAACAGAAAAGGTTTCTGCTCTTTAAACTGTCAGGTTGTCTATAATGCCCAAGAGATCTTCTACAATGTCTGTGAAGGTAACCCAGGCAGTTTTCATGACTCACACATATGGCACACTTGTGTGCTGTACACCATGTTTGCTAGGGGTGACATTTTCCAATGGCATCTAGTGTGAGATGCAGGTTATGCACTGCAGCCCTGGCATCTAACATTCATGAGAAACGCACACAACCCCACTGAGCAAGGATACAGTGAGGTCCACACTCATACTAGAACATGTGGTTGGTTTGCTTCAATTAAAGTTCTGGTGTCTATACACATCAGGAGGTGTACTGCAGTATGACCCAAGTACCTGTGCCAAAATACTTCCAGTCTGTTTCATATTATACACTATAATTTTAAGGAAACAGCTTCAACAAGGACAGCAAGGGACAGAACCACAGTTTCAAAGGCCACAGGCAAGGTCAGCATCAACAGCAGCAGGTACAGATGGGGAGTCTGAGAGAGAACCACCAGATGCAGATGGCACTGGCAGTCGGAGGCTTGCACGGTATGTCCTGGATTTGGCTAAGGATTTGGTTGGGAAGGTGGCCTAATGGTTAAGGTGTTTGCCTTACAAACACAAGGTGCAGGATTTGAGTCTCACAAGGGATAATTGGCTAGGCTTAAAATGGCTTGCAAGGGCAGTTAGCCTAGTACTAATCTATGAACCTAAGAGGCAAAAGTTAGCACACACAATCACTACCTAGGTCAAAGTCATACACATAGGAAAACCGATGCCTGTCAGACTCCACATCCTCTATTTAACCATGTATTGGTTGAGTTCTGATAGCATCTGACAGGGGCAAACCCCAAAGTCACAATTTGTAACTACAGTAATGACAAGGTAAATGTGGAAATTGTAAAGAAAAAAAGTTATATAACTGATTTCTCTCATATGGCAATATTTATATGCCCCTAAGCAGAGCATTTCTTTGAGGTGTACAGTTATGTCAGTAAAATATTCTCTTTAAGATTTTTGCAATATATATATATATATATATATATATATATATATATATATATATATATATATATAGTTACATATTAGAAATAATAGTATGCATCAAGCATTTCAATTAACCATGATTTATTAAACATGGAACAGGTCAATTATACCCAAATTTGCACAACTACACAAAGGAACAAGACTGAAGTACCTAATGCTTCCACTGCTGTAATATCAATACTAGCTGAAATATGATGCAGTTCAATGACTGTAGAAGCAATCATTCACAAATGAGTAAGAGCAAGAAATCAACAGCTTTTGCTCTGTAGATATTGATAAATCCAGTCCTATGAATAAGCAAGCATTAGCTGTCTTCTGTATGTATCAACATATAAGCAATCCTAACTCACAAAGACGTCCAAAGGGCAGGGCACAGTTATTGCAATTTGAGCACGAGGGGATAGGAGGGCAAGTGTGACACCAAAGAAGTGAATATGTGTAAGTAAGAAACACATGCATCTTCCAGAGTATACAGTGTTCAATGCCAGTAACAACAGATGTACAGCATTTAACAATACTGTTAGATAGTTTGTATGTGTGTGAAGTGGTATGGGCGAGTGAAAAACTATTTTATTTCTATTTGTGTGTGTCTGCATGAACACAATCAAGTACTGTGCTAGCACTATGTCCTGGCATCTTGAACAGCTGTGAGCCACTGCATCATCTCCACCAGCTACAAGAAACATCTCTGCCATGAGTTGCACTGCTACTTCCACAGCCCTGGCTAGATGTCCTGAACATAAGCGAGGTCTGCTGGATCACCTCTCCTCACAACTATGTTCAGAACCATGACCCCATGGCCTCCCATGTCTTGGTGTGGACACTACAATCACCGATGGACCAGTGGATGCAGTGTCACTATCAGTGGGGGGATCTTGCACGGCCATGTCTACTAACACCAGAAGATGTAGCGGATCTTTGGCCATAATCCATCTCAGATTTCTCATCTGCCCACCCTCCCTCATCACAGAAACTGCCTGATCCAGTGCATTATTCACCCTATCTAAGGAGTTGCCCATACATTCGGAGAGTCACTCATGTTAAAATGCATGATATTTATTTGTAGCACTATCCTTTCCAACTCCCCATTGGAACGTGCCTGTGCCTTCACTATGGCCCTACACATACATCTGGTGGTACCTAATGACACAAGAGCTTCAGGAAGAGAGTAGATAATTGGCATCCTCTGAGCTCCAATACCAACCCTCTTTGTGACATCATAACATCATGATGGTTACCCAAAGAAACAACCAGCTATGCAACCTGGGTAACCATACTAGCTTGATCAACTGTGTTACCCTCAACCTGTCCTGTATCAGACATCTCTGTGTCCTGGGTCTGCATAGGCATACTGTGTCGGAAACATGGGCAGGGGATGTGGGAGTCACCACCTCAGTGTCAGACTAACTCTCTGCACCCCCAGAATGTGCCTGTTTATGACTACTACCATCATCAGAGGCCACCGATACTCCCAACATCAGATGGTAGGAATTCCACAGTGCACTCTCAGGAACATCTGTGATAACAAGAAATAAACATAGCAAACGGAAAAATGGAGAATAAAATTTATCATATATTTTCTTCATAATAAAGGTATGTTAAACTTCTTAACAAATGCTAAAGCTACAAAAAAATTTACTGTCAAATAGACTTGAATCTACCTTATATACAGTAATAACAATAAACAAATGTGTGCTTAGCATATGCAGGTGGGCTAGCAGCCTGTAATCCAGAAGTGCCTGTATGAGAGGAATGGAAAGGAAAGAAGTCTGGTAAGTATCACAATGCAAATGAAACAAGAAAAATAGAACAGTCCCCTTCAGAATTTCAGTTAAAATATTCTTATAAAAAATGTATTGAACAGTTGGAGTCTCCCGCTAAACCCAAAGCAATAGCAAACTCCATTATATCTGTCTCACAGTTATTGGTGGCTCTCTCTCTCTCTCACTATGTATATATATATATATATATATATATGTGTGCACAACAATCAGTATCAGATGAAGCACCCTGCGTAGGTGTGAAAGCACTCATCTATTTTTTATCAGTTTTTGGTTTACTATTGTTTTTATTGTTTTTGTTTCTTACGTGAATTAAAGTAATTCCGCCTAGCTGATATATGTGTGTTTTTTCTTAGAGATTTACATGCTTATGCTGTTACCAGCCTTTTCTCTTGTAAAAAAAGGTTTTCACTTGTCATATCCCAGCCAGCTCTGCAGTGTATCTGTAGCCACTTACCTAACTGTCAGAAAGCAGTTAAATGGCACAATATTTTCATTAAACAACTACATACCTTTTCAAAAGAAGCCTCCTTAGGCTAAATATGTAGATGATTCAACTCTTATCTGCTGTGCTAACAGCCTAAGCCATCTTCATCAAATCGCACAAGAAGCCTTCAGATCTATAGAAAGTTGGATGTCTATTGCAGACCTACTGATAGCCCCAAGAAAAACAAATTTATTTATTTTATTTTATTTGTCATTTGTTAACCGGGTTAGTCTCTCTGAGCCAAGGGCCCATTTTCAGTGGAGACCTGAGAAGAAAAGCTCCGGAAAGTGTACAATTGCAAAACGACAAGAGTGTACAAAATAAAACATTTGCTTAAATTCAGTAGTATATATAGATTCAATAGATGTACATATTGACAGCTGAAATAAATTCAAGCCACTACACGTAGGAAAAATTAACAGCGATTTTAAAGTATATACTAGATAATACAAATGGTAGGTATAGACAAACAAAACTAAATTTCAGTAAAGTACAGAAGATAAGAAAAAAAACTTGTCGGTTAAGGCACTCAGTTACCTTGTCATATTGGCATTGCATTGTTTTACTGAAAGCACTTTAGATGGGCAGCATAGACAGTATTACCAGAGGGGAAAAAAAAACAGAATATATACAATAGAACAGCAGAGAGCATTGCTGTGGTCTAGTCACAAAGTTATACCACTGATAACGCTAGGAGCAGCATAGAGTATTACTATGGTGTAGTCACTAACTTACAGCATTGATAACCCTAGGAGGATACAATTTTAAGGTAAAGATAGAAGGATGGCGGGGAGATTAGGTAGGGTCCTGGCAAAGACAGGAACTGGAGTTAACAAGGTCATTTTTTAGTTTTGTTTTAAAGCTATTGTAATTTTTGATATTTTGGATATATGAGGTGAGCTTGTTTCAGACTTGGGACACTGTACTTTTGTAGAGTACTTTGCTGATGCTTTTATTAGGTTTGTATACATCAAAAATGAATTGGTTGGAGCTATGGAGGGTATGCTTAGGAGTGTAGGGGGAGATTAGAGAGGAGAGGGAAGGACAGGCAGTGGGATAGTAGGGAGTGAGTGATCTGTAGCTGGGATAGGAGCAGTTGTTGAAGGAATTCAAGCCATTTGAGTTGTTTAAGAGCAAGGCAGTGGTGGGTTCTGTGCAGTAGGTTGCAGGCAAATCTAGTTATTTTGTGGTATGCTTATTCTAGTTCGGTTATTAAGGAGGCTTGTAGATGTGTGAGTCTTGGAGAGGCATATAGAAGGCAGGGAAGGAGGAATGCTTTTGCCAGAGATGCTTTGGAATTAGAAGACAGAAATTTTCTGCTTCTATAGAGTAGTCCCAGTTTTTGATCTGTCTTTTTGATACATTGGTGAATGTGGAGATCAGATTTTAATTGGTCTTAAACTATGATGCCAAGGAGCTTAGTATGTGAATCAGCTTTAATGGCAGTGATATCAAGAAATAATATCATGAAGGTGGTTTTGTAATGGGAGAGAGATTTAAGAAAAAAGAGAAGGAATTTGTTTTTTTAGGTTTGAGGATGAGTTGGTTATCTGTAAGCCATTGTTCGATAGAGAGAAATGATCTTTGAGTTATAGAATGAAGGTGAGAGATGTCATCAGAGATGATGGTAGAATCATTTGCATAGGAAATGAGGGAGGAGTTGCTACTGGATGAGTGAGGTTGTTAGTGAAAATGTTGAAAAGAAGGGGGCCCTGGAATGGAGCCGTGGGGGGAGGACTCCAGTTTGGATAAGTAAAAAAAGGGGAACAGGTGGATCGCCATCTGACAGACTGTAGACTATTAGGGGGATAGTTGGAGAAGAGAATAGCAGAGGTGGAGAGACTGAAATCAGAGTTTAGTTAGCAGTTTAATTTGAGAAATAGTATCAAAAGCTTTTCAGTGATCAAGGAATACACAGGAAACACGTTGATTTTTGTCTCTAGCTTCAGCAATAATATGAGTGAAAGATAGAAGTGCAGTGGAAGTACTGTGACTTGGCCTAAAGCCTTGTTGAGTGGGGGTTAAAAGGTTTTCATGAGTTAGGTATTTGACTAGCTGACTGTTAATACATTTTTGAGGATTTTAGAGAGTGGATAGAGAATGGCTTTGTGCTGAAATTGGTAGGATCTATGGATTTATCACCTTTGTTTAATTTTAGGGTGTAGAAAGATTTCCAGATGTCAGGGACAGTAGATTCTTGAACTGATCTACTAACGAGTATTGAGATAGGGTAGGCTATAGACTCAGCTGCTAGTTTAAGAATGAGTGGAGGCAGATTATCAGTAGAGGGGGAACATGGTTTTAGTTTAAGCAGAAGTAATTTTATGCAAGCAGTAGGGACTGGTTTAAAAGAGAAGGGGGTGGTATGGGTGTTAGTGGAAGAGATGGGAGGAGGATATTTAACTTGGTCAGTGTGGGTTAGTTTATGGATAGATTCTATGAAGTGAGTATAAAGTAGTGTGGCAGTTTACTGAGGAGTATTGTTTGGGAAAGGGTTGGGGGTGGTAGGTTCTCCAGGGTATAAGATCTTATAATTGTGGATTGTGCATCATGGTAAATGTTTTCTTATCTGTGTCAATTCACATTTTTGTGAGGTTTCTAAGTTCTTTTTATTTTTGGAGCAGCATAGTGGATTTGATTTTTAGCCATTGTTTCCAAAGGGAGTGAGAGTCTATCTTGAGCCAGGGGGCTTGGTTAGTTTTTATTGCAGTTTTTCTCAGTAATGCTAGAGAGTTAAGAATACGAATGAAAGTGTAGTTAAATTCTAAAACTGCTTCATTGAGGGGGAGGTGTTGGAGGTTGGAGCAGTTTACTAACGAGAGTGTATTGTTAAAGGTTACAGAATCAAAGCAGGAAAGATTGTAGCAATCACTGTATAGGTTTGACTTGGGAATTTAAAGAGAATGTCTTTGCATATAAATAGGGAGGTGATCACTTAGGTAGTCGGGTAGAGTACTGGGATTATGGTAAAGTTTGGATCAGAGATTAGGATTCAGTCCGGGATGGAGTTGTTGTTTTTGTTTTTACTTAAGAGAGTGGGTGTTGTAATTATTTGATTGGCGCCATGGAGGTTTATACTGAGATTAGGAGAGTTGGTTGTTAATTTTTTCCAATCAGTATTGACATCCCCCAAGGATAATTGTTTCATAGGGTACATGGGAAGAAATCCATGACAGGATAGTATTAAGGATGGGTATGTTATTTCCAGATGGTATATAGATGGTTGCTATAGCAAATTTCTTTTGTGGGTTTAAGTGACAATTAGGAAAAGTAGCCCAGCTGAGTGGAAGTCTGGGAGAGGAATTGTAAGAGGGCATAACTTAAGTTGCTCAGAGAACAGGATAGCCACCCCTCCTCCCAATTTGGCCTATCTTGATGGTAGATATTATAGCTGGGAGGTAAAATTTCAGAATTAGAGATATCAGGTTTTAGCCATGCTTCTGATATGGTTAATATGTGTGGAGAGTAGCAAGCTATCCAAGAATGCAGGTCAGTGATTTTGTTCAGTAGACTTTGTATATGTATTGAGTAGATGGTAAAGTGTTTGGTCGAAGAAGGGTAGGGGGGATGGTGGGGTGAGGAGGGTGGTGGAGTGTTGGTGCTGTTGAGAGAAGTAGGGGAGGGCAGGAATGGGGTGAATCCCCCCATCTGGTAGAAGAGTTTTTGGTATAAGAGTGAATTTGTAATAGTAGAAGTAAGGCATGAGAAGTTTGTACTTGAGTTTTGGGGAGGTCGTAGTAGTGAGAATAAGTGCTTTGATTTTATAGAGTTGTAAGAAGAAAGTGTTGAACAAAGATGGAGAGATTAGGAAGCATAGAGGGGGATTGGCATGGGTAGTTGGATACAATAGAGTTGGTGATGGTTGCAGGTAGTTGAGTTTAATGTGATGGGAGGTTAAGATTGTGAGGTATAAGAGTAGGGGGTTGTAATGTAGAGCTGGTGCATGTTGGAGGTAGAATGTGAATAGACTGTCAATGGGAATGCATAAGAGTAAGAAAGAGGTTGCATGTTGGGAGAGGTCTCAGAAAGTAGTAAGTAATAGAGAATATAGTTAAGGGTAAGGTAGGACACTGAGAGTAGTAAATGTTATAAGTTACTTGAGATGAATAAGAGTGTAATTAAACTTGCTAGTTTTTTTTTTTGAGCTGAGTATGTAGAGGGGGAGGTGATAATGGGTGATTTGAATTGAGGATGTTGATTGGGGGAGGGGTTAGAGTTGGATGGAGACAAAAAATTAAATTGGTTGAAAAAGTATTGTGGGTACGGCTGAGACACGGTGGTTAGAGTATAAGTGTAGTGGAGGCAGGGGAGGGTGGGAGTAGGGTAGGGGAACAGAGTGAGCTTGAACAAAGCAAAGGGCGATGGGAGCAGGATAAAACCAGGACCAAGAGATACCGCAGTAAGAAGAAAAAAGAAGAACAATTATCAACTTACACTTGAGTAAGTACAGAAGCATTACTGCTGGTTATGGAGTAAAATTATTCAGTTACAGTTCACAGAAGGTAATTAGAGAGATAGGTAGTTAAGGATAGAGGAAAAAAATATCTTGATTTTAATTGTGTGGTAAATTGGGAATGAACAAAAAATTAAATTATAACAAAAAGGAGTATATCCCGATTTACAGACATACAAAACCTGTTTCTTTAGGTAATCGGGGGGGGGGGGGGGGGCTGAGGAAAAAAGTAGAAAAAAATTGGGTCCCGAAAGGTGTGCACGTCACTAACACAGTTGAAATACAGTGCAAAAATTAACAGTGTAGGAATGCAGTTTTGCAGGACATACTTTTATTCAATTATCAGGGTTGGTTTAGGTAACAAGTAGTCTCGTAGTATGATCGGCTCCTTCACTGTTGCAGATGGGAGAATGTATGAAAGCACTGTGAGGGTAGACTGAGGCTATGCGGCTACAGGATGATGGTTTAATCCAGTGTTCAGCTTTGGTCTAGGTAACAAGTTGTCTCTTAGTATGATCGGCTCCTTCACTGTTGCAGAGGGGAGAACGTATGAAGGCACTGTGAGGGTAGACCGAGGCTATGTGGCTACAGGTTGAGGAATGGCTGGCACACCTTGCACTGGTAAGGGGTTATGTTCTGTACAGAATACTAAATTACTCTTTTTCCCTAAATCCCACACTCACTTCTTGGGAAAAACACAAAGTTATTGATCTCATCAGCACCTAAGTGCTTAGGAGGCAATCACTCACCTGCCTGTATATACTTATTTATTATTTATTTATTTACATTTGTTGACAGGGAGTGTCCGACTGGATGTAGGTCCATTTTCAGCGGAGGCCCGGGGAGAAAAGCTCCACAGTTAAAATATACAGACAATAGTTCCATTGGATTTACATAGCAATTAACAGTTTGATCTACATAGCAATTAACAATTACAAACATAGTTACAGATGAAGAACATAGTACATCAGTAGACAACTACTGTTAACGGTTTTGAAATTAAATTATCTGAAAGAAACTAACGAGTGGAGAATTTATTTTTATTATTTGTTGAATAATGAAGTTTTTATTGGCAAAAAAAATTGCTTTTTGAAATACCTCTTCTAAGGAAGACTTGCTAATAAGATTATTGGTTAAAAGAGAGACTTAGTGCTTTTACTTGATGCATTGGTGCACTATGCTTAGAACCAATACAGTTTCCTGACATAAATCCCACACTCAAGAAAAACCTATCTTTAAAATTACCTCCATAGATAATATAGAAATGGTGCCATATATACAATTATGAGGGATGACAATTAGTGACAATCTTAAATTAGAACTGCACATTGAAAATCTAGTTAAAAAGCTCACCAAAACTAGGAATGCAACAGAGATAAAAACTTTCTGACAAATACCACAAAAACAACGTTACCTACTACCTACCTCCTACCAACATTCTTGTATGGTGCACTAATCCTAACAAATTTTCAGACCTCCTCTAACAAACAAGAAAAATGATGGGGTACTGCAAGATGAACTGTATTAGATTAACATTTTAACCAGAAAAGCAGCATTCCAATATGTGTACTATAAATTATGTCCATATTCTACTTTATATATAATGAAAGGAATACAGTTATGCAGGCATGCATGAGCAGCCCTTCCATATGTAATTCTGAGAATGATTGCGAAGTAGGAGACACAAACAGTAGCACAGGATGGCTCAGGTAAGATACAGGCCATTAAGCATTACAAACAGTGTAGACAAACATGTAAATTCAGGAAACTGTGAATGAGTTGCCCTATACTAAAGGTGATGTAGTTACCAAAGTAATTCAGAGGAAGTTTACATATACCAAGCAATGATGGTACATGTTAGCTTAATGTTTACATGCCGTGTATGCAAATGAGTTACAAAGGAAAGCAGGAAAGATTATACAATCCACAGAAGTGTCAGAGAAGTTCCAAGATAAAAATGAAAAAATAACAAAAATGCTACAAGCAGAAATGATTCAAGCTACAGAGCAGCAGCTCTTTGTAACAGTAGTTGTAGGAGTATGAGTCCTTTTTGTGTGTTTTGACCATAATTATGTGTGGGAGGTATAGATGCATGTACACAGGTAAATCAACATAGACAAAAATGCTTAGAGATTTTTTTACTAGAGTCCAGATTTTTTCTCTTATGCGATACTGTGTCAAATGCTTTTGACAAGTCTAAGAATAGAGAGAAAATAAGTCTGCCACTATCACTGTTTTTGGATAGTATTACCTCTCAACTGTCCAGATTTTTGCAGAATGTCCAGATTTTTGCCTCATATGTTTGGTCTGTTTCACATAAAATTTGTAGTCTTCTAGCAAATCATTGAGGATTAAAGTAAAAAATAATGACATACATTTGAGTTTCAGACGTTTTATCCTTCAGAAAATGCAGTCTAATGCAGACACTGTTATTCTAGCAATTTTCTGTGTTTATAAGGGTAATATTTAAAATTTGTCTGTGATTTTAGGATTTTCCCCCTCACTCCCCACCCCATTATTTTTTGATTTGTGCAGATTATTGTGCTTACAAGTTAAGAGGTATGGTAAGAGAGGCAGATACTGTACTACGGTCAGGCCAAAAGCCATATTGTATAGAAATAAGAAGGTTCTCTGAAAGGAGGTGGTACAGTAGTTGTTCATGGATGCATTTTTTCTAGAATTTTAGCAAGTGAGGGCAATATAGTTATAAGTCAATAATTGGATAACTCAGTGGAGTTACTGCCTTTGTGGAGTGGAATAATGTACAACCTTTTCTGGTTCTTGTGCGGATCTGTTTATGAGAACAGAGACAAGGTAGGTTTTGGCATCAGCAGCTATTCTGAGGCGTACTGTTAGGAGGATACCAGTAAGAAGAGCATGGGTTTAGTTTAAGTACAGTTTGTTTTGTTTTTTTTTTTTTTGCTTCGGGAACTAGAGACGGATATAAAGTTAAAGTAGTTGAGATGGTAGAAGGAGGATGATGTGTATGGGAGGTTGAAGAGAGGATATGTTTGGTAAGGGCCGCTATGTTATTAATAATATGTGAGTTGAACTGGAAAGCTAAGTCTATAGCAGAACAGTTGGGAGAGGGATGAAAATGGCATTTAGTTCCTGGATGTAGTACTTCTTTGATAGAAGACCAGAATTTCTGGGGATTATATTTGTGGTTGTTTTGAAGATGAGTATAGTATTGATTTTTGTATGCATTAACCTGTTTTTGATAATATCGGGTAGTTCTTTTAGATTTTGAAGGTCCTGGCTTGTTTTTTTTTCCCAGGCTTTAGTTCTGGTTAGCAAAGGAGAATATCTAGACTTAATTCTTTTATGTGTCTGTGGTGCACAGCTATTCAGTAAATTTAGACCCAGGTCTAGCCAGAAAAACAAGTGGACCCCTGGCATAAAAAGGCTATGTAACAGAAGGAAGAAATTCCTGTATAGAAGTAAGTTGGAAGAAGTACAACAGAGAAAAAAAATCTTCATTAGTCTCAACAGGCAAATCAGGGAACTAGTCAAGTCTTCAAAAGCTAAATACAAGACTAAAATAATCTCCCAAGCAAAAGATAACCACAAAGCCTTTTTTAGTTATGTCTGAAATCTTAAGGGAGATCATCAACAATGTGCTGAGTTGGCTGTAGATGGCACTACGTGTACTTAGCCAGAAGAGGTAGCAAATCTGCTGGCCTATAAATTCAGCTCAAATTTCACCCCCTCATTACCTCTGGTCACTTCCCATGGAATACCCCCTACCATTTCTTTTATCCTGTTATCACAAATGAACAGGTCATCACTGCACTCTCTAAAGCTAGAAACCTGGCATCAGTGGGCTCTGGTGGAAACTCAGGGTGCCTATTAAATAGCTTGAAACATTTCCTAGCAGATCCACTCAGATCTCTATTTAACCACAGTGTCCAGACAGGCTTTGTCCCAGAAGAGTGGAGGATGGCAACAGTCATCCCTCTGCACAAGGGGGGACCATCGATGGACCCAGGAAACTACCAACCCATAAGTCTGATTAGTCTCATATGCAAGACTATGGAAAGAATAATCATGAAGATTAACAAAGACAAAGGAAATCTACAGATTCTAGACCTAATCTAGTTTAGCTTTGTCAAGGACAGGTCCTGAATGTTCAGTCTGGTGGACTTCTTTGAGAAGGTTACCTAAGCCATGGATAAGGATAAGACTGTGCATACCACCTACCTTGACCCAGCCAAGGCATTTGACACAATACCCCACTCAGTTTTTATAGATAAACTCACAAAATTGGGCATCAACCTCTATATCACCAGCTGGATAGCCAAATGTCTCACTAATACAGCACATGTTGTTAGAGTGGAGGAATCCACATCCAGCAAGAGGCCAGCCACCAGTGGAATACCACTGGGCTCAGTGCTAGGGCCCCTCCTGTTTGTGATCTACTTCTCAGATGTCAAGGCAAATGTAGATGGCCTTTTAGCTGACCAAGTTTACTTACGGCTGCAAGCTGGGGGCAATCATTGACTCCCCAAACTAAGTTGATATCCTACAGAATGGTCAGATGCTGACTAATGATTGGTGTCAGAGCCTGGCCTCAAACTAAATGTGAAGAAGTGCATAATTATATCCTTTGGGAAATCAAACACTACTGCAAATTACAACATTGATAGCACACCCCCCAAATGTGGACCGAGCATTGAGAGATTTGGGTACTCAGATAGATAGTAATCTGAACTTTGACCACCATGTGTCCACAGTGGTGAGGAAATCCTTCTATGTGGCAGAGGTTATAAGTAAGGGTATGGCATCCAGATCTAAGGATGTCATAGTATCTGTGTATGCGGCCCTCATCAGACCAATAATTGAGTACAATGCGCTCTTTGGCATGTACTTTGCCAGGCACCTATAACTGTTGGAGATTCCTCAAAGGTTTCTCACCAAAAATGCAGGTTATAACCAACATGTCATATGCAGAGAGATTAAAAGTCCTATTGTTGTATTCATTTTCCTACCGAATACTGAGTGGTGATCTGCACCTGACTTACAAGGAAGTCTATGACCCAGCCCTGATGGAAATGTTGCATATTCACAAAGCTAACTGCATCAGGGTTACCTGCTCCAAAGATCTAAACCTGTACCCTGACATGAATAGGCCATGCTGGAGAGACAGATATGTATCCCAGAGAGTGCCCTCCTCTGAAATAGGCTTCCTTCATTGACCATCTTCAAGCATAATTAGGACCAATGAATGGGAACTCACAAATTCACTCCTTGGCTGGTGCCTTTATCCCTTATGGACAGAGGCAGTCTGCAAAAATTGTCAAAATCCCACTTGCTGATGCTTCTTGTCTTTCCCTTATGGATAGAAAATTGGGTCAGATCTGGGTAAAACTGGCTAGGCTTGTAAGGGCTCTTGAGCTGTTAGCCTAGTAATCTCCTGTGAACCTAGAAATATCATGTTAAATTCAAAACCAACCTCATCTGGTGGTGTGGCATTTAGGGTAAGACAGTTATAAAATGTCTAAGATGGATGCAAAGTTATCAGTGTTGAACTTACAGAGAGTGAGAACTGTTTTGTGAATATGTAATTTGGAACAGCGGGAAATAGGACTCTTAGTAAATGCTGGAAGGTGGTTGCTGAGGTTGTCTGAGAAAGTTCCAGAACAGATGTATTTGGTGGGGTCAGATACCATTGTCAAGTCAAAGCATTTTACTCTTAGCATTATTTTTATTCCATCTTGTGGGAGTACTGATGAGTTGTAAGAAGCTATAAAGATTTGTGGTTTTAGAGGGGAAATTTTGAAGTTAAAGTTAACCATTTCACTTTGACATTTCCTAATATTATTTCTCATTTGGTACAGAATCAGCTAGCCAAGAGAGGATATATTCCAATATGGCTATGTTGTTACCTGCTAGGAAATAAAGAACAAGTTTATGCAAGTTTGTACCTGTTTAATTTAGGGAAAGATGTAAGAAACTGCATTGTGGAAATCAGATATTGTGTAAATGTATGGTGATGTGGGTATAAAATGGCTACACCTCCTGCTTTTTTTATTTTATCTATTTGACCTGATAATGTTATAGCCAGGTGGTAGTATTTTTGTGTCTTTTTTATTTAGTTTAAGCCAGGTTTCTGCTACAGCTAGAATGTCTGAGGCATGATGTGAGATCTGAGATCCTGGCATGGATTTCTGTTATTTTACTGCAAATGCTGAAAAGGTCAATATTGGCTAGGCTAAGGTTTTTTTCTCTTGACTGTGTCAGCTGTGATGTGGTTGTTCATGTTAAGGGAGAGATTGCTTTTTTATAATGTTTGCTAAGAGGCCTGGGTCACATTGTATGTTAATATATAACAGCATTTTAGGGGAGCATTTTATTAATGACATGTAATTTACTATAGCCTAAGTTTTGTGAATTATTATTAATAAAGATAGGTGGGAAATTAAAAATGTTATATTTGTATTGATGAAGAAGGAATTTATTGTATAAGCAAGGAGTAATCAAGTGATATGCATGCTTAGAGGTATGGTTGGAAGGTGGCATTTTCATAGTAGAGGTATCAGTTCATGTGAATTTAGTGTAACAGGAATTAAGATGAGAAAGCAATCAAAGGAAGGTTGAGAGTATGCTTAAGAAGAGCATTTTGTTTTATGTGGAGTACAGATAGTATGAATGAGGAGCAATGTGCATAGTTTGTCTATTAGAAAAAAGGTTTCAATGAAGTACTTGTGTGGGTGTACAAAGCAGTGGGGTTGGTTGTGAAGTATTTAGAGGTTAAGTGGTGGGTTATGTAAAATGGGGAAGGCAGACCATTTCTTCCACAAAACTGCTGTAAAGCTGTACCTTTTTCTACAAAGTTAAAGATCTCCAATTTAGGCCTTAAATAACAGGGTTAAAGGAAATGGAGAAGGTAGATAAAGGAAAGAGGTTCAATTAAAGGGAAATTGGTGGGTTAACTGAAGCAGGAAAGGTAGACAGAGAGAGAGTGAGAGAAGGAGGAATGAGGTGAGGAGAAGATGCTTTATTTGGGAGGTGGTGGCTGTGTGTATTTGTGAAGCTAGTTTGTTGTGTCAGACATATTGGGGGTGGTAAAAAATGAGAAGGAGGTGAAGTTTGCAGGTAGAGTAAGTACATATGAAGAGAGCAGGTTGGAACATGTGGTAGGGTAAGGATGCTGTGTGAGCCAGAGTGAAGCAAGGACAAATGGAGCAGGTTCCCATTACAGGAACACCACTAGAAATATTTTATTTATTTTACATTTGTTTACTGGGAATGTCTGACTGGGCCAATGGCCCATTTTCAGTAGAGACCTGGAGAGAAAAGCTCCAAGCAGATATTTACATACAATTGCATACGTTTAACAATGGAGATGGTATTAACAATGAGGCAAAGATTATAGGAAACAGCTATGTAGGAGAGTCATCATGTGAAAAAGGACAACAGTTTAAATCAAGGAAAAATATAACTTTCTGTTAAAAACTTACTTAGCTTAGGGGTGCCTAATACACAATTTGAGTATTAGTTTTACCATATAAGTAACTATTTTGTTTGCTACCTTATGATAAAGTAAGGTTATGAAGGATGAAAGTGAGAGATGGAGGGGATAGGAGGTGTTAGTCGGGATACTAGGTCGTTAGAATTAGAGAGATACTAGGAGGTTAGTATGAATGAGTGAAGGAGGGGATGTGGGGTGTTAGTCAGATACTAGGTGGTTTGTTTGAGAGAAGTATAGGAGTTAGGCATATAGTAATGAAAAAAATGCAAAATACAGTCATGGTTTTGATAGAGATGAAAGGGGATGATACAGGAACAATGACATGATATCAGCCTGGAGTGGAACATATACATACCCGCTTGTTGGTAAAGTGATCTTTTAGTAGTTGTTAGAATGTGGGAGTACAGGTGGTATTTAAGATTTTTTGTGGTAATGAGTTCCAAAGTGTAGCTATTCTGTTAGAGAAAACGGAGTCTTCAAAGCTGTTATTTGATTTGGTTACTTTAAGTAGATTTTTGTCGGAGGATCTTAATGAACGAGCAAAGGAGTAGGGTTGAACAAGGTCTTTGAGAGAAATAATCAGTGAATAAAGTGATTTTGGTGGAGCAGAATGCTTGCAAGCCCAGATGTAAAGGGAAAAAGATTGGGTTTTGACAATATAATTGCTATAAAGCAAACAGGCATAGCTGATGAAAAGAGATAGGATCAAAAAGCTACATAGAAGAATACAGGTTATAATTAGCATATTCTGTAGTGGCTGCAGGATATAGACAAGCTGCTGCAAGCATGAGGGGAAAGTTAGAATTGGCCTAAATAAAGGAAACGATAGGACTATTGAGGGAGGAGATGTGTGCCTCCAGACGAGTCAGTGGTGTTCAGTTTACAGTAAGAGAAATTGCTCCATAGGCAAAGATGAAATATACTGACTAGCTGTATGTGTCATACACAGTCAAATTATAGGTTTATAGGTTCATACTAGGCTAACTACCTTTGGGAGCCATTTTAAGCCTAGCTAATTATCCCATGTGAAAATCAAACCGTGCACCTTGTGTCTGTAAGGTAAACACCTTAATTATTATACCAACATCACACTAAATATTAGGCTAGCTGCCCATGTGGAGCATTTTAAGCCTAGACAATTTGTTTTAATGGTGAGAACCAAACCCTGTACTTTGTGTCATGAAGCAAACACCTTAACCATTATACCCACACCCAGCCCTACAGTTTCAAACTTGCATATCTACTGCTCAGAGGCCAATGCCTTACCATTAGATGTGGTAAAGCAGGTGGTGAAGCAGTACAATGCCTATGTATTGCCTAAATTAGAGATCTGTAACTTTGTAGAACAAGGAAAGACTTCATACAACTTCTGCAGAGGAAATGCTTTATGCACTGTAGCAATCCAATACTGAGCTTGCTGCCAGGGCTGAGGTCAGCTTGTTGAGGAAGTGTGTAGCATGTATTTCAAAACCAGTTGAGGAAGGCTTTCGTAGCTTGAGAGAATTGGTGATGACCTAAGGAGTATGTTACAGCTGAATAGAGAGCTTTACTAACTGGGAAAAAGAATACAAAGTTAGAGCAGGGCATGCACAGGGATGTGAAATAACTATACAGTGTAGTCTATAGCATGTTACAGTGGGAGAAAGAGAAAATAAAAGGAAAAGGAGAGAGGGTCACATGGCAGAGTGTAAGTAATAGAGACGGAGATTAACCTAAATGGCTTCCACAGTGACCAGACGCCTACCTCCAAATAGGTAAAACAAAGTATAGGTAAAATAGGTAAAACAAAGTATACCACAGGTGCAAACAGAGATCAGAGGGCTGCTGCAATAGAGAAATACACTGTGTCAGGCTACAAGTATCATGAAGCAGATGTGAAAGCACTTACCTTTTAATTTTATGAGCGAATAAACTTTTTTTTATAACTCCTGGCACTGTTTTATTCTGCTGCTATTTGCTGTTACACAAAAAATTAAGTATCTTCTTTTTGGGACATGAAAGATCTCTGGTTGTCTTTCATTTACCACCAGATCCATCACCACTAATGGTTTTCTTTTCCCTTAGTTGAAATATGGTCTTCCATTGACTGCAGCTGCCTTTAATAAAATAAAAATAAAGCTATGCCGAACATTTTCAACAAAAATCTGCCGTTTCATCACTCAAGCTATCAGAGTCGAGCACCACTACCCAACAATTAGCAAAGTTAAATTTACTACCCACTCAACAAATATCTAACCATATACAATTTTCTCGATTATTTAAATTGCTGCATTTAAAAATATCCTTCACCCAGCCACTAAAGTTACCTTAAAATGTCCCTGCTATCACTGATGTCATGCTCCTCAGGTACAGTATTACAACTCCTAACCTCCCAACCCTTGGCTTCTTGAAGGAATAACATAACCAAGGAAATTTAGGAAAAGAAAAAAAGACCCTTTTCCCTGCATCACTACAAATATGTTTTACTTATTTACTGTAAATAGTGTAAGTGAGTGGATATTTGCTTTATTTGTTAAAAATAATGTGTAATAATTATTATGTCCTTTCATACATCTTAGTATCATTTACTCTGTGAATGAGCATGAAAGTGATCCATTGAGGTCAGTGCTCTACTCAGTTAATAATTGTAAATAAAATAAAAAAATAATCAATAAACATGAGAATATCACTGATAAATCCTGCACTGAGATGAAAATGAGCTGCCTTTAAAGAGTATCTTATCATGGAAGTCAACGAAGGAGGTCATTACAGAAGTTTTTTAGCCTCAGTTCATATCCTCTTAGCAACTTTAATATTGAAGTGATAAGATAAAGTACACTATAGAGGTGGGATAATGGCCTTTACTTTTTAGAAGGCTAAAGAGAACGGAAAATGAGGATTCTATGAGAAGAACTGATATAAGAGATGAGAAAGGGTCCATCATATTTGCTGGTATGGAGAAGGTCTGTAAATATATAAAAAAACAAGTATAAGATTTAGAAGGCTTCTACCAGTATGCCATGATTCAGATAAAACTTCCTCCATGTTATATATATATATATATATATATATATATATATATATATATATATATATACATATACACACACAGTGGATATAAAAAGTGTACACACCCCTGGTAAAATGTCAAGTTTTTGTGATATAATTCATTTCAAAACTTTTCCCACCTTTAAATTGACCTATAACCTGTACAATTCAATTGAAAAATAAATTTGTTAGGGGAAAAAATATAAAAAATAAAAAAAATGTACAATACGCTGGTTGCATAAGTGTGCACATCCTTAAACTAATACTTTGTTGTGTGTGCACACCTTTAAACTAATACTTTGTTGAAGCATCTTTTGATTTAATTACAGCATTCACTCTTCTTGGGTATCAGTTAAAGAGACTCTGATTGGCCCCAAATACAGTTCAGCTGTTGTAGTAGGATTTTCCTGACATTTACTCAGTTGCCTGCTACAGCAAAAGCCATGGTTCACAGAGAGCTTACAAAGCATCAAAGGGATCTTATTGTTGAAAGGTATCAGTCAGGAGAAGGGTACAAAAAATTTTCCACAGCATTGAATATACCATGGAATACAGTGAAGACAGTCATCAAAAAGTAGAGAAAATACAGGACAACAGTGACGTTGCAAAGAACTGGACGTCCCTCCAAAATTGATGAAAAGACAAGATGAAAACTGGTCAGGGAGGCTGCCAAAAGACCTACAGCAACACTGAAGGAGCTGCAGGAATTTCTGGCAAGTACTGGTTGTGTGCTACATGTGACAATAATCTCCCATATTCTCCATATGTCTGGATTATGGGGTAGGGTTGCAAGATGGAAGCCTTTTCTTACACAGACAAACATCCAGACCTGGCTAAAATTTGAAAAACAATACATCATGTCTTCCAAAAGCATGTGGGAAAATATGTTATGGTCTGATGAGACCAAGGTTGAACATTTTGGCCACAATATGAAAAGGTACATTTGGTGCAAAAACAACACTTCACATCACCAAAAGAACACCATCCCCACGGTAAAGCATGGTGGTGGCAGTATCATGCTTTGGGGTTGCTTTTCTTCAGGTGGAACTGTGGCTTTAGTTAAGGTGGAGGGAATTATGAACAGTTCCAAATACCAGTCACTTTTGGCCCAAAACCTTCAGGCATCTGCAAGAAAGCTGAAGATGAAGAAGAATTTCACCTTTCAACACAACAATGACCCCAAGCATACATCCATATCAACAAAAGACTGGCTTCACCAGAAGAAAATTAAAGTTTTGGAATGGCCCAGCCAGAGCCCAGACCTAAATCCAATAGAAAATCTGTGGGATAACCTGAAGAGGGCTGTGCACAACAGATATCCCCACAATCTGACAGATTTGGAGCACTTTTGCAAGGAAGAGTGGGCAAATATTGCCAAGTCAAGATGTGTCATGCTGATAGACTCCTACCCAAGAAGACTGAATGCTGTAATTAAATCAAAAGGAGCTTCAACAAAGTATTAGTATAAGGGTGTGCACACATAACAAAGTATTAGTTTAAGGGTGTGCACACGTATGCAACCAGTGTATTGTACGTTTTTTTATTTTTTATATTTTCCCCTAACAGATTTGTTTGTTTTTCAACTGAATTGTACAGGTTATAGGTCACATTAAAGGTGGGAAAAGTTTTGAAATGATCTATTGTGGTCTCATTTTTTATATCACAAAACCTGGCATTTTAACAGGGGTGTGTAAACATTTTATATCCAATATATATATATATATATATATATATATATATATATATATATATATATATATATATAAATATATATATATATATATATATATATATATATATATATATATATATATATATATATATATATATATATAACATTGTGACAAAAGGCGATACTGCCAGTACAACTAACTGGAATTTGGTAAATAAATCACTAGTGAATATCAAAATGATTTATATAAGATGCTTGTGTTACAAATGTATTAGAACTGTATGTCATGTGTATATCAAACTGCTTGTACATATGTGTGTGTGTTGGAAAGGTATTTGTTAAATGCTTGTGTTTAAAATAGATCCACAGTCTGCCCTACTGGAAGAGAACAGAAATGTGCATACACTATTGTAACTGTTTAAATGTATATATTTTAACAGTGGAAACTGGAATACAGAAGGTTAACTTCAGAAATATAAAAAAAATTAATTACTTTATGGCTGGGCATTAAAAGATGGTATCTTTCAGTTTTCAATGCAGCAACCAACACAATGTCTATGCTAGCAAACTTTCTGTATTGTCTTTAGGGTGAACTAATTACTAGTCTTGAAAGAATGAAGGAATACAATTGTTTTATGACTTCCAGCATCTGCCAGAGATCTGAGGAGAATCCCTTGTCTGTATATTTTTACAGGTAGATGCTAAATACTGCCAGATTCAGCAATGGGGGATTTGGCCTGGGAACTAGAAGTCAGATGACAAGATGTGATGTCATTCTACAAGCTATTCCAGCAGTAATATTTTAGACATTAATTTGAGAAGTCTCTTAGTGAGATAAAGCATTCTGCATTCTGTCTTGGACCTGACAACAAGATCCACTCACCCCATCTGCCTTGTTCTAATACTAAGTTATTAGGGAATAGTAATTCTCTTAGATGCAGTCAAGAATATAGTAAAGCTTAGTTGAAGACTGTTTGTGTCTTTCGGCTTTTCCCGGTTAGGGGTCACCAGAGCGGAAACTCTGGTCCGCTAATGATTGGTAGTAGATTTTTTTTTTTTACGTGCCAAGTTTGCCATCCCTGATGCACAACCTTCAATGAAGGTACGCCCATTCATGCATGTCTCAACACAGAAGACGCTCTAGCTGAGAATCGAACGGCACAACATCTTGCTGTGAGGTGACAATGCTACCACAGCACCACCACCGCAGTATCCTCCAATATTGTTTTAAATATTTCCTGTGGTTTTGAACTCTGATGCCACTGTGAATATATATTTAGTATTGTCTTGTTCTTTTATTATTTATTATTAAATATATTTAAACATTCCATTATGGCTGATCTGTGTAGCGATATGTAAGTTTTGAGAGTACTTGCATATTTATTTGGTGACACTATGTGGACTACTCCTAATAGCCTTGCTCCTGGTCAAACTACCATTTGTATTAGTGTTAATAATACACAGTAAATTTGGACACCCTGTTAAGGGCCTTAAGGTAGCTGATAAGGGGTTCTAGTGGCAGTGGTAACTACCTTATAATCTGGGGAGAAGGGGGCATAGCTAGTAAACCTGTGCCAGCCTTTCCCAGGTGTGTGTGTGTGTGTGTGTGTGTGTGTGTGTGTGTGTGTGTGTGTGTGTGTGTGTGTGTGTGTGTGTGTGTGTGTGTGTGTGTTTGTGTATGTGTGTGTGTGTAAAACAAATCTTCAAGAGTGTGTGTGTCAACTACTTGGGCAGGGACATGAAGCATTAGTTGGACAGAGAGAGTACTGGAGGGCTTCGCTTGCAAACCTGGCTAAGGACTCAAGTCTATAGCTGTGCCATTGGTGAGTCTTACTAGGAATATGGAGTAAGAGGGAGAAACCAGCCTTGGACTGACTATGGTCTCTGAGTGCTCTTAAGGGAAATTGCACTAGATGCAGAGGGCTGCATCTGAAAATACTATATGTGTACTTGTCATCCTCTCAGTGAACACCCCCCACTGTTGCCAGTGGTGAGGACTGAGGCGCCTTGATTATTGGTCTAGTGGTGGGGTGTCATATTTGGTTGACAGTGGTGGGATATCCATGTCACAGACATGACAACGCCTGCTATTAAAAGAATAATTTGGAGTATAGGATCATCCAAAATAGCATCATAAAATGTTAATATTAGATGTTTTCATGTTAAAACCAGCCATAAGACAGCTTTGTAGAATTGACAAAAATGCCACTAAAATATAAAAGTGTTATGTCAATTGAGTCTTACAATAGTGGAAAAATGGAATTTCCACCACAGTGGAATAGGGAACTTTAAAAAAATGTAGAGAAGGAAAAAAAAATAAATAAAAAATATTTAAGACATTTCCAACAAGTAATAATAAGAAATATTTCAATAATATCTGCAGAGAATTGAAACATAAAATTAGATTAGAGAAAATTAATTATGAACATAAAATGGCTAACAATGCATTTAATAAAAAATCCTTTTACAAATCTATAAATTCAATTAATAACACTATATCACCTATTAATATTATTAAAATAAATGACATAGAAATCTGAGATCTCAGGGTAAGAGCGAATTAATTCAACTATTTTTTTTCACAAATTGCAGTAAGGATAGCCACAAAATGACAGACTGAAATTTTACACCACAGAACAAGGTTGTTGGCCAAATTTTCCTGTTAGTATGGTCAAAGGTGCATTGAGTAAAATTTAAAAAATCTCCAGTGGGACCTGGTATGATCCCAGGGTGTCTGACAAGTTGTCATTCTGCCACTTGTTGAGCCTGGAGAAACACCGGCACAACTGATCAAAAATCAGCTGATTGAGCATGCTGGTAGTATTTTAGTGCTTCTGTGCAAGATTGCTGACAGTGAGGATCAGAAAATGTACCCTTCCCCTGCCTCCTTGAATTGCCTGCTGTCTACCACAAAATGTTCTTACTAAATTGTCATCTCTTGTTTTCTTTTTGCTGATTACCATCTTTCTCTTTAGAGTGGAACTTGCCTAGAATTTAAGGATCTTAGCTGCATGGCCATAGACGAAGGATTGCAACTCGCACCCCCTTAGCATTCCTGTGCAATTTCCTACCAACCCCCCTTCTAAGTGCCCCAGCCTCCCTCCCCAACCAAGAGCAGTTAATAGCAGCAATAATATATATAAAAATGTATTTGTGTGTGTGTGTGTAGGGGTTGTATATCATAGAGATGGATAAATAGATAGCTAGATAGATAGATAGATAGATAGATAGATAGATAGATAGATTATGGCTAGATAGACAGACAGCTCTATATATATATATATATATATATATATATATATATATATATATATATATGTATACTATACATATATGGAGTGTCAGTGGCACAACACGTAGCCCCCTCACCTTTGGTACAGAATGTGAGGCTGTATTCACACACTAAGTAGATGAATTGCTTCAGTGCAGCATGGATGGGGTGCTTAACTTGTGAGAGTGTCATCCTTCGAAAGAGACATTAACTGAGGCCCCATCTGTCTGGGTTGATGGTGGTTCAGGTGAATATAAAAGATTCATGCCACGTAGTGAAAAGACAAGGGTAAGGTCTACAATAACTGGCCAAATTTCCTGTGGTAGTATAAGTACTACCTCGGGTATGCCCTGAAAAGAGGTTACTAGCCTGGTGGGACAAATCCAGTCAACAAAGAATAAAATACATATATAAATGTATATATATATATATATATATATATATATATATATATATATATATATATATACGCAATGGATATAAAGTTTACACACCCCTGTTAAAATGCCAGGTTTTTGTGATATAAAAGAAATGAGACCACAATAAATCATTTCAAAATTTTTCCCGCCTTTAATGTGATCTATAATGTGTACAATTCAATTGAAAAACAAACAAATCTATTAGGGGAAAAAATATAAAAAATAAAAAACGTATAATATGCTGGTTGCTTAAGTGTGCACACCCTTAAACAAATACTTTGTTGTGTGTGCACACCTTTTAACTAATACTTTGTCGAAGCACATTTTGATTTAATTACAGCATTCAGTTTTCTTGGGTAGGAGTCTATCAGCATGGCACATCTTGACTTTGGCAATATTTGCCCACTCTTCCTTGGAAAAGTGCTTCAAATCTGTCAGATTACGAGGGTATCTCTTGTGCACAGCCCTCTTCAGGTCACCCCATATATTTTCTATTGGATTTAGGTCTGGGCTCTGGCTGGGCCATTCCAAAGCTTTAATTTTCTTCTGGTGAAGCCATTCTTTTTTTGATTTGGAAGTATGCTTGGGGTCATTGTCGTGTTGAAAGGTGAAATTCTTCTTCATCTTCAGCTTTCCTACAGATGCCTGAAAGTTTTAGGCCAAAAGTGACTGGTATTTGGAACTGTTCATAATTCCCTCCACCTTGACTAAAGCCCCAGTTCCAGCTGAAAAAAGCAACCCCAAAGCATGATACTACCACCACCATGCTTCACCATGGGGATGGTGTTCTTTTGGTGATGTGAAGTGTTGTTTTTGCACCAAACGGACCTTTTGGAATTGGGGCCAAAAAGTTCAACCTCGGTCTGATCAGACCATAACACATTTTTCCACATGCCTTTGGGAGACTTGATGTATTGTTATGCAAATATTTGCTGGGCCAGGATGTTTTTCTGTGAATGAAGAGGCTTCCATCTTGCAACCCTTCCCCATAGTCCAGACATATGGAGAATACGGGAGATTGTTGACACATGTAGTACACAACCAGTACTTGCCAGAAATTCCTGCAATTACAGTGTTGCTGTAGGTCTCTTGGCAGCCTCCCTGACCAGTTTTCATCTTGTCTTTTCATTAATTTTGGAGGGACATCCAGTTCTTTGCAATGTCACTGTTGTCCCATATTTTCTGCACTGTTTGATGACTGTCTTCACTGTGTTCTATGGTATATCCAATGCTGTGGAAATTTTTTGTACCCTTCTCCTGATTAATACCTTTCAACAATGAGATCTCTTTGATGCTTTGTAAGCCCTCTGCAAACCATGGCTTTTTCCTGTAGCAGGCAACTGAGTACGTCAGGAAAATTCTACTAGGACAGCTGAACTTTGGGGTAAATCAGAGTCTCTTTAATTGGTGGCAGGTGTGTACCCAAGAAGACTAATTGCTGTAATTAAATCAAAATGTGCTTCAACAAAGTATTAGTTTAAGGGTGTGCACAGACAACAAAGTATAAGTTTTAGGGTGTGCACACTTATGCAACCAGCGTATTGTACATTTTTTATATATTTTTTCACCTAACAGATTTGTTTGTTTTTCAATTGAATTGTACAGGTTATAGGTCACATTAAAGGTGGGAAATGTTTTGAAATTATTTATTATGGTCTTATTTTTTATATCACAAAAAACTGGCATTTTAACAGGAATGTGTAAACTTTTTATAATCACTGTACACACATACCCCCACACACACACACACACACACACACACACACACACACACACACATATATATATATATATATATATATATATATATATATATATATATATATGGGTCTAGGACTATTCACTGAAAGCACATTTCAATGAAAGTCAAATGACTGTGCACAAATCATTGAACGCTTAATTCACTGAAAACACAATTCACTGAAATACAGTTCACTTAAAGTTATATATGGCCTTTCCTCCACTGTAGTGCGACCCTGGAGTTAGTATGTACAGTAAGGGGGGTGTGGGGGGAACCGCCTCCCCACATTGGGAGGTGTGGGGTGCATAGCCCCCCACATAGTTTGGATATATATTAAGTTCAGAAAAGAGTAACTTATTGCAATTGCAAGTATCCATGTATATAGTTCAAAATATTTAAAATAGGTGGGGGGCTATGCCCCCCCACATCCCCCAATGTGGGGGGGTGGTGTTCTCCACACCCCCCTTACTATATATACTAACTCCAGGGTTGCACTACAGTGGGGAAAAGGCCATATATAACTTTCAGTGAAATGTGCTTCAGTGAATTGTGTTTTCAGTGAATAGTCCTAGACCCATATATATATATATATATATATATATATATATATATATATATATATAGATATATATATATATATATATATATATATAGATAGATAGATACACTCACACACACACAGACACATGCACACACACACACACACACACACACACACACACACACAGACACACACACATACACACACACACATATATATATATATATATATATATATATATATATATATATATATACATGCATACACACACAGACACAGACACAGACACACACACACACACATGCACACGCACACACACACACATATATCCATATATAGATACATAGATACACACAGACGCACACACACACACACACACACACACACACACACACACACACACACACACACACACACACACACACACACACACACACACACACACACACATATACATATATAGATATATATATACACACACACACACACACACACACACACACACACACACACATATATATATATATATATATATATATATATATATATATATATATACATATATACATAGATACACACACACACACACACACACACACACACACACACACACACACACACACATATATATATATATATATATATATACATATATATACATAGATACACACACACACACACACACACACACACACACACATATATATATATATATATATATATATACATAGATACACACACACAGACACACACACACACACACACACACACACACACACATATATATATATATATATATATATATATATATATATATATATATATAAAGAAAGACGTAATTCATATCATTACTATTTCTGTCAGAATATTCAGTGAAAAAGGAGCACAAATGCTTTATCATTATTCACTTTATATTTTACATACAGTAAAGCATGTGGCATCTGGCAAGCTGAGAAATACAGGAGTATTTTATTCATTTTTGGCTAGCATGATATTTGCAAGGAGTTCATTCAGAGAACCAAAATTCTTCACAGCTACAGCTAGTAAAGAGGACTACAGGTGTTGAATTTACTCTGTATGGCAAGCTTTGCATGTAATTCTGTACAGGCTTCAGTTTACAGGGCAGCATATTCCCTGAAGGTAGCAGCTGACAGATGAACTCATATTATTCCTAGAAAAGAGGATTAAGTTCAGAAGTAAAAAAAAACTTACCTTGCAAACATTTCTAGCACTTCTCATTTCTGTTTTCAGAATTTTAGGAGTTTGCTGTAATTTTTTTCTTTTTGTAATTAATTATGCAAGCACATTCATTTCATAATACTATAGAAACAAATTCAAGTTTCATAAACTACTTTAAATATTAGTGCTGCAGTTTTACTTTTTTATCTAATTTTTTAGTACCTTCATTTCATAATACCACATATACATATACAGATCAAAAATTCCATATAAGTGTTAGTGCTGTACAGGAAACCTCCAGCATCTCATATGTCCCTTTGTAAGAACATAAAGCAATATATTTTTTAACACTAAGGTATGTTGTAAGTTGATGTGCCCTAGATACTTTTCTAGATTTATTAGTATGTGAGTAAGAGAAATGAAATGGGAAATAACAGTTTTTAATTTGTTTTACTCTTCATTTTTTCACAGGGTTGTGCAATCTTGAAGTTTGTGTGCATACAGAATGTGGAATTAGAGCAGAACCCTGACATGGAAAGGTGCAGCGGTCATGCCCCCCTTCAAATCCACATGTTTAGAGTGCTTGTCGTTGGTTTCAGGGAGCCTACATTGTAATACAATTTTGTGAGGCTTTAGATGTTTGATAGCAGTTAGGGATGTGTTGATTAAATAACATGCATTTAATCATACTTACCCATTCTGCAGCTTTATTGTTCAACTACTCAATGCATGCACAGCTGTCTAGCAAAATATCAAATATTTTTTTCCTGTTAGAGTCAGATATCTAAAACAGTAATTTATTTTCAACTTAGCCATGGATGGAGGTGAAAGCATCAAGTTCCTTAAGTTTTCTAATACATGAGAACTCAGGATTTCCTTAAGTGTTAACTACAATGGTCATGTATTTACCCATTCTCAAAATAACATTTACATCCAAGTGACCTATCTTTCACAATGCTGGCTTTTTGTAATATCTGTGGCACTTAATGCTGCATATATGGTATGGTATGTGCAGTTGTCACAATGCTGTAACCAACAATCTTACACTACTTATGCAAAATAACAAATGATGCTTTTGTACAGTAAGATGCTATTTGCTCTAACAAGTCTACAGTTTGGAAATGGAAATGAAGTTGCAAGAAATATACCTACAGGCTACACAATTTTTTGTCATTAGTCTTTGCTGCATACCTCTCAGCTGTCCAGATTTTTGCCTCATAGTTTTGGTCTGTTCCTCATAAAATGTGTAGTTTTTTGGCAAATCACTGGGGATTGAAGTTATTAAATAATGGCACAAATTTGAGTTTTATACTTTATTTCATTCATAAAGACATGCTTCTGGAGCATTTCTCCCTGGGCCTCCACTGAAAACAGGATTTGTGGAACCTAGTCGGACTTTCCTGGTCAACAAATGTTAAATAAAATAAATAAATAAATAAATGTATACTAACACAAAACATGTTATTCCTGCAACTTTCTAAATTTATAAGAGCAATAGTTAAAATTATTTTGGGCCTTTGTCTCCCATTATGTTGGGCTTTGTGAAAAACAAACAAAAAAAAAAAACGATAGGTGCCATAGATTTCTACCGCAAAAGGTTAATTTATTATCAAAATAAGCACTTTCGTCCACATTTCATATATTCATGAACTTCATCAGATGAATTCCTGTAAAATAAAACAGTTAAATAGTCTAAATCCCCAGTTAACAGACCATGTGACTTTTGGTTTGTTCACATCATCATCCATAACACCACCTACTTTAAAAGCATGTCAACCGCTAAACCACAATTATTGTTCTAGCTATTAAAAATAAGACAATCAATTTTTAATTCAATAAGAACCTAAAATATTGAATAATTAAATAATCTCCAATGCTTAACATCCCACTCCTGAATTCAAAAACTTAAAATATTAAAAATGTATGAAAAGTAAAAATGTATGTATAAAATATATAAATTATTAATCAGAACATTCAGTTAATGATCTACCAATTGGGACAACATTTTCATTGTATTAAATACCCAAAGTATATTTTTATATATGTAACCATTGGTGTACCCCTATCCAAGTTATCTATTCAGTGCTTTAATTTTTAATAAACTATTAATTGAACAGTATTCATTTAAACTGGGCCAACTGCAAGCATTCAGCAAAAGTTGCCAAATAAGTTATTTTTTCTTCAAATGTAAGGTCCAAGGCCCTCCTCTTATTCCAGCCAAAACGTTTTCTATCACCATATACTTAAAGTGGTGTCCCTGGTTATTGTGTATATGTTTAGTTAATGCGTTATTTCATTTATTTTTCTTTATACTGTATTCATATTCGTAAATGCTTTCTCTAAATTTTTGTTCAGCTTTCCCCATGTAAAAACAAGGGCATAACTGATATAACGCTAGGTAAACTATTCCCTTAGTATCACAATTATAGTTACATTTTAATTTATGCTAGGAGTTTCTTATGTTAAAGGTACTTCCTGTATTCATAAGTTTCTCACTTGTTCCCCATTACTACAATTCTCCAAAATATTCTTAAGATTATAGCCCCTCCAAAACACTATATTCAGTTTATCTCCAATTTTGTCCCTAATGTGTACATCCTCATCAATAAATACCCAATTATTATGGAGTATCCTTTTTAATGTCATACTTTTCCTTAAAGGTGGTAATAAAATTATTTGAGTAATTAATATTACCAAATTCACAGGTTACATTAATATCCTCCAGTTGGTTACTATTAGTGGTCAGGATGTTGTTAGAAATGTTCTCACCTAAAATAGGTATAAAATGGCCCATTAACCTCTTTTTCCAGACTCCATTGACCAATTTCTGCAACAAATGGGCTGTGTACCCCCACTTAGTAAATAGTCCTACTAAATTGGAACATTTGTCCAAAAAATGATGTTCAAGAGACATCATCCTGGCAGCCCAAATAAGTTGACCCTTAACTACTGGTTTTATCTGCTGGTATCAATGGGAACTTGTAAAATGCAAAAATGTGTTAGAATAAGTCTTTTTCCTATAAATTCTAAAAATATACCAATTGTTTTCTCTATCCATTTATTTATTTACTTATTTATTTAACATTTGTTTACCGGGAAAGTCTGACTTGGAACAAAGCCAATTTTCAGTGAAGGCCTGGGTAGAAATGCTCCAGACATTGGTTTTTGTAACGTGGGAAGAAGCCGAAAGAATTCAAGTAATACATCCAAGTAGGCTAACTTCTCTGAATCAAACTCATTTATAAAGGACAAAACAATCAGTTGTACTATTAATATATTGCATGTAAACATTAATATTGTCATTTTTATCTTTTTATACAATAAAAATGTCATCAAAGTAATGTACATACATCTACAAACCAAAGTAAAGAAGTGGCAACCTGCTGAAAGTTACAATCCTTTATTACATGAAGCGCTTTTCGTTCGGTACAAATCCTCAAACTTCATCAGATAATTGGTAAAACATTTGAAGCCATTTAAATACCTGTACAATACAGTCAGCTGATATCAAATTACTGCAGTTTAAAGGGCTATACTATCCGCTTAGGTTAAAAAACTAAAATTGTCCCATAATCTATTTAATATAACAGTCCCCATATTCAGGTTAAAAACTAATAAAGTTAATAAAATTAGGAGATATAAAATACATCTGTTATAAAGATTAATAAATAGAATATACATAAAATATATACGTGAATACCTACAGACCATCTCACTAATATTATTCAAGCAGCAGCACATCTAAATTATTCCAAATTGCAAACGATTGATTTAAATTGCTATCTACAAATTATTAGGTCAGACCACAAATCAGTCTTGTTTGAAGTAACTACTGGAAATGGCATCCTCACAGGAACAAAAATTCTAAAAACAGTTTACCAAAGCTAATTATAGCCTATTAAGCAATGGTATAAAAAGCTTCATAGCTCCTGCAATCACAGATATCAATGATCATTATGCAGAAGTGTACGCAAATGCCCTGTACAAACACTTAAGTGACTGCATAAACTCTGCTATACCTGAATGGATCAAAACCAGATCTTCCATAAAAAAGCCACCATGGTGGACTTCAGGTATAAACAGATTATATAAGAAGAAGAATAAAGTGCTGCCCAAAAGCAAGAGGGATATCACTCTGCAAAAGAAGAGTTCCCTCCTAAGCCTAAACAAGAAAATCAAAAATCTTGTAAAGTCTTCTAAAGCAAATTATAAAACAAAAATCACATACCTAGCCAAGGATAATCATAAAGCATTCTTTAACTACATCAAATGTCTAAAAGGGAATGCCCAGCTATATGCCAAACTGGTTGTAGATGGGATCACTCATAACTACACTAGAAGATATCGCCAACCTGCTAGCTGGCAGATTAAGCACAAACTTCAACCACCTTTCCCCACCTACTATATACCATAACATATCTGATACCAGCCAAGTGCCTAGTAGCTCTAAAAAACAGGTGATCACTGTGCTTGCCAAGGCCAAAACCACAGCCTTAATGGGACCAGATAATATCCCAGGTTATTTACTTAACAATCTAAAGAACTAGCGGGCCCACTTGGCATTCTCTTTAATCATAGCTTGAGAACTGGCTATGTTTCTGCAGAATGGAGAACTGCAACAGTAATCTGCCTGCAGAAAGCGGGGCCATCAAATGACCATGGGAACTACAGACCCATAAGTCTACCCAGCCTCATCTGCAAGGCCATGGAAAGAATTATCATGGACCTTATCATCTAGGACATAGGCATCCTCCAAATGCTGAACCCAATCCAGTCTGGCTTTGTTAATGGTACATCATGCTTATTAAACAAGGTAGACTTCTTTGAGAATGTCACCAAAGCCATGGATGAAGGTAAGACTGTGCAGACAGCCTATCTTGACCTTCCCAAGACTTTCAACATAATCCCCCATTCTGGCATCATTGAGAAACTTTCCCAGATAGGAATGAACCCTTACATTACTAGATGGGTAGCCAACTGGGTCACTGACAGAACACACTCTGTCAAAATTGTTGACTCCACCTCCAGCAGTAGACCCAACACCAGGGGAGTACCACAGGGGTCTGTACTGGGCCTCTTACTGTTTGGCATCTTTTTCTCAGAAGTCCAGGCCAAAGTAGATGGCCTTTGGCTCACCATGTTCACTGTTGATTGCAAACTGAAAGCAATCACTGAGTTCCACAACAATGTCAACAAATTACAAGAAGGGCTAACAGAAACAAATGATTAGTTCCAAAGCTGTGGTCTAAAACTAAATTAAAAAAATGTATTATTATTCCCTTTGGCAAAACAAAATTCCCTGCAGATTACAATATTGACAGCACCCCCCTGAGTTCCACCCCAGTGGTGTGAGACTTGGGAACACAGAATGATAGCAATCTAAACTTTGACCACTAAGTTTCCATAATGGTAAGCAAAGCCTTTATGTAGTGCACCTCATAAGCAAGGGCATAGCATCCATGTCAAGGGATGTTATAACTCCACTGTACTTGACCCTCATCAGACCACTAATAGAGTATAATGCACACTTTTGCATGTATCTCAACAGGCACCTGCAGCAGCTGGAGAGACCTTAGAGGTTTCGCACTAAGAAAATACAGGGACTCCAAACCATGATCTATGTGGACAGGCTGAAAGCCCTGTCACTTTACTTTGTATCTTATAGACTGCTGGGAGATGACTTGTGTCTGGCTTATAGGGCAATCCCCAACCTTGCCCTAATGGAAATGTTGCACATACGCAAGTCAAATGGCACAAGATTCACTAACTGTAGGGATGTCAACCTAGCTTGTGATTTTAACAGAACATGCTGGAGAGACAGATATATCTCCCAGAGACTGCTGCTTCTCTGGAATAGACTTCTTATTCACATAAAACAGAGGTACTCACTGACCCTATTCAAAGGCATCCGAGAGTATTGTATGGGAGACTGCAAATTCTCCCTTGGGGTGGTACCCATGTCCCTCATGGACAGGAGTAGCTGGTGTTGATTACAGACCAGCTCTGTTCATAAATTCATTCTGTGAACTCCCAAAAAGAACAAATGGGGATACTTGTGATTAACATGGCTAAGCTTGTAAAGGCTTTAGGGCTGTTAGCCTAGTAATTTCCTGTGAATCTATGAACCTATAAATGGCAGCACTTAAAATGCTGAGTGCCAACAAGCCAGAAAAAAAAGACAGAAAATGCAAGACAAGAGCAAATTTCAAAAAATGCTCTTCACCTTTAAGCTTCTGGTTCAAACCCAGCCTGCACTCCCCTCCATTGTGGGAGGCAAGCCCCCACACCCCCAAACTAACCAACTCTGAGATTATCATACCTCAGAAAAAAGAGGACACTCTGAGAAATAGCATCTCAGAATATGTGAGTCAGATATTTTGGCCTTTCAGTCTCCGTATTTCAGGACTAGGTCTAGCGGGTCCCAACATTTCAAATGGTTACTGTCAGTAGCCCCTGGAAAGTATACGTTTAGTCATATGCAGTAAGAATGGAAGTATATACAGCATTTTTCAAGTCTGACTGAAACTCCCAAATTGTACGTAAATGTAGCATTAGGTAACATGTATGAGTGGATGATGTCACAACTGAAAAATAAATGACTTGCATAAAAAACATGTTCATTAACTGGAAATACTGGACATAACTAAGGTTTGGGAGACTCTGTAGTACTGCAGTAGCAGATGGGTATGATGTGGGTGTGAGGCCTTTAGTACTATATCTTTTCAAATAGGGGATGTGTTTGTATTAGCCATGTGAATGAGCTTTACATTTTTAAAGTGGGATCAGTCTGAGCTAACATTGGTAAACATCTGAGCAAAATTTTCTGGATCCAGATTAAACATAAGAATGCTGTAAAGAAAAGAAAGACACTTCCCATGAGTTAAATAAATGATGATTGTGATGAGTAGAAATAGATGGTATATGACTGGTTTTGTGGGAAACTTTGAGACCTCAGACAGGAGACAGGACAATGATCATTCAGCATTACAACATAAATAACTGGTATTTAGTCCAAAAGATGCTGTGATGTGAATCTGAGTACAAAATAAGGAGACATTACTAATAATATTTAGTACTACCAATCACAATTATATAATTTAATCAGTGAAATTCAAGATTTATGCATATAATACTGCAGTTTTGAAAGTGTTGTCATGCCTTGTTTGATTCATGCAATGGAGTTTCTATAGCTTCAGTGAGGTAATTACTGAATGTAGTTCATGGAGGTAATTTAGACAGACGTTCTAGTACAGTGCTACACAGAAAACAAAGAGAACTTATGGAATAAGTATCATAACAAAACTAATGATCTAAAATAACCAAATGATGGTGATATTATAGTAATGCTACAGATAATAAAATTAAGCTGTTTAATGCACAAACTGAATTTTTGACAAATTTGGAATTATATAACTAATGAATAACTCCAGCCTATATTTAACAAAGACACTTTCCGTATAATGTAACAAAAGGAAGGGTATTATTTTTAAACTGTTGTACAATATGTCATTCAAAAGTAGACATTTCCTGCTGTTTTATGCTGCATCTGTAGTTTATAGAGAAGACAGATGAGTTGCAGTTACATCACCATGCTTCAAAGACTGTCATTTTAGAAGATTTGGGATACAATTCCTTTTTATACAGCACTTCTTGAACTCAAGTAAGGTAATATGATAGATAAAGTATTTTGCTTAAAGGAAAGCAATTCTTCTTGTCTTTAAAATATCATATTGTAGCCAGGAGCAACATGAAAACTGATATGAAACATTTTGTATTACAATATACCTTAAAATAAAATCTGTAGTACATTTCTAACTCTCAAAGTCAACACTTGCATAAAATTGGCAGCATAGTAGTTATTTAATTTCTATTCAAATCTAATTACAAAACTATAGACAGTAGGGAGACGTATGCCAGGTTAACAATATTTTACATATTTAAATGTTTTTAAGCTTATTTTCTTATTAGTTGTTAAACTACAAAATAAAATAAAAAAATATTAAAATATCATATATAACATAATTGAAGAAGTGCATAAAATATGCTTTACAAAAGCAATGGTTATGACAAACTAGTTTTCAAACAAGCAGATAATTTATGGCCACATTTTATTCATTTTTTAATATAAGTAGGCCGGAACTATATGCCCATTTTCGGCTATGACTTGTTATAATAGCGAAACATGATGATAAAGAACTACAACCAATGACAATTACAGCAGAATTACGCAGTATGTTATCTACCATACATTTAATCCAGAGATAGAACAATTACATGGGTATAAGCATAAACATCACTTCAAGGAAGTACTGGCTAACAGAAGGACAGGTTAGTAATGTCCACAGCTGCCTTGATTTCTTTCATATTATAAGCAGTAAATTGCTGGAATGAAAAAAAAACCCTAACTGATGTAATGAATTTTAGGATTTAAGTCCTCAGAAGAAGAAAACCTTGATGACGGGCAGCACAGTGGTGTACTGGTTTGTGTTATTGCCTCACAGTAAGAGGTTCTCTGATTCCATTCTTGGCTGAGGTTCCTTCTGTGTAGAGTCTTCATGTCTTCCCTGTGTTTGTGTGGATTTCCTCTGAGTGCTCCGGTTTCCTCCCACATCAAAAATACATGCATCTAGAGCATTTCTCCCTTGGCCTCTGCTGAAAACTGGCTTGTGCCAAGTCAGACTTTCCTGGTAAGCAAATGTTAAATAAATAAGTGAAATACTGAATAGGTTCATATCACAACATATCCCTCACCTTTGAAACAAACATACTCCCACTGCATATTAAGCAGTGTAACACCCTTGCCACCTTAAAGGTAAACCTACATAATTAGATGGATATCCTCAAATTGTCCCCGATCTATCTTGAGAGTAGTGTTGTTATCTGGGGGCTGATACCATGAATTTGCAGACCTGTTTTAAAGTTAGTTGATATGTGGTACTGAGTATGCATTAATTACCTGGGACACTGATTTGGTTTTGAAATGCAATCCCATTTGCATGACCTCAAACTTTGGGATTACATCTTAGATTTCCAAGTGTTATTTTACCAGTCATTGTCATGATTCCATGATTATTTTAGTGGATCTATGTGTGCAAAAGTAAAGTACATTCTAACTCCAGATTATGTCATAAAGCTATCGACAGCATGACAAGTAGCAAACAAAAGAAAGAATATCAGTTAGGATGCATAGGTTTTGTTATCAAAATGCCAAATGTCATGAAAAGATGAGGTTTTATCAAGAATACAGATACTCCAGATTCTGGAATTTATGGGAAATTTCCCAGAAAAAAATGGAAATGTAGGGTCTTTTAAAATTAGTGTAAGTTTTAGTCTAATGTTGGTAATATAACCTTTTGGCTATAGCCCTTCTTGCATCAGTGCTTAGGTAGCAGGAGATTTTGATTAAGTTCCGTGTATTTCCTTAAGTCCAGAAGACATAATATTTATGTGCATGTGTGTGTGTGTGTGTGTGTGTGTGTGTGTGTGTGTGTGTGTGTGTGTGTGTGTGTGTGTGTGTGTGTGTGTATATATATATATATATATATATATATATATATATATATATATATATATATATATATAGAGAGAGAGAGAGAGAGAGAGAGAGAGGTGGGAGACAGAAGTTGATTAGGTGACTTCTAAACCATAAACCTGGGCATTTAAACTTGTGCACAGAATGAAGAACTCCCTTTGGAGAAGTAACAGCCTATATGTCAGTATAATGAAAATACATTTGAAGGTGCTTAAGAGTATAACTTCAGCTCACTCAAAGGTTAGGACAAGACATGCAGAGTTAAATCAGATAGGGAATTTGGACAGGTTACTGGACAGATGGTTACTTATATCAGTGAGAGAGTTGTCAACTTAGAAAATAATAGTATCACCAACCTACAACAAAATACCTGGAATACTGGAAATTCAAATTATGAAGGCATTTATATAAGTAGTGAATAGAACTGGAACAAGAAACAATCACTGAGGAGTATCAAAATCAACAAGATCTAGAAATTAAAAAGAGGCAATTATTTAGCTACAGGAGGAACAGCATGACAGTCATAGGTTCAAAGGTGTGGACCAGGCTAATGACCATTAGGACTACAAATCCCAAATGTGTCGCTTTGTATCTTAGGCTTTTCTCTTAGGAAGGGGTATGTCAGTTAGGATGTTACTATATATTATGTAGCGGGAGAATGTTAGCTTGACTCAATTTACTGTCTGCCTCTGTCCATCAGGAGACATGGGGGTCAGATCTGGGGTGAAATTTTGATTTCCATCCATTAATCAAGGTTATGCTTGAATAAGGTTGTCTTCACATGGATGGGGAGACTACTTGAGAGAATGCTCTGAGAAACATATCTATTTTGTCAACATGACCTGTTTATGTTGAAAGCAAAATGTAAATACTTTGATCTAGTTTTTATGATAGTGTTAATTTTGTCGATGTGCGAAATGTCCATCGGAGCTGGATCCAAGGATGCCTTGTGTGCCAGGCATAGATGAACTCTCAATAGTCTGTGGGATACTAAGTACATACAGAGAGAGAGAGAGAGCTTTAAGGCAACCCACATAGGACAGTGTGTTTATGCCTTGGATTCTTTTGTTAAGGAACCTTTGCAGGAGTTCCAGTTGCTGCATATGCCTGGTCAGGCATATAGTGAAGGGGGCATTATACTCAATGACAGGTCTAATAAGGGCTGAGTAAATCAACACTGTCCCCATTATTCATGAATGGCTAATTTCCTTGCAGGAACAGTGTAGGAGCTCCTGCACAGAAAATGGCCACTGAGTGATCCAGGAAAGTGCCGTTTTCACATGCACAAGCGGCCCTACACTGTTCATGCACAGAAAGCCGTGCGGGATGCAAATCACCTCATTTGCAAAAACCATGCAAATTAGGTGATTTTGTCATTCATGAAGCTGGACGGACTGTGCAGGAACAGTGTCAGAGCAGAAATGTATTCAGTTAGTAACGGAATACATTTCTGCATCTGAATAAACTGAGGCAGAACAGCTCATGGAAAGCATGTATTACCGTCAAACACACATGCCAATGGCCAAATATAAGGCCATTTGCATTAATAATTTTTTTTTTTTAAATTAAACTTTTTTTTTTTGGCTAATCATGGCTGTTTAAGCTTAGGGCAGTAGCGGGCAAATGGGATTGTGCCAAAAATAAAAAAAAATGGGAAAAGTCAATTTTAAGATAATTCTGCATGTTGCCATTATAGTCAATGGCATGCAGAATGTAAACAATACCATGGAGCATTGGTTTCAAGAGGGAAGAGTCCGTCTAAGTGCAGTAACTAATGACTTACACACTGGAGTATGCAAATGAGGGGAGTTATACTGAATCACAGATTTCCTCAAAGTGTTAGCTTGTACCTAACTGTGTAGGTGCAGCAATACAACAGTGCAAGTGTAAGAGCTGAATGACTTCATAAGGGGGGGGTGTCATGCTTGCTGTAAGTGCATTGGAGCTCTGTGGCCCGTGTTTGCCCTTAGCTAAGGAAGGGGGTGTGTTAGATGTGCCTGAGCACTGTGTATATGGACTAAATGTGTGTGCGTGCCGCGCAGCGGGATTTAAACCAAAAAAAAAAAAAAAGAGGAAATGGCAGCACTGTTTACATTTGAGCACTGGGTATGCGCGATGTGCCTCAGGGCTTAAATAGTGAGGAACTGGGAAGGGGAAACAGCAGTAGGAAGGCAATCAAGGAGAACTAACATAGCTGGCAGGTGGAATGTATCAGAATCAGCGAATTACACATGCAGCAGCCCAGCACACTAATATAAACCACGCAAACACCCTACAGACTGCTTTTTCCCAAAAAACTCTACACCACTGGTGTACACAGATGGGGGATTTTTAACTGGCAAAACTCACTAAAAATGTTAGAGGCTGCTGCTGCTTTACTCTGTCAATATGTGCTAGATACTGAGGGTGGTGAGGAGGAGAATTCTGACAACCGACCCACAGTAAGGAGGACACTCAGACCCAGGGTAACCTACCAGGGCCTACCTGAGCTGGAGATAGTAGAGTGCTATAGGGTGGACAGGGACATTCTAGAGCAAATTGTTGAGCTGTGCCAGCCACACCTTACACAAATAACTAATAGAGGAGAACCTATCCTAGTGGATACCAAGGTATGTCTAGGCTTAAGAATACTAGCCACAGGTACCATCCAAAGACCAACTGGGGATATCATGGGGGTCTCACAGGCATCAGCATCCAGGGTACTCCACCAATTCCTGGATGCCATGATACATCATGCCAATGAGCACATATATTTCCCCACCACCTGTGACATGCTGACCACACCCATCCTAGTGGATACCAAGGTATGTCTAGGCTTAAGAATACTAGCCACAGGTACCATCCAAAGACCAACTGGGGATATCATGGGGGTCTCACAGGCATCAGCATCCAGGGTACTCCACCAATTCCTGGATGCCATGACACAACATGCCAATGAGCACATATATTGCCCCACCACCTGTGAGATGCTGACCACACGTATGAGTCTTTTCCACCATAAAGCAGAATACTCTGAGGTAGTTGGTGCTATAGACTGCCCGCACATCACATCAAAGCACCACCCGGTGAGCGGGGCAGGGTCTACATAAACTGCAAGGGCTTCCACTCCATCAACTGCCAGGTCATGTGTGATGCCCAGGGCATTATCATGAATGTGTGTGCTGGCAGCCCTGGAAGCTATCACGACTCCCACATCTGGCATTGCACACAGCTGTATCAGGCATTTGCCAGGGAGGACATCTCATATGGCCATCTAGTGGGGGATGCTGGCTATGTACTGGAGCCGTGGTTGATGACACCCATCAGAAATGCACACACACCCAAACAAGAACACCATAATGAGGCACACACACAAACCAGCATCATTGTAGAGTATGTGTTTGGGATGCTCAAGTCATGGTTCTGCTGCCTTGACATATCCGGTGGAGCCTTGCAGTACTCTCCAACTATATGTACACAAATGTTCATAGTATGTGCCATGCTACACAATATGATCCTGCAGAAACAGCTGCAGCAGAAACAGCACAGGGCAGGGCCACACAGACCCCCATCATTGTCAAGGCCAGCACAGGCATAGAGGGACTCAGAGGAGGAACATCCTGAGCCTGCCCCTGTAGGCAGGAGGCATGCACACTATGCCCAGGCCTAGGCAAAGAGGCAACACATACCACACACACTCTGACACTGTAGGGACCCAGGAACTGATACCTCTCTCCGACTTGCACATGCAGTAAAAAGGATGCCAAACATGACACTAACTGAGCTTTACCATGTATAGGGAGTGTGCTATGTGCATCCAACATAGTCAGCCCTCCAGCACTGTCCTCAATACTGGCCCAGCAACAAGGTAAGTCACTCTTCCTATCAATTACTAAATGGAGTAGTATGTTCTCATACTTGTATGCATGATATGGATGCAAGCATGCAAGGGAATTGGGTGGCTGAATGGGATAGCAGCAGGCAGCTATATGGAACAGCAGGAAATTCATAACAAATACTGGTGTCAACATACTAGGCAGCACTACACAAGGTGACATCCCCCACTGTAGTACATGTGATGGCCCAAATAACTGTGGGTGTCAATAGGTCACACACATGGATGTCAGTGAAGGCCACATATCCACCACCAGCCTCACCCAGCAGGACAGATGTAGATGACCATGAAGGAAGGCTGGGTTAAGGCCCCCAAATGATGGCACTGGTGAGCATCCCCCCACCAGACCTTTACAGACATACTACAACAGGTTTGGCAGTTGCATTCTAGTTCTGAAGGGTAACAAGTCTGAAACTGAAATATATGCCATTAAGGTCTAACATGTGTTCTCTACAGATTTGCCTCCTGTCTGCATGATAGCTCACAATATAATATGAAATGGAAGCCAACAGAGTAACCGAAATACCAGTACAGTCATTTCAAATGTTAAAGTCTGCAGGTGTGCACCCCACCCATAATCCCATGTAGAAATTCAGTAACAGATGGCCTGCAGAACTCTCAAATGGCCTACAGTCCTCTGACAAAGGCCGTGCCTCACCAATGTACAGAATGTCAGGGCATCCCAACTAACAACCTAACACAGTAAACAGAAAACAAATGCAAGGCCATGTTGACAAATGCTAGTAGCATGCCTCCCCATGTCCCACTTCAAGGACCATGGATCAGGCCATAAATACTACTGGGATAAAGGCCCAACTAGGGGGATAACTCTGAGATATTGCTTACATAATGTTAGGTGGAGTAGTGAATAACAGGGGGGTGGAAAAGTATGGATGCCATGAAGTGTGTGAAGTCTGAAACTCTAATTTCCTCCCATACTACTCCCTACTCCCGACTGCAAACCCATGAATGGCCACAAAACCACTTGTAAACCACAATGTGAAAGTAAACTGACCAGATATGTGAGCCCTGCCTCTGGATAATCTGGGTGTATCTGCACAGCAGAGAGGTATGGCCCCAGCAGGATATGACCATTCCGTGAAGGTTGAGAAAAGCACAAGGAGGGGATCCCCAGCCAGCATACTAACAAGGTGCTGCACCATTTACACAGAACCAGCAGTCTATTGTCTGTAGCTACCCCTTCACAATGGCAGGTGTATGCCAGAATGTAAAGTCTATATGCCTCAGAATATTAGTCTCAGCTTCATTCATCTTGTATTGCCCGATAAATAACTGTGAGCAAAGAATGATAACTGTCAGTAGTTAATGACATGACACATCACAGTGTAAAACAGTATATATGTCAGAATATCTATGCTACAACCAAACATGTCACACAAGCAGCACAGACAGCAATAGTTACAGTATCCTCTGTATGTTAAGCCCATTGTGTCTCCATATTGGCAGCCTATCTACAAATATACCACAGAAACAGTTTGCTGGGTGTAGCTGTACCACACAAAACCCTGAACTGTAGTCCAACCCTCCCTGGAATGGATGCACACACTCAATATAGAAGGTCATACTGCGCATGCTCCTACTCTTAGAAAAATAAAGCCCATGTCTCACAACACAGTGGACTACAGATATCGGTTATTCTCAGCTGTCTGTGCACACACACCAAATTGTACACCATTGATACGTCACACACACACATTGGATAGGAATACTCACACATATCTAAAGCCAACATAATATAATATGTCAAACATACACACATAGAGACATGGGGAAGAGAAAGACAGTGACAAAGAGAATCCCATTATGAGGCCTGTCCCACTCACTACACATCCCTTTGGCCTACATCACATGATGTGCTGACGTCAAGCGCTGTAGAAATCCCTTTGGTTAGCTTTCAGACCTATAGTGTCAGTGGTGCTTGTGATAACTGTATAACACTACAGTACAAATACGTATCTGTGTAGCAGTTATAATCTCAGTCCTGTCAAATGTAAAGTGTGTGAGTGTGTGTGTGTGTGTTTGTGTGTGTGTGTGTGTGTGTGTGTGTGTGTGTGTGTGTGTGTGTGTGTGTGTGTGTGTGTGTGTGTGTGTGTGTGTGTGCGTGTGTGTGTGTGTTTCTAGATGAATGTGGTTGAGGCCATTCACACTCACTAAACCTCTCTTACCCTCCTTCAGCACTGCTGCTGATGTCACTCATCTTCAAAGATACCTTTGGACAGCTCTCCAGCATATAAGCTTTGTGGCACTTGTGATAACTGTGTAATAGTATAGTGTAGCAAACTAATTAAGTAGGAGTTCCAAACCTGATCTTGGTAAATGTGAGTGGCTGTGTGAGTGTGTGTGAGTGTGTGTGTATCCTTGTAGAGGCCTGATTTTGTGGTCATTTACACTTATAACACTTCCCTTGCCCCTCCTTTAGCACTGCTGCTGATGTGATTCACCTTCAAAGATACCTTTCCACAGCTCTCCAACATGTAAGCTTTGTAGCATGTGTGATAAATGTGGACCAATGTAGTACCAATAATTACATGGGTATAGGTTTGAATCTCATCTCTGGCAATTGTTTGTGTGTCTACATATGTATGTCTGTACCTCAAAGAATTTGGCCCTTTTACACACAGTGCACATCTCAGTGCCTAACTTTAGCAGTCCTGCAGATATCATCTACCTTAGAAGTACCTGTTGGCAACCTAAACCATGTAAGGGCAGTGGCGCATGTGATAAATGCATAACATAATGATCCCAAAAGATGTTTAGATAGAGGCTTGAACCTCACCCCTGGCAAATGTAAATGTGTGTGCAGGATAAAATATTTTTTGGAATCTCTCACCCACTACATCACCCAATGCCAGTATTTACAAGGGCTGGTGATGTTCCTCACCTTAGAAGTACCTTGGGACAACATCCATCCTATAAGCTCCATGGTGCATGTGATAAATGCAGTACACTGTAGTAGCAATGCCATAGCTAAGTAGGGGTTTAAAACTCAGTACTGGCAAGTGTGTGTGTCATCAGTATCCTGTGTGGGGGTCAGTGTGATTGTGTAATAGCAGGATCCATTGGGGAGCAGGTGTTGCTAAATTATTATATTGAGGACTTATTTTATGTCACAATGTCCACATTACAAGGCCAACAGTTGTCAAACACCATAGAGGCTGGTGTAGACATTTCACAGCCCTAAATGTCTAGTGCCATGTACAATGACTACTTGACACTGTGGATTAATGAACAATATAGGCAACCCTTCTATTACTCAGAGACCACTCTCCACCCACGTATCATACACAAACACACTTGGCTAGGCAACAACCACTATATTGGTAGCTCCCCTGCATATTGCCTCACAGATAATACCCATGGTGTGATTGCAGTGGGCTACATGCTTGTTGACCACAACAGTGACACTGACATCAGAAAATACTTCAATGTGTTACATCTTCTGACTGAGTGTGTGTTATCCAGCAAGTAAAAGGACATGGCACCCTGTTCCATCCCCTCAGTAGCCCAATCAATGTGTACAGTGGCCCTTTTGCCATGTTCCACACTGGATGCCTGCAACAACTGTAGAGTCTGCAAACATACCCCACAAAGAGAATACCATGCTTTATACACTTGCCCTGTATACCCATATCATACTGTCAATGTAGGTGCAATCACTACCTCAGTTGCATAGCCAGGTCTCACCAAATGAGGTCAGGAATGCTACATCAGAAGATACCAATCTGTCCATGCAACATGCCCCAGAGACCTCAAGTACACTTCCACATGTCAAAGAACATGCATGTGGGACATGTGCACAACCCAGACACTGTCCACGTTATGGAATATAAATCACATACATGCGAAGCATTGCACATCACTGGCCACCCACAATAGAAACCTGGATGAGTGGATGGGGAGTACAATACCCACCGCTGGGGACCACTCTAGTGACTATACCCCTGAGCCACACTGGGGACTATTGTCATGTGGCCTGATGCCAGGGTATTCCCTTGGGCTAGCCTTGTAGAGCCTTCAGGCCCATTCACCTACTACACACCTATGAAGCAATGAACCAATGGATCTCAGTACTGGCAAGTGTGTGTGTGTGTGTGTGTGTGTGTGTGTGTGTGTGTGTGTGTGTGTGTGTGTGTGTGTGTGTGTGTGTGTGTGTGAATAGTAATCCCACTGTGGTTGGTTGATGAATATCCTCTGTGGCTGTGGTTATTAGCAATTGGAGGTGTATCCAAACCAGAACATGTACCATTCTCCATTCTACAACAGATGTTGTACATCAACATGTACCTATGTACAACATCCAGCCCTATAATCTGTGAGGCACATGCAATCACTGTGTTACAGACCGTGGATTACCATGCGCATACTGTACCCTGCTTATGACATAGTGGATGTGTCACCACACTGCCATACCCTGTGGCCTTGTTGCAGGGCCAAATTCTGGTGACATACAGATGGCTAGAATGGAAATGGGATACAGCATGTGAGAACACATTCACTCAGCACTTCACTTGTGGGGGGGGAGAGAGGGGTAAAGCTAGCACTGAATGTGTTGCCAAGACTGTAGCCAATATCTGTTGTCTCAGGATAGGTATTAGCTTTGTGCAGTAACTATCAGCACTTGTGTTTAATGCTGTGGAGATTGTTGATGTAACTATCAAAGGCTGTTGTGACTGTCAATAGTGTCGGCTACATCTCTGCTGCCATAGATGCCTGTCAGGGATTCCATGAGGGATCCAAAGTTGTGTTTGAAGCTAATAAGAGAGTTCAACAGTCATAGGATGCCACCTTTCCCCACAACAGTGTCCTCCTTCTGATGTACACTTTAGTAATGGCAGGGACCATCACATTGTCTCCCAGTGTTTGGAGAACAGTGTCTGGGTTCTGTTGGCTCTGGCTAGTACCATGCATTCATGTACCTGTTTGTACAGTGCCTATGTGTATGATTCCACAGTCATGCAGCTACTTCCCATTGCCATGGGTGCAGTGAAGACATCCACCCCTGTTTTCATGGCTACAAAGTCAGCTTTGGAGAGGTTTTGCCATGTGGTTACCTTTGTGGGTGGGTGTGGCTGACATGTTGAGTTCCATGTTGATTACAGCCTGTGTGAATCTCACCATGCAGGGAGTGACATCTGGGGATGAGCAACGGTCCCATATTTAAGTGGTCAAGGTTGTTGCATCATCTACCAGGCGTCAGTATGAGCTTGTCTAGGGCAATGGAAATGATGAATCCCTGAAGTGTTGGGCCACTGTACTGGCACTTGGCTACATTCCCCAGGTGATAGAGGGGTAGTTGAAGACTCATACTATGTCAGTGTTGCATTGGACCATCAGAGATGGCAGAGTGTTGAGGAATGTGCATTGACAGTCTAGGGACATAGATGTGGACCCATAGCAACCTATGTTCTGGATTGCACTATTACCCCAAGGCAGTTGTACCGGAAGTATCTCCAATGCATTATGCTGGGATACTAGTGTGGAGGTGTTCCTATCCATAATGAATATGGAGAGAACACCACCTATGGAGGTGTGGTGTGGTCCATGTTTGGGGCTGACAGCTGTGGAATGTGTCATAGCCTGATATTGCAGGTCTGCTGTCTGCTGCTGTGAACCACCTCTCCATTACAGCAGACATGTGTCCTCCACTCCACCTGCTATGAGTGACTGCATCCTGACAGTTAGATGTCCACTGTTGAGCAGCATTACCCTCAGACTGCATACATGTGTAGCTGTTAAGGTGGTAATAACATTAGGAACACTGCCTAATAAGGCACCATAGGGGTGGGAAGACACTTAGCCAATACCTGGCAACCCAGCAGTGACAGATGTAGGATATCCATGGCAAGTCATTGGGTTCTGTCAATCATGCCATCCCAACCAGAGAGGTCCTGGATCCCCTGAGAATGACACATAACATGTAAGCCAATGTTGCAGTCAACCATCTGTTGATAGTACCGCATCATTATTCTGGGTGACAGAGGTACACTGCCCAGGGCTACTGTTACACCTGCCTGGACAGCATAATCAGAGAGTTCAACCATGTCTCCTGTCATGTAGTCCATGGAGGTGTGTCCCAAGTCATTCACACCCACATGGATATGGAGTGATACTCGTAGTTGTTGTGGAGTGACATGACTGGCTGTGTCATGTGTTAGATGCTGGCATGTGATTGATATTTGGCTGTTATTTGCTTCATATTCAACTTAGTGAGTGGGTGGGATGTGTGTGCCTCAGTACTGAGTTACCCATGATCACTGTGTTGTGCAAAGTGGTTAGCCTTAAGGGCTTAGGTTGGGGGCATACTGTGTAGGTTAAATATGTGTCCCTTGGCATGTGCCATGTCGTGGTGTCTGATTGGGTGTCTGCCTTGCTGGCCTGTGCTGTTTGGGTAGATGTCCTTTCAGTGCCTCTGGGAAGGTGGGTGTGTGGTTTTTCACGGTATGTCATGACTGTCAAAGGGGGTGTCATGGTGAGCTATGTGTTCCACATGGTGTGGTGCAGGTGTTGATCTTATCCTCTTGACCTGCTAGTCCAGTTTTTGCTGGAGAGTGCATATGTCCACATTGGGTGATATATGGGTAACCCTCACAAGTCTGAGTGTTTGGAGTTTAGAGGGGAGGGTTGTCTATGTACATGCAGAAGTTGCAACAGTGCCCCAGAATGGACAGGTGCACCAGGTTAATGGGGGAAAGCACAGATAACTGCCCTTTAAACATGCCAGGAGGGGTGGACATAACTAGTAAGTACTGGGGCGACATCTGTAATGAACGAGTACTGCTGACGGCTCACAGGTGTGCCACACTTCTAGATACAATGACCTGGTGAAGTGCCAAGCCATAATGCTAGTTGAAGGGCAAGACAGAAAGAACTAGCATGATGTACAGGTGGAACAGAAGGCAGACTGTCTGCCACCTATAATACTTTACCACAGCTGTGCAGTTATCAGCAGTTTTGGTGATGTGAAAGTTCAGTAAGCTCTGTAGTGTAAGCGGTGACTGTGTAACACTATAGCAGACATACCTAGATAGGCAGGAGTTCTAATCCAATACTGGCAAGTAAGTGTGTGTGTGTGTGTGTGTGTGTGTGTGTGTGTGTGTGTGTGTGTGTGTGTGTGTGTGTGTGTGTGTGTGTGTGTGACTCATGTACTGTCTGGCTCATACCATTTTTGACCTGTGTACTACCCTTTACACTTCCCTTCACTCCAATTTAGTAGACTTGTTGATGTCATCCACCTCAGAAGTACCTTTGGTAGAACTGGAACTGTATAAACTCTGTGGTGCATCTCATAACTGCGTAGCACTATAGTAGGAACACTTAGATAAGCATGAGTTCTAATCCCAATACTGGCAAGTGTGTGAATCATGTACTGTATGGCTCATGCCATTTTGACCTGTATACTACCCTTTACACTTCCCTTCACTCCATTTTAGTAGACTTGTTGATGTCATCCACCTTAGAAGTACCTTTGGAAGAGGCAGAAATGTATAAGCTCTGTGGCTCATCTGATAACTGTGTAGCACTATAGTAGGAATACCTAGATAGGAAGGAGTTCTAATCCTAATGCTGTCAAGTCTTGGTGTGACACACATGGCAGCATGAGGTATCATACCTGACTGAAACATCATGCTAATAGGACATCTGCCAACCTCACAGGTGGCCATCCTTGTAGGAGCAATACATAAGTCCAGATGCTTGGTTTTACAAGTAAACTGTATCTGTTATGGGTCACATTAAAGGCTGGAAGAGGTGTGGACTGTCATATTGTGGTCCTAATTAGTATGTAACAGGAACACCTTGCATCTTAAGAGGGGTGTGTACACAATTTATATCCACTGTATACCAGTAATGTGTCATGCATGACCTTACCTTAAGCCATTTGTCCAGGACAATTTGCTGGCCTCTATCCAGACATCTTGGCACTGTCAAGTTGTGAGGTATGCTACAGGAATGATGACCTTACATCAGATAGGCCCCAGTGGTGACCACTGTGATGCAATACAGTTAACCCCAGCACAAGTGAACATACACAATAAACAATATAGCTATTACATAAAGCAATATAGCTATTACTGATGGTTGTTTGCATGGTAAATTGCATGCACTTCACATGCCTGGGGTATTTCCAGGCATCAACAGAACAATGTCATATTCACCAGCTTCAAGCTGCTGTCGCATATGCAGACCAGAGGGTTCTAGGTAGTTGTGAAAGGGAGTTATTGTCAGCAGATGTACATGTGGCCTGGGTACAGGATGGATGCAGCATGTCTGCACATCTGCAGTACAAACCACAATAATACACAATGTCCTGTCCTCACCATAGATGTGCACCTATGTGCATTAGAAAACTCCATCCACAACTGCAGTCAGACCTGACACATGCATGTAGATACAATACAGATACACGTATGTCTGATACAGTAGGTACTAATCCCCACTGGGCCCTTACCTGCATGCTCCTCATCCAATGTGTGTGTGCATCCCACTTCCACAATGCTTCCTCAGTGTCATGGCTTGTGCACTCAGAGTGTGGCCCAAGTGTGGTGAGGAGCTCCTTGGTGGGTGTCAGTGAGGGTTGGATGGCTGGGCCCCCACCTGTGGCTAGTCAGTACCTTGCTACAGCAGCGACCCATTGACGGGCATGGCATCTGAGGTTGGTAGCCCGATACTGCACATGCTCATAAGTTCTGCTGTGCAGGCAGGCATCATTTACCCTGTGGACCACACTGTTCCACAGGGCAGTCCTCTCCTGCACATCTTCTGCTCACCATCCAAATGACTGTTTTCCCAACAGAGAATGCTGGTAGGCGAGCACTCTGCATGTTGCCTGGAATACATAAACAGGAAAAAGGTCACAAGAATTCATACAGTTGACAAAATGCACATCAACAGTGGATATTACTTGCAAATAATCGATACTACACTGAAACCCTCCAAGCTATCATGGCTATAGCAGCTTGCATTACACACCTGTCCCTGAGCTATCTTATTCCCCCCAATGCTGGACACTTGATTTCATAATCCTCTAACCTCCATTCATTTCTGTGTAGAGGGTTGACAGTAGGCATCTTCCATGTGGATGATGTGTGGAAGGTGGTAGGTATGTGTTTGACTGAGGTGTGTGATGGAGCTCTGAGCACATGCCTGAGGTTATGTAGGAGGCAGATACTGATGTTAATATGCCCCATGGAGATATGCTGTTGCTATCAGTAGGCCATATGTAAATGCTCACCATTGCTGAGGGGAGGAGTGTGGTTGATGTGTATATCTCCCTGTACAACAGGGGTGGACAGGGTGGCAATGTTCCCACCTAACCTGTGTGATGCAGGTTGCCTATATCCACGGCATGTGTGTATGAGGTGTTCTTTACCCCTAGTGCAGGGTGAAATGTGTTGTTTCATCTGAGACTTATAACATATGTGAAGACACAGTTGCGATTTTCCTTGGTGGTCTGTACATCCCCAATTCATAGTCATAGTCAGCCTTACAGGAACTCACCTGTGAACTTACATGCTTGCTCAAATATAGGTGGACTTGTTTCAAAGTTGTTGCCTGTATCTATGTGTCCCTGTACAGCCAATGTAGCAACCTATTATGTGGTTTGTTTATTGCTGCTGTCCACCAAAGGGGATTACTCTACCTTAGTGGAGGCTAGATATACAGGTCAGGTACTGCTGTGTCCATATAGCTAAAGTGGACACCGCTGATACACTGCCTGGTATTTGTACAATTGGAACATGACTCCACAATAACTCATACCTGTAGTGTGACCTGTAGCCTGTATAATTACATTGAAAACATAGCAATCAAGTCTGTGAAAGCATATGGAAATAATAATCAGTACAGTAAGCCAGTTGAATGGGTATGCATACCCTTAAACTGATGTGTTGTGTATGCACCTCTTGAGATGGTTGCAGCATTCATCCGTCTTGGTCTGGACTCTAGCAACCTGGCACATCTTCACATGGCAATAGTTGGTCACCTTTGTAAAAACACCTTTGATTGTATTTCAATGGAATTGTACAGGTTAGGGATCACATAAAGATGAGAAACATTATGAAATGATCTTCTGTGGTCTGATTGTCATACAGCACACATACCTGGCATTCTAACAGGGGTGTGTACACTTGTGATATCCACTGTATATAGCTGTGGATATAGCTGGTAGTGGTAGGCATGGACAGAGGGTCATACCACAGGTGGACACTTCTCTGATTAATAGCTGAATATCATACCTACTCTAGTACCCATATCAGTGTCAGGGCACTGCAACAACCAGTAGCTGTACACATTTCTGTCTGTTGTATGCACTGACACTGATATTACACACATGTGCAAGATGCACAACCTATGTACCTGAATGCT
>NC_056739.1:1564796339-1564833839 GCF_019279795.1 Protopterus annectens
AAACAGTGGTTAACACAATATTACTATTCAGATATCAGATTGTGGTGAATGCAACATTTCATGCCATACAATACCAGAGTAAACACAACCAGTCCAGAATTTAGAACTTTATTGCCAGGCAGTTACAGTTTTATTTAAATATTACCTATATGGGACTATTACTGTCATATAATGTCTGGTTTATTCAGTACAAACCATGCACATTTTTATACTGCCAGGTGACATTCTATTCCTTTATATTTATTTGGTATGACTACTACAAGCAGGATTGTTACTCACCAGCCTCGCAACGCAGCCTTTGCAACCTAATGGCTTGGGCTTCCTGGTTTGCAGCCCACTCAGCTGGAGCTGTAATATAAATAGAGAAACATTTAGTCATACCTATCCATCACATACACAGGCTGGTCTTTGGAAAAACGTTTTTGCTATGAATACTTACACACTGCTGGGGCATCTCCCCTCTGTCTTGCTTCTTGGATCCACTGTTCCAAGAGCTCCCTCTTCCTCACCAGTCCAAGGGATACCAGTGGCACTGGTGAGATCACGGGTGAGACTTTCACAGGCTTCCGCTTTGTATTGGGAGCCCTGGTACTGGTCCTGCAGCAGTCTCATGTCATGTTTTTTACTAGGAGTCCTACCATGACCTTGGACTCCTGTATGTCCCGGCGCTGCACCCAAAAGTGCATGCCCTCTCCGACACCTGCCATACTGCCTACAGTGGGGAGCTACAACTAGTTATGAGCTGTATTAATGTCTGCGAGGTTTAAATATGGCCAATTGCCCACCCTTTGCTGTGATTGGACAGTTTTGAATATGCTGAGCTAAGCTAAGCTACAGGCAAACCTGCTTAGCTAAGATTGGCAGTGCTTAAAGGGGAAGGTTCAGCATTGCTTACCAGTGGGAAAATCCACTTAGCTGGGCTACTCATTGCTTAGCATTCATATGTACACAATGCTTACACCTGGTTAGTATAGCTGTGCAATGCTTAGCATTGCTTATGTTTTATTTTTTTGGACTACCACCTGTATGGGATTGATTTATCATTCATTACATATTTTAAATTTGTTTACCTTCCCTGACATCCCCCAATGTGCTGTAATTACATTTATTTTTGTGTGTCTAGGCTGTATGGGGCACTTGTGTTTATATGGGGGTTTCACTACTTTATTATACTGACACCTCACATCTGGGCCTAATATACTTCTCTGGTTGAGGAATATAAGTTACTTCCTACATAAATATACAAATAAATTAAAATTGTAATGATTACACATACAAGAAGGAAATGGCTTTGGTGAAGCTCAAACCATGAATGACTACATGCAAGATGTATGCTCTAACCACTACACTATTGTTTATGTTGGATGTCCATTGCTATTTAACCTATCATGCCATTTCAGCTGGGCTAAGCATAGCTAAGCAACGGGCACACCTGTGCAGCTATGCTTAAACTTTATTATACATGTGAAAAAAAATGTATTTGTTGTGTTTTTTACTTTGTACCCTTCAGAATATCCATGCAAATGCTAAACCTGTTATTCTATCAACGTTCTAGGTTTGTAAGGACAATTGTCCCTTATGGCTTTGTCCGGATTTCTTACTCTGACAGGTTGAGAGGTGTACGTTATATACTTCATACCCTGCCAAAAATTCATGATAATGCTAAACTTGTTATTCTATCAACTTTCTTGGTTTGTAGGGACAATTGTCCCTTATGACTTTGTTCAGATTTCTTACCCTGACAGGCTGGGAGGTGTAACGAGCAAACTTGCTCTATTTAAATTGCTGTATGGCAATTCTGGTGTGCAGGGGGTGTGTGTATTATGACAGCACTGCTCTTATGCACACCCCATGCACTCATACACAGAACCATGTCTGTATTACAGCACGGCAGCAGGCCTTCATGAATATGCATGGCATGCTGCCGTGCAAGCTTTTCCTGCATGGATGTTTACTGAATCCAGGGGTATGACTTTCCTGTACTTAGATGCCATGGCCTTACTTATAAGCTACACAAAATGGAATGATTTTCTTGCTTCCTTGGCCATGTGTTGGTCAAAAGCCAGGTTACTATCTACATAAGTTCCCAGATTCATGCATACTGGGTCAACTCTTACGTTCTCTTTTTTTTTTTTTTGTCAATGGCATAATTTCTCCCTGGGTGGCCAATTTCCCAAAAGGTACTTTAATGCATTTCTTGGCATTGAGTTTTAAGCCATGACTTTGGCCAAAGTTGTTTGGCTGTGTTAGGCCCTCTTGCAAGATGTTTGTGTCACGGCGGGGGGGGGGGTCTATGATAACTACTTGTTTGCAATAATCTATAAACTTGGTCAGCCAAAAGCATGTGACAGTACTTTTGACTTCTGAGAAGTAGATGCCAAAGAGGAGCAAATGCCCTAGACATTAGTCTTGACTTCCAAAAAGTAGAAACCAAAGATAAGCAGACCAAGAACAGAGCTCTGAGGACACTGCTCATGACTGATCTCTTTTTGGAGGTGGTCTCACCACTCCTGACTTTGTGGGTCCTATCTGTGAGCCAACTGGCAATCCAGCATGTTATTTAGGGGGTTATGCCTAATTATGTGTATTTGTTAACAATGCCTGAATGAGGTACTGAATCAAATGCCTTAGCAATGTCACAGTAGGAGGCATGCACTGTTTTCCATTATCCATTGCCTTTGTGACCTTCTCAAAAGTCCACTAGGTTTAGTAGGCATGACCTTCCTTTGACAAAGCCATGCTGGGTTAGGTCCACTGTCTGAAGGTTGCCTATGTGTTGTTAATCATTTCCCTGATAATTCATTCCAGTCAGCTGTTTAGACACAGAAGTAAATAGACATAAGGCTAAAGCTTGGCACTGCAGAGGTTTGGGGAGGCAAATGTTGTCCAAGGTTTTTGAGAGGTTAGTGCAGATTGCTTCATTTAATTTATGGTGGGAAAAATGTAAGCTGTAAGGGAAAGAGTAGCTGTCAGGATACCATTTTCTGTCTAACACTGTGATGTGTATACTAAGCAATTAAGTAATACTTAGGTAGCATGAAAGCTGGGAAAAGATGTCCATCTCTTGAATTTTTGACTGTGAGGGCATTAAATAGAAAGAGTAAAAGGATGTGATTACCTTTGCCAACATAAAATTAGGGAAAGTGATTACTGAGACAAAATTCTATATGGATGTAATAAGGCATGTAGGGCTGCAAGACACAGATATTACCACAGGCCCAGGGGTGTTGTAAGGTACAAGCCTGAAAAGAACTGAAAGACATACATATGGAAGCAGTAATGCTTCCCTAATATGTTTTGCATTGGTTTATTAATTAAGTAATTAATTAATTAATTCATTAATTAATTTATTGACATTTGTTGAACGGGAAAGTCCACTGGGTCAGTGGAGGCCCAGGGAGAAATGCTCCACAGTGAGTAAAATAACATCAGATTACAGTAGATAGGTAGTTATACAACTTTAGAAAGAAAGACTTTAAATTATATAAAAAATATAGACAACAATTGTCACATCATAGCAAACTTTTTTACAAATACTGTAGTACCTTCTATTTAACATAGAGGTGAAGGTAAAGACATTTTGTAGAAAAAAGAAATTATAATTAATTCAATCACTATATATTTTTTCACACCAGAGAATGAGTTAGGGAGAAATAGTAGGTTGATTGGTTGCTAGTGATTGGTTATAGCTTTAGATAGAGGGAGTAATAAGGAGAATATTATGAGAGTCTGGTATTAAGGGGGCAAGGACATGTTTTTTTTTTTTAATATAGTAGCTTTTTAGTGAGTAGCATTATGGAAATCTAACAAAGTAATAGATGTTGGTATAGTACAGCACTCCATAATTTAGCTATGGAATAGGAGTATAGGCTCTATGCCTGACGTACAAAGCCATGTCAAACCCAGAATTAATGGACATGCTCCACCTCAAAAAATCCAAGTCCCTTAGAGCTACATGCTCCAGGGACCTAAACCTCAGCACAAAAATAAATAGGACATGCTGGAGGGACAGATTCATTTCCCAGAGGCTCCCCTCACTCTGGAATAGAATCCCAATTCATGTTAGACATAGCCCCTTGCTGACCCTCTTCAAGCGAAATCTGGACGCGTTGATGGGAAATCGCAAATTCACCCCTGGGATCTCTTCTGTGTCCCTGCTAGACAGAGGCACAGTAAACTAATCTTAAAATGGTACCTTCTGTGACCTACTTTACAGAGGCACAGTAGGCTAATCTAATAGGGAGGTGGAAGCCAAATACACTCTGGCTAGGCTTATAAATGCCCTAGGGCAGATAGCCTAGTATCTACCTATGAACCTATGAACCTATGTCCTGCTCTTTTGTTTGGTTTTGATATGATCAGAAGTTGCTTACTTATGGACCATAGATTTTTAGAGGGGGTAGAGGGTTGAAGGGTTGACAGTAGATCAGGGCATTTCTATGGGTTATACATTAGCTTGTGAGCCGGAATTAGTTGGGTGCAACTGAGGTATTGGGAGAATTCATACCAATTAAGTATTTTGATAGCTTGGCAATGATGGGTACGGTGTTGCAAGCTGCTGGCAAATTTTTCAGTTTTTAGTAGCAATACCCTATAGCCTATAAGAGTGAGGAGTGAAGGCTTGTGAAGATGGGAGTACCATAAATGATGGAGGGGAAGTAGTAAAGACTTGACCAGCTTGATTTTTGTGGGTCCATCCATGTACTTTTGATGCCTGTAGAGTTTACCTAGTTTAAAGTGAGCTCTTTTTAAAGTATTAAGAATGTATTGCTCATAGGAGAGTTTATCATCTATTGTTATACCAAGTAGTTTTGCAGAATGAGCAACCTGAATTTCCGTTTTAACTTGGGAGTAAATTTTAAAGTCTTGTGGGGTTGGTTTAGTGGAGAAAATAAGTAATTTAGTTTTTTTGGCATTTAGAAGTAATTGAGAGTCATTACGCCAGGTTTCTTTGGATTCAAATGCTTTTTAGGTTGTTTTTAGGATGTCTTGAAAGTTGTTGGAGGAGGATATGATTGTGACGTCATCCACATATCGGACGAGTATGGTTTGAGAGGAAACTATATGTAAATTGTTTATGAAAATATTAAAGAGCAGGGGTCCAAGGATGGACCCTTGGGGTACTCCTATTTTATTTAGCAGATAGGTAGATTGTTTGCTCTGCCATTTCACTGATTGTTGTCTGTTATGTAAGTAGTTAACAAACCAGGACAGCGTATGTAGGAAGCAGCCTATTTCAGACAGTTGTTGAAGTATATGTGACACTGTGTCGAATGCCTTGAATAAATCCAACAGGACTAGAGAAGTTATTAGACCTGCATCTAAAGCCTTGTTTACGGTGTCTGTGAAGGAGAGGAGGAAAATGATGGTGCTATGGAATGGGCAAAAACCATGTTGTGTTGGGGCGAGGAGGTTGTCTATGATGTGGTTGAGTAGTTGACTATGTATACACTTTTCTAATATTTTGGAGAGAGAAGAACGAATAGAAATCAGCCTATAGTTAGTAAAGTCATTTGTATTACCGCTTTTATGGAGTGGAGTTATAATGGAATTTTTCCAGAGTTATGGGATGGTTCCTTCAGAGATGGATCTGTTTATTAGAAGATGGGGTATGCTATTGCATCAGCAGTGATTTTCAAGTATTCAGGGGGGAGGTTGTCAGTGGATAGGGAACATGGTTTCAGTTTTTATTTTTAAGTTTTGGTATTAGAGAGGTAGGAACAGGTTTTAGGGAGAAACTATGGGTTTCCTGGTATTGTTTTAGTGGTAGTTTCATACAATGCAAGATGATTGGAAGAAGTTTGTATGGTTGCTTGCCTGATGTTTGTATTATTTGTGGTGTATGGATTTGAGTTTGTAGGGAGTTCAGGAATGACTTTAAGGATGGTATCAATAAAGTTGGGGTTGAAAGTATGGGCTATATGCTGTGGGTCATGTCAGAGGATGGAGATGGAATTTGAGTGGTTCCAGGACTGAGGAGACAGGCTACAGATTTTCAAAAATTCCTGGGGTTGTTTTTATGGGTGGATAGTTATTTTAAGAAATAAGTTTTTTGTCATTGATGATTAGTTTTTTGGCTTATTTAGCTTAATTTGTCTTGTTTAGCTGATAATATGCTTGTTGCATCCTAAAATATTTACAGGATCATTTTGATGGCAAATCCAAGAATTGAAAATGCATATGTGCAAGCAGTAATGCTTCCCTACTTCTATTATTTTTCTTAAGCTGGTTTAGCTAAATGTATACTTTTTACCTTTGTTTAATTGACTTTCAATGATAATTTTATATATGTTTTATTTCTGTTTTTATGTGTGTCTGTATTTATGCTGTGTTTTACTTTTGTGAATTGTATCTTCAAATGTACCTATTTTGTCAAGTAATGTCTGGCAGAGGTTTTTTACTGCTTTTGTGTATGAGTATGTAATTTGACTTCTCTGTTGTAGTTGATGTTAGCTGCTGCTATGGGGACTAGGATTGCTCCTTTTGATTTATGTTATTCACTCCCTGCCCCTTCCTACACTGCCTGTTTGTAGGGTGTATGCTTTCACTTTCTGGAGGTTTTGGATGTCTTTTGCTATTTCCTGGACAGGTATTTTAGTTATGTATAGGTTGTTAGTGCTTTCATTAAAGTATGCTTAATTCCTGCTTTGTTCAATTTTGTTTATTTTTTTTATGTAGACTTAACATATTTGAGTTAGGGGTATATGTTTATGGTGTTTAGTGTTATTCTTCATTGATTTACTTGTTTAGTTTTATTGATTTTTGGAATATTTCTGTGTTTGACAGTTTTACCCGGCTAGATGGCTTTTCAAGATATTGTCATTTTCTTGGATTTTAAAGTCTGTGAAGGGAATAACAAGATGTGACTAAATGCAATGTCTAGCTGATTTGGAATATCTTTCTCATATCCATAGAATGATTTTGATGTACAGATATCTAGCAATCTGATTTGTGTGTTCTCCTCCAGTTTATAAATTAGAGACGTCACCACATTACCAGCATATGCTAAAGATATGCTAAAGGGGCAAAGAAAGAGAGGTATCACATGCTTTGAGACATTAGGTATTAAAGGGATGTGAACAGTCGTAGCTTCAGAACACAAAATGAGAACAAATTCATAAAGATAAAAATCTAGATGCACCTCATTTATTGAATGACTAGTAGGGAAATTAACATGGTGTTTGAAATGCTGAGCAAAGAAATTAACTATGACTGCCTGATAAGAAATGACTGCCAAAATATGAAATTGTTTTAATTAAAAGTTGCAAAAGGGGGGGGGGACTAGGGAGGGATAACAGAGGATGAAAGATGGAGCAGAAACATCAAGCATAGAAGGACTTTCAGTTTAGTTTTTAATAACATGTAAGGACACATAAACTCATTGCATTTATTTAAAGTCTGATACGATTAGTCATGAGCTTCTAGCTTTCACAAGCTTCACTACATATTAAGTATACACAATGGAATATGCATTGATTACCACAATTATCAACATTTGGCTCCAAGCTGTGTAAAACTCAAGCTGTAGCATTATGCTTATTCTTAATAACTACTAGTGGCATTAATCTACATTATACAATGCCTACCCTAAAAACATGCACGCTGATTGGCCAGCCCAACCAGCGTGCCCGTTGTAAATCCCTCAATATACTAACGGAAAAAGGTCCGGTCGCCCGGACTTTTTCCGTTAGTATAACATCTCGCTATGTTAAAGAGTTTAACATAGCGAGACAGCTTTAAAAGCAACGGAGATCTCCGCTGCTTTTTAAAGCTGTCTCGCTATGTTAAACTCCTTTAACATAGCGACACAGTAAGCAACGGAGATCTTGCGATCTCCGTTGCTTTTTTTTAAACTTGTCTCGCTGTGTTAAATGAGTTTAACATAGCGAGACAGCTTTAAAATAAGCAACGGAGATCTCCGTTGCTTATTTTAAAGCTGTCTCGCCATGTTAAACCCATTTAACATAGCGAGACAGTAAAGCAACGGAGAACTTGCGTTCTCCGTTGCTTTTGCCCACAGCTCTGATGTACCGCGAGGCATGCAGTACATCAGAACTGCCGCTGAACACCAGACAGGTGCGGAAGGGCAGCAAAGAGGCATTATACAATGCCATTATTTAAGAAAAGTAATTATTTCTTTTCTTAAATAATGGCATTATATAGCAATAACTCACTTCTGGTGGTAATGCTGATTTACCCACGGTTGTCTTTGTTTGGTCCCTCGGCTTCGCCCTCGGGACCAAACCACGCCAACCGTGGGTAAATCCAGCATTACCCACACCCAGGCGTGGGTTATTGCTATAATAGATCTGTTGTAGAAAAGTACACCATACTCTATCATTTTCTGATAGATCACTTGTGGGCTACCACTTCCTGCTTACAGAATGACCAAGGCTAGAAGTATACAGTCAGGAGAAGGAGGAAGACCAAATAAAATCAAAACTATAATTAGAATGATCAAATTTAAAAACAAACTGTCAAACTAAGAAAACAAAAAATGACCAAAAGTAGACCAGCAGGATACAAACAAACTTTAACAATCCAACAGATAAGCGTTTTCATCCACCAGACAGTACAAATGGACTTCATCAGATAAAGTAACAACTAAAAAATGCATTTAAATAGTACCCCTTTAAAACAATTAAGCAATCCCTTTATCCTTTCAGTTAAGCAATTGTTGAATAATATCTAACGTGCAAGTCTTTCAATCAAGGAATATACTCCATCCTTATCTTGAAAGCCAGCCACAAAACCACAAATACCCATAAGTGTAAAAAAGTTAAAAAAAGTCTATATTATATATCCATAAATACATACATATATACATATATAACCACAAATACCCATAAGTGTAAAAAAGTTAAAAAAAAGTCTATATTATATATTCATAAATACATACATACATATATATATATATATATATATATATGTGTGTGTGTGTGTGTGTGTGTGTGTGTGTGTGTGTGTGTGTGTGTGTGTGTGTGTGTGTGTGTGTGTGTATATATATATATATATATATATATATATATATATATATATATTTACTTGACATTAAAATAATTCTCATAAAATAAACAAAATACATAAAAGTCACAAATAAATGCCCCAATGCATAATATAAGATGGTCTACTAAGTTTTGTTTAAATAATTGAAGGTTCACTAATACAATTACTTTTCCTATCTTTTGAGTGCTTTTAACCTTAACAAACAGTAAACAGAACTCACTTCATTTAATCCTGGCCATACACCTGTGTTTAATCTTGACTGCCATAACAGTTCTTTTTTCTCCAGATATAGGCCAGTTGGACCACCCCTTGGGTTCATTCCAATCTCATCAATAGCCATATAGTTAAAAGAATGATCCAAAAATTCCATAACATGCCTAGCCAAAGCATTAGTGTCCTTATTTTTCCTAATACTGTATTCATGTTCATATATTCTGTCCCTGAATCTACATTCAGTTTTTCCCACATAGAAACAGGCACAGTCATGGCAGGTAGTCAAGTATATAACATTCCTAGACTCACAATTATATTTATTATTAATGTAATATTTAGTGCCATTAATCATAAAACTATTGTCTACTTTAATTTTACTACAATAACGACAACATCCACATTTCACCATTGTTTTATTGATATTAATTCTCTGACCCTTATTAATCCCTCCTAAAATATTTTTAAAATTCCTCCCTTTATGAAAAACTGTTTTAGGGGTATCGTCCACCTTATTTCTAACATTCTTATCATTTAACAAAATTTCCCAATTTTTATTAAGTACCCATCTTACAAATATATGTTGTAATAAATGCCAAAGTGTAATGCAGACTATTTAAGATCTCATTACTTCCCCCCATATCCATACTGATAGATGCTGCTCACTTCTAATCCATTGTTATTTAAAATAGGTCGAAAAACACTTTCCCTTCTCTTAATACTCACTTCTAAAATTAATTCTTGCAATAAATCTAGAGGTCAACCTTTCCTTTTAAACATTGTACACAATAGTATGCATTCATGAGTAAAATCCTCATCCCTTGAGACCATTCTCTCTATCCTAACAAGTTGGCCTTTTACCACTGATTTTTTTCTGGTGGTAAGGGTGAGACCTTGTATAATGCAAAAATGAATTTGAGTATGTTGGTTTACGATAAATGGTGGAGACATACATATTACTGACCTTATCCTTTTTCAAAAGTACGTCCAAATATGCTAATTCATCACTACTAAACATGTAGCTGAACTTCAAATATTCAGTCGTAGTGTTAACATAATCCATAAATTGCTTTAATTCTTGTTCCGTACTATCCCATATGATACAAATATCATCCAGGTACCTAGTATATAACCTCAACTTAGTCTTAAATTCACTTGTCATTATGTAAGTATGCTCCCAATAGGCCATCACCATGTTGGCAAAAACAGCACCACATAGTGACCCCATTGCAACACCATTTTTTTGTAAATAATATTTACCCTCAAAATAAATACAATTGTTAGTAAGAATTAGTTCAAATAATACTTCATATAAATAAATCTTTTCTTGAATGATACCTTTACCATGCAAAAATTCAGTAATCCACTGGACTCCCAGATTCTGGGGAATAACCATATGCAAGTCCTTTACATCTATGGCTACCATTATGTCATTAACATGAAACTCCCACTTATTAGTAATATGTAAAAACTCCCACGAGTCCTTACATATTTGTTTTTCCATTAATAAATATTGTTTTCAATTCCATGTCTAAGAATTTTGCACATCCTGAAGTTACAGAGTTCCTTCCATCCACTATTGGATGCATAGGAGGGTTATCAGTACTCTTATGCAACTTCGGGACACCAAAAATAGTAGGAACTTTTGGGGAAAGCATGTTAAAATAATTATAAAGCTCTAAGGAAATACTTCCCTCAATAAGCAAGTTGTTCAATAAACTATAAATTCCGTTCTTAGCACTATTCATTGTATTTAAAGACACTTCCTCATATGATTCGGTAGTCAGAATTTCTAACATTCTTTTATTATAACCACCAAGGTCCATAACAAACAAACTGCCTCTTTTATCTGGTTTTATTATTTGGATCCTTTGCCCTCTTAAAAAACTCTGTAAGGTTGTTTTCTTTCTTTGTTAAATTTGCTCTCATTTTTCTATTACCCTTAAAAGTATCCATGCCCCTAATGTCCAATTCACACATTTTCTCAAACAGCTGTAACACTGGATACAAAAGGGGATTATAAATACTAGAAACGTTATATACATTAACATTGTATTGCTCACGTGCACATAACATTTTAAGATTTATTTTCCTTAAAAACAATTTAATGTCAATGAGCACATTAGAAATATACAAACCCTTGTCAACTCTTTTGCTAACATATTAGCAATCTTTGTTGTAATAACTGTACTGGAAAAGTTATAAATCTTGAAATCCCATTCCATATTATATACCTCAATAACATAAACAGTATCAGTCATACATAACTGTTCTGAAATAAAATGTCCAGTATTCTCCAAGCTGGAATTAACCACCAAATCTTCGTTACATACATACATACATACATACATACATACATACAAATGTTTCAAGCACGGGCATTAATGCCCTTCTAGCTTGCCAATATACCAAAACACTTGTTCCCATAGTAAATGCCCAGGCTGTTCTTAAAAATATCTAAACTAGTACTTGCTTTAATGTAATTTGGTAGTTTGTTCCAAGCATCAGCTACTTTGACAAAGAACCAATTATTGCACTTCTCATTCCTATATAATCTTCTACATAGGTTATCTAATGATTCTCTAGTACTTTTTGATAACCCCAAACATTCTCAGAGGTAGTTGTTTAGAGATGCCCTATATACCTGAATAAGATCTCCTCTTAAATATCTTTAAGAGATACTATACAAGTTCAGATATTTTAGTCTTTCATAATAACTTGGATTTTCACATCCATGGATGCCCTTGGTATATTTCCACTGTACTCTTTCCAGTTTATTCATGCTTGTTTTCCTATAGGGTTTCCATATTGTTATTCCATACTCAAGTTTGGGTCTAATATAACTATCAAATAATGACTTCATTAAGGTTGATTTCCTAGACTTTATAAATCTTTTTATACAACCTATAGTTCCATAACTATCATTAGCCAATTGGTTGATATGATTAGAAAAACTCATAGCTGAATCTACCCATATACCCAGGTCCTTAAATGAGTCTACATTTTCAATCATTGTGTGCTGTATTAAATATTCACCTTTCAGTTTATGTCTCCCAAATCTCATATGCTTAGTTTTTGATGTATTTATCAACATATTATTCTCCTGTGCCCAAATGGTCAATTTAGTCAAATTATTTTGCAGACATGCCTTATCTGTAGCACTTGTAATCAGTTTACCCAATTTCAGGTCAACAGCATATAGACTGTAGAACACCTCAGATGAAAAAGTAAGGTCTGAAAGTTACAATCTAAACAAGTAAGGGCCTAGGACAGAGCCCTGTGGAACACATTGACTGTAACCAAGGATTTCATGTGTCCAGTTGGTGTGTGATACTTGCCATGTCCTATATGTAAGCCATGCAGCTATTCATCTTATCAACAGTACATCAATACCTAGTTGTACTAATTTATTGATCAGTGTTTTGTGTATGACCCTGTCAAATGCTGAAGTTAAATCTATATAAATCACATCACAGCACAATTTTTCATTCATATCTGTTATCATATTGTTATAGAACATCATGTTACAAGTGGTAATAGATCTATTTTCAACATATGCATGGTGATATATGGTTTCAAGTCCCAACCTATCCAGTTCTGACAATAGCTTATCCAGTATTATCTTCTCCGTTATTTTTCCACAACACGAAAGTAGACTTAAGGATCTATATGATTTTGGGTTTGTCCTTCTCCCCTTTCCCTTAAAGACGGGTTTAATAAGTGCATGTCGCCAATCTGAAGGAATCTCCCCATATTTATATGACCTAGTGAATAATAGATATAATGGTAGTGCAAGTTCTTGCTGAAGTGTTCTCAGGTCATTGTTACTTATTCCGTCTCCTCCCTGTGCTTTGTTTGGATCCAGTTTGGACAGTTCTTTTTCAATATAATCTAATTTGATTCCAGTATCTGGGGATACCTGGATGTCAATAGGGCAACTTAACACCCCTTTTGTGGAGCCAAACTGTTTTGAATAAGATTTTGTAAATATATCTATAATCTGTTGTGTCTGAGAATAAATTTTAGAATCTGCACACAGTTTATCAATTTGTGTATCTTTACTCCTTCCACATCTTATGTATCTATAAAAAGGTTTCCTATTATGCTCAATATCTTTATATAAATTTTCTTCAAACTTTTCTTGATCTTGTCTAACACTATGCTTAATCTGTTTGTCCAACTTGTTTATTTCAGTTTTCAAAGTTGTAGTTCGACGTCTCTTCCATTTCTTATATTTTTCGTCTCTGACCTTAATCAGATATCTTGTTCTTATGGAAATATACCCCCCTGATATTGCATGCCTAGATCCTGATGTTAAACATTTTTTTGACTTTTTGCACTCAAACAATTTCTATTTCAAAACTTTCCACATTCCATCTCCAGTTTTTCCACTGAACACCTCACTCCATTTAGTTTTACATAGTAACTGTTTTGCTTCCCTATAATCTGTAATTAACCTTCTGTGCATTGGCTTAGATTTCAGTTTGGCAGAATTAGCAACAAATTAACCTTAATAACCCCATGATCACTGCACATCAATGGTGGTAAAACTTGACTTGAAGTTACAGTAAGTTCTTTGGGAACACAAACAATATCTAGTATATTCTGTCCCCTGGTAGGTGTTTTACAATCTGAAGCATTTGTTGTTCCTGAATATACTCTGTGAATAATTTCTTTACTAATGCTGTTGAATCGATATTATTCCAATATGTTTCTGGTAAATTTAAGTCCCCAGCTAATATTATTCTTCCCTCCTGTGTTTCATATAAGAAATGTATGAATTCCTCTAGGTCATCTCCATTTGACTTTGGTGGTCTATACACTCCAACAATTGTTATATGTTCCAGGGTTGTCTTTATTGTCACAGTTACACAGTCTATAGTATTGGTGTTATCATTGAACACGTAATAATCATAGGTCTCATAATGATCTTTAATCCCTATCATAACACTTCCACCTGATTTTTTGTTAGAATATCTATTACAGTAAAATATTTATACCCTTTTAGAATTGGTTTCCAGTCATTGTTCTTTAACCATGTTTCACAAACAATAACTACATCAGTCTTGTGGGAACGTAACAAATTTTCCAATAACAAACTTTATTATTAATGCTCCTAGTATTAACAACCATCAGTGATGCATCAGATGTTGCTATCTGTGAACTGTTACATTTTTGACCTGGCAAAAATCCTGGCAAGTGTTTGTCAAATATTGCAAAATAGCTGCTGCAAAAATTCTCTTCCCTGATCTAGACAAATTCACACCACCCTATCTGAACGCATGTGTGCCCAAAATAAGGCTTGAATGCTCTACACATTTCCATTTTTTAAAACAGGACATTTTTTCCATGTAGGTGTTTATCCAAAAAATCTTTTCATTCACAGTGACCTGACTATCCTTTCTATAGGTGATTTGTGAAAAATATGTCCTAACACCAGTACAAGCTATACTATCTAGGAGGACTGTCAGCTCCCGACTAACAGTCAGAGAATCTTTCTTGGTGACATAATTTGTATCAACATGAATAAAAACAGATCCATACTTCCTTACACTAAGGCATTCAAAGGCTTGTTTTACATCTTCTATTTTTGCTCCTGGCAAGCATGACACTACTTGATGTTCATTATCATCTCTGCAAATATGAGTATAAGTTCCTCTAATAAATGAATTTCCAATTACAAGAATATCCTTGCTGAAGATATCTGAAGAATCTTCAGCTTCTAATAGTCATTTCAGCTCTATCAATTGTTATGAAGAATAGATCTTCATCACTATTGGTCTTATTAATTCCACTGTTTTCATTGTGTATCAAATTCTCATCCAGCTGGCACTGTAAATCCACAGCTTAAGCCATGTAGTCAACATCTGTCTTTCTCTTCTTATTTCTTACAGTGATGTTCTTAAATCCTTCCATGTTCAATTTTGATTTCTTCCTTTTCATCTGCCCCTTGCCTCTTTTTTCTACCTTTTCCATTGGAAAGGTGATGCCTTTTTCTGTAGACTGTGGGTTTTCTGATAGACAGATATCTTCATTTCCTGTCACCAGTATGTTACATAACAAAGCAGAATCCTTTTTACTACGTATTCTCTTTCCTTTACAGTCATTAGTCAGTTTTTGTTTCTTCCTTGTTATTTATTGAAAACTTCTTTCTTTCTTTATTTTTTCCATTGACAATTAATTCCTGTCCCTGTTGTTCCTCTGCCCCTGTTTCTTCATTGGGGGTTATGGCCACCTCATTGTGTTTTATTCCTCCCCTTGGTATGGAAAATGAAAATCCTGCTGCTGTGGACAAAAATCCTGTTGTTGAAACTTGTCCGGTTGGTTTTGCTTCTGTTTAATTCACTCAGATCTTCTAGGTGGATCTTCTAAGGAAGAGAAAGAGAAAGGCAAATAGAAAGAGGAATGTGGCTGGGAACAGGTGGATAGTCATATAGCATCTGTTTTGTCAGGAAAGGAAGGATTCAGAATCCCTGCAGTCTGAGTGGCCTTAGCAGGAGGAGCCTGTTTACCACCCTTTTTACCTTTAGCAGGAGGGCAAGATTGCCTACGAACAAAAGTTGACTCAGAAGGGTAGTTTCTCTGAAATTTAGGCACTGGAGAAACAAAGACACATTTAAGCTCCTGTAAGGCCTTCCCCTTGTCCTGAAGAGACTTAAACAAACCAGTAGCCACTTCCCTAAACAAAAGTTTATTATCCAAAGGAGCATCCATCAACTTAGCCTTAATATCATCGGCTAAAGGTTGAAGCCTAAGCCAAGAATACCTCCTCATTACTGAACCAAAATCAGCAGCCCTAGAAGAAGCATACATTGCATCATAACTACATTTGATAGAATGACAATCTGCTTGAGAGAAAGTCTCTAGCAAGGAAAGAGCAGAAGATTTAATCTCAGAGTCTGGAAGCTCAGAAGAAAGTTGACAGGCCTGAGAAAGAAGAGCCAACACATACCTAGATGTATGGGCCTGATAATTAATAGCCCTAAAAGCTAGAGTAGCCAAAGTATAAACCTTCTTACCCAGCAAGTCCATGGTTCTGCTGTCCTTGTCAGAAGGCAGTAACTTAGACGAAGGAAGCAATTGAGACAGCTTATCAGAGGCTACAGGCACCACAGAGGGGTTAGCAGCAGGGCATTTGAACTAAAAGGAACAATCCTCAGGCACGCTATAAAACCTATCAGACATCTTGGGAGCAGGGGGCAGAGAATCAGGTGCTTTACAGGCACTGGAAAAAACATCTAGTAAAGCAACCGAGGCAGGAGGAATAGCTGCAGGTTTAGGAAATTCCATCTGCGGTAACTCATAGTACCTCTTATGGATGTCAGAAACCTGGGCACAATCCCACTGAAAACATTCCATCATCCTAGAGAGTGTGTCTCCAAATTAAATTTCCTCAGGGAACATCTGGAGTATTAGATTCCTCTTCCTCAGACTCGTAGTCTAAAGGAGAATGAGTCTGGGTAGAATAAGTAAGGAATTCTTCATCAGAATCCAACTCTTTTTCAGTAGAATTCAATTCCCTGGGTCTTTTAGATGAAGAAGAGGACCAAGGAGGAGCAGGAACCAAAACCCTTTGAGGAGGCCTTAACGAAAATAAAGCATTAAATAACACCTGAGCAAAAGCCTGCCACTCACTATGTGGATCCTTAGGAACAGAAGAAACCTGATTAGTTTTCTGTTTCTTTTTTAAGGGAACAGCTGTCCTAGAAAACTGAGAAACCCCTGACTCAGGACAGCATTCCACAACCATAGTAGGAGCTTCTTCCCTAAGAAGAAACTGTGGAACCCCCCCCCCTAGAACTCTCTGAAACAATCAACCATCATTCCCCCTGAACACCCAAAACAGATGCCTGCAAAACCTTGTCAGACATGCTGCCCTGCAAATCCTCACTGGCCTCCAACCTGGATGCAGCAGAGGAAGCTGACAACAAAACCAGGTGAGTCTCTGGGTTTTTAATAACCTTGGGAGAAACATCTAGGAGAGGCTGGACACAGGAAGATTCCGGTCTTACCTTTTTCACCTTCTTCTTTCATGACGGCTAACCCTCAGGGCCAGAATTTCCATCCATAGTATCTTTAGCAAGAAGCTTAAGATGCTAGTTCTCAAGATACAATGAAAGGGAAGAAAATCTACTATGAAGGGTTTTTAGGACAAATGCCTGAGAAATTGAACAAGACATATGGTCATGGGAAACTCCTAGGCAAAAAAGACACTTATCGTGGCAGTCTTTTATTTAACATTTGTTTACTGGGAAAGTCCAACTTGGAACAAAGCCAATTTTCAGCAGTGGCCCAGGGTGAAATGCTCCAGACACGTCTTTGAAACATGGGAGGAAACCAGAGCACCTGGAGGAAACCCACACGAATGCAAGGAGGACACGCAGACTCCGCACAGAAGGCACTCCAGCTATGAACCAAACCGGAAAACCTCTTGCTGTGAGGCGACAATGCTACTGCTGCACCACTGTGTCATCCTGGTCTTTATGGGGAATCAGTCTTCCATACTGGCATTGACCCTTCCTGGATGATTTTAACCCCCCCCCCCAAACAGCACAAAAAAATCAAGAAAAGAACAAACCCCCAAACTGGGTACTTAATTGCAAAGTTGAAGACTTCAGCAAATAGAAAAACAGCAAAAAAAAGGACAGGGGCAAACAGACTGATGGTTAAAAACAGCTTTCGGACTAGTTTCAAAGAAGTTCTGTGGATGGTATGCCTGAGCATCACCTTTATGCCCCATGCTACGCAAGGAATGTGTAGGTGACATTCAGTATACCTTAAAGCAATGGTAGGCTTTGGTAAACTGGACGGATGGTGGGCTTCATGGCAGGGAATCCGATAAGTAATGAATACTGCAGTGGTGAACGTAAAGACATCCACTGTTCCATTCATAAGACACTGACATAAGAATGAATATATGGCTTTATAACTTTTTTGAATATATTTAGTGTAACCAGGACACATTCTTCAGTATTACTCAACATGTTTTCCACAGACATAACATAAGCACACTTGTCCATGATTACAAGCCCTCCACCCTTATCAGCTTTCATAAATCTAATTTGTGAATTCTGTCTTAACTCATTTAATGCTACCCTTTCTTCACAATTGAAGTTGTAATGTGCTGTCTTACTGTTATTATTTAATAACTCCCTAATCTCTTTCTAACACATTGTTTCGAAAACTTTCAAGGTGTTATTTAACATAGGATTGAAAGTCAAAGGTTTTTCAAAACATAATTATTTAAGTTAATATCTTTAAGTGCATATTTCACATTTAGCTTGTGAGTGAAAAAACTTTAATTCTGATAATGTTTTTGTCAAATCTGCACTTTTAGTAGGTATAAAATTTAACCCTAATTACACGTTACAAAGACATGCATCTGGAGTTTCTCCCTGCGCCTCGCTGAAAATTGGCCCAGTTCCAAGTCGAACTTTCCTAGTAAACAAATGTAAATAAATAAATAATTGAATATAAATAGGTTTCAGAATAAACTGAGATAAATTAAACACTTTGGAGTCATAACTCACAAACTGTCCATAAAAGAGTCCATTTGTTTCTTTCCTCAGGTTTTCATTCTTCGGTTCAGTATTTGAACTCCCCCTCAACCATGAAAAGAGTTCTTGGGTTGGACATCCAAAAAAACACCTTCAGAAATGTGGTTGTGACCTGGAGAATAAAGAGGTAGTTCCAGAAAATCAGCTGTTTTGTTTTCCCTCATATTAAGCTGTAGTACATCTGAACCTTCTATTGAACAAGGTTCCATGAGGATGTCACAACTGCTAACTTAAACAGGTTCAGGGTTAGGATTAGAAGGACTATCTGAACCACTAGATTTAAATAGCCTGTCCCACCTTCATTTCTGAAGCTGGAATAATCCTTGGAACCAAAGAAGCTGATTTTCTACGATTGCTCTTTTTAAAACCTGGATCAAAAAACAAGTAAGCAGCCTTGGTGTCATAAGCTACTTGATCTCTTTGTAGCTTTTTCTGTTTCCAGAGTTTAACTGCCTTTCCAAAACATTGAACAGTGAGTATCACGATATAATATTCTTCGCACATCTCCAGCATATTAAGTAGCATATAGTTAATCTGATATTCCATCTTAAGGACCTTCTTTCAAACCTCCTTCATTAGTTGATTATTGTTCTTAATCAATAGTCTTAAGAATTCCTACCCCACATTATTAAAAAATCAATTAAAGTGTAAAAAAAGGATCTGTAGCATTAGTCTCATTGGGGCACTTAAAAAGTGTATCCCGTTGGGAACTATATGAAGTTTGAACAATGCTCATTATTTTTTAAGATCCCTCTCAAGTTCACCAAACAGCCCCTTTAATTTATGTTTGAATAAAAATCCATTATGTGCTTGTTCAACAGAATGGAACTGATCATAATTCAAGTTAAGAATGGTGCTAACATCCTTAAAACAGTTGTTCATTTCCATGTTAAGGGCCATAGGAAAGTTACATTTTATCGCCATCCTCCAAGATTTATAAGAACTATAAGATCTTGTCTGGCATTTCTATGTACCATCTCTTTCTGGGTCAGTATTGCAAGAGATTTCTGCATCTCCTAAAGTTTACAACAAAACACAAAACATGTTGTTCTTGTGGCTATCTGGTGTTGGATGTATGGTTACATCCAATAGCTCTTCTCTCCCAGCACTGGACATTGGTTTATTTTAAAAATAAACTCAAAACCAAAAAAATAAACCAAATGACAGAGGTAAAAAATACTCCAAAAGAAAAGCAAACCACTGAAAAGCACTGTAGAGACACCAACAGGATCACTGGAAATTTCCGTAAATTTAGCTAAGAATATTTACTAATACATTAAGAATTATTACTGATACGTTGGTTAACAAGGCTCTATCTAAAGCTAAAAACACTGCCTCCATGGAACCAGATGGTGTCCCAGGCTGTGTCATACGCGAGCTACAAAAGGAATTAACCCCGCATCTTAATACCCTGTTCAGTCTCAGCCTCTCCACAGCATATGTGCCCATAGAATGGCGCATGGCAATGGTGGTCCCGTTACACAAGGGTGGGGCCACAACTGACCCTGGGAACTACCGACCAATAAGCCTGACCAGTCTGATCTGTAAGGCTATGGAGTGAATCATTATGGAACTCATAAATGGAGAGATTGGGAACCTCCGGTCGCTGGACCCCACATAATTCGACTTCGTCAAGGGCAGATCATGCCTCCTGAACCTGGTGGATTTCTTTGAGACAGTTACTCAGGCTATAGATAAGGGAAAGGAGGTACACACGGCTTACCTTGACCTTGCTAAAGCATTTGACACCATTCCTCATTCAGGTATTATTGATAAGCTCACCAGCCTGGGCATAAACCCTTATGTCACAAGATGGATCGCAAACTGGCTCTGAGACAGATCCCATAAAGTAAGAGTAGCAGGATCTATGTCCGAATCCAGACCATTAATGAGTGGTGTGCCTCAGGGATCTGTCCTGGGGCCCCTCCTGTTTGGCATATACTTCTCAGAAGTACAGGCAAGCACGGAAGGGCTGTGGCTGACTAAGTTTGCGGACGACTGCAAACTGGGTGCTATAATAGAGTCTCCGGCTGACATGCAGATCCTCCAGAAGGGCCTAAATGAGACTGATGCATGGTGTCAAAGCCATGGTCTCAAGCTAAATACAAAAAAATGCGTAGTAATCCCCTTTGGAAAAAACAGAGTACCCGCAAACTACAACATAGGAGGTAATCCCCTGAAATCTGAAGAAGGAATAAGGGATCTAGGGACCCAAGTAGATAGTCAGCTTTCCTTTGATAACCATGTTGCCAAAGTGGTTAGAAAATCCTTCTCTGTGACCCATCTGATCACAAAAGGGTTCGCATCGAGATCTAAGGATGTAAGGGTGCCCCTGTACTCTTCCCTCATCAGACCCATTATTGAGTACAATGCACCAATTGGAATGTACCTGGCTAGACATCTCCAGCAGCTGGAGAGACCACAAAGGTACCTAACCAAGAGGATTACTGGCCTCAAACAGTTGCCCTATGCAGCACGATTGAAAAAGCTAAGACTGTTCTCTGTTGCATACCACTTTCTCAGAGACGATCTCTGTCTAACGTACAGAGCCATGTCCAACCCAGAATTGTTGAACATGCTCCATCTTACAAAACTAAATCTACTCGAGCTACACGCTCTAGGGATATAAACCTCAACACAACAATGAATCGAACATGCTGAAGGGATAGATTACCTTCGCAGAGACTTCCCTTACTATGGAACAGGGTCCCGATCTACATAAGACAGAGCCTCTCACTATCACTCTTCAAGAGGAACCTTGATGAGTGGATGGGTAACAGAAAGTTCACACCGGGGATCACAACAACAGCACTACTAGATAGGGGCCAAGTGTACTAGCTGCTAGTACAAGGGTCTAGGGAACTACTAAAGGAGCGGTGAATACTGCACAACGTGGCTGGGCTAATATATGCCTTCGGGCAAATAGCCCAGTACCAACCTATGAACCTATAACCTATAATAATCTTACATATTCTACTATGTATCTTGAGGAATACTGGTGAAAAGAGAGCAAATGTCAGCTGTAACTAAGCAGTTATTTTCATTATTATTTCATCTGTAGCATTAGTCCCATTGGGGCCTTAAAAAAAAAACTGTAGCCCCTTGAGATCTATATGAAATTTGAGACAGTGTTTGGAAGTTTCTTCTATGGAAGGTTCAGACATACTACAGCTTAACACGAGGGAAAACAATACAGCTGATTTTCTGTAATTACCTGCTTATTCTCCAGAGCACAAACAAACCATATTCCAAAAGGTATTTTTTTGGACATCTGATCCAAGAACTCTTTTCGTGAAAGAGGGGGATGACAAATACTGAACCAGAGAATGAAAACCTGAGGACAGAAAAAAATGGACTCTTTTATGGACAATTTGTGAGTTATAATTCCAAAGTGTTTAATTTTTCAGACTGCCCTACTTTTTCCGTTGATATATTTTATATGGGAGGAAAGAAATCAGAGTAAGTGTATTTCAATAACTGACCATAAACTCGTGTGCATGTGTGCACATACATGCGTGTGTCTATGTCTATAAGTAGATACATGATTCTGCTCATGTTGATTGACAAGCAAAAGAACTGACACCCCAAACATAACTGCAGTACACCAACAGTAGGAACATCAGCACCTACTACACATGCACTGCAAAACAACTTCAGAGATTACAAAAGTTTTGCCAGCACAGCTGCATGAAGGCCAAGATAACTTTGCATTTCAGAAAACTAATTGACCACTTTTTAGACAGTAAGATACTGCTGACACTTTCTATGAGGACACCCAACTGACTCCTGGGGTAATAGCGTTTCAGCATCTTAGAAACCTGCTTAGATAGGAAGATACCAAAAGACCAAGAAAGTTGTTTCTATACATATGAATGTACAGATTCTATTGGTGCTGCTGCTTTCATGCTGACAGAAGAGAACTGATTGATTGCTTTTGATGAGAAGACATGACTAGCGATTCCTTGGATGAGGGCTGTTAAGCATTTCAGAGAACTGATCAGCTGGTTCTATAGGAAGTGAGCTGAAGGAGTGTTGGTACTGTGAGACACTGCACACATTATTGGTGTTTACTCCTAGGGTACTATGGGAAATACAACTTTCTTGTATGTATGACTAAATCACTGGGAAATCACAGTATAGTTTCAGTGCAGGTATGAGGTGTAGTATATTTATAGGGCTATTATATCAAACTTAAAGTTCCAACCAAAGAAAAAGAAAAGTAATTTTTTTATAGGTTGGTACTAGGCTATTGGCCCTAGGGCCTATACAAGCCTAGCCATAACAATTCCCTGGATATTTCTTCCCACAATATTTACTTCCCTGGACCCTATCTAGCAAGGCAACTGACGTGATCCCCGAGGTGAATTTCCTATCTCCCCTCCAATCGCCAAGGTTCCTTTTGAAGAGGGTCAAGGAGGTGCTCTGCTTGACATGTATGGGCAGTCTATTCCAAAGTATGGGGAGTCTCTGGGTCAGGAACCTATCCCTCCAGCATGTTTTGTTCATTGTGATGACAAGGCTTAGAACCCTGGAGAGTGTGGCTCTGAGGGATTGGGATTTCTTTAAGTGGAGCATGTCCAACAGCTCAGGGTTTGACATGGCCTTGTATGCTAAGCAGAGATCAGCTCTGAGTAGACAATATACCACAGAGTATAGCTGGAGTTTTTTTAGATGGTCAGCATAGGGCATCTGCTTTAGGCCTGTGATTCTTTTAGTGAGGTATTCCTGTGGCCTTTCCAGCTGTTGCAGATGTCTTGTGAGGTACATACCAAACAGGGTGTTGTACTCTATAATGGGTCTAATGAGCGATGAGTACAGTGGGACAATGACCTCCTTTTTTCTGGATAAAAAGCCCTTAGTGATGAGGTGTGCCACATTGAAGGATTTCCTGACTGTTGTGGCGATGTGGTTATCGAAGGTGAGACCACTGTCCACCTGTGTCCCTAAGTCTCTCATCACACTTTCGGTGTTTACTGCACTGTCACTTTCAAAAAACAGAAACGCATTATTCTGGCTACCCACAGTTCAGTGAGTGTGTGTGTGTGTGTGTGTGTGTGTGTGTGTGTGTGTGTGTGTGTGTGTGTGTGTGTGTGTGTGTGTGTGTGTCTGAGTGTGTATTTGTTTCTTTTTTTTAAAGACTCAGAAATCAACAGTCCTTAGAGTTCCTTTCAATTCTGCTGAAACTTGAGATGTCTATAACCTCCAAGTTTATTCATAGTTTAATTCTTTGTAAATTCACAGGAAAAGAGGTACTTTACATATAATTCTTCCTTTCTGGCTAAGGTAAATCCGCAGCTTCTTTGGCTTAAGGTTTTTATTTATTATTTTATTTTACATTTGTTGAGCAGGTTTGTGCAACTGATCTGAGTAGCCATTTTTCAGCAGAGGCCTGGGGAGAAAAGCTCCACAGTTTTTACAATTTTAAAAATTAAAAATATCAGCAGGTTACAATCTATACATACAATGAAATACAATTTTACAGAAAATTATAGTGGAACATCATAATAAAAGAAGTTATGCAGTATAAAAAGTAGCGAAAAAAAATTCCATAGTGTTTTTTCCAGACTTGATCTGTTAATTTCTCTCCACATGAGACCCACATGTCTGCATGTTGATTTCTGGCTCTTCCTTTTAATAACAAAGGGTAGTGTGGCTCCCTACACATAAGGAATGTGTGTGGGATCATTATCCCAAAATACCCAGACACCACAGTTAAGTGCTTACTAAGGATGATTTTCCCCACATCAGGCCTGAAGGTATGAACAACACTGGCCAGCTGCATTCCATGTTGGCTGCCCCAAAACTCAATGGCACACAGTTCTTTTTTTTTTTCTTGTATGCATTCTTTAGGTTCAGATACTAGCAAAATGTCCAACCTGGGAACAGGCACAGTATGCCTGTATAGTCCCCTGTCCATGGACTCTTCTTTCTGAGCCATCCATTCATTCAGAGTTAACTTATTTTGCTTCTGTTGTATCTCTTTTACTAGCCATTTCAACATACTGACTCTGGTTCTCTTATTGATCTTGTTTCTATAATATGTCAAGAATAAAATTACAGGTCTTGGCTGTTTATAGTCAGTAAACTTACTTCATTGGGTGCTATTGTATTCACATAGTCACCTATCACATCTAGTCATACGAGTCTGAATCAATAGTTTGCATTTTTACTGAGACACCATAGGATACAGAAGTACTTCTTGTTTTTATTTGTTTTTTACCAATACATTGTGACTTTCTATTACTGTGGTGGTGGTGCTACGGTAGCGTTGTCGCCTCACAGTATAACGTTCTGTTTGATTCTCAGCTAAAGCGTCTTCTGTGTACAGACATGCGAGAATGGGTGTGCCTTCATTGAAGGTTGTGCGTCAGGTCTGGCAACTCGGTATGTAAAAAATCTACTGCCAGTCATTAGCGGACCGGAGTTCCGCTGTGGCAACCCCTAACCGGGAAAAGCCGAAAGATACAACAACAACACTGTGACTTTCTATTGCTGGACATTTCTCTTGGTTTTGTGATGGCACTAATTCTGGCTAGTTCTTTCTTTTCCAGCTTAGAGCTCCACCATGCATTTTTATTTCAAATTTTAGTGTGGCACTGTCTCTCCTGCAAATAAGACATCCACAGCTGTTGTATTTTTATGCTATTGCCTTCAGTGCATGGACGTGTAGTTTCTATGAAATCAGGCTGTTTAATACTCATTATCTTGTTCCAAAAGCTGCATCTTAGTTGCTGGTTCAATTGCTGTTTATTTTTCATTTATAAGAAGGCTTTCTTTTCTTTTCTAGCTGTACAAGAGCAAGGCAAACTACTGTTATTTGTATTCTGTTTACCCTTTTGCTGTTGAGACTTTACATGCAGGGCTTCCTGAAAAGAACTTGCATCAGACTCAGGTGACTGAACTAAACTGAACATTAAATGTATTAGAAGCATTTCCTACATTTCTAGTTTGATTTGGTTTGACTCTGCAGCACTGCCTTCTACAACTGTTTGTGCTAAGACTGCACAGTAGTCTGGCCTTCAATACAGTCCTGTTCAGCTGTTTCAATGTATCTACATGCTCCCATATTAATTACCTCCCTCCGTTTCAGAAGATTAGTGTGTGTGTCTTCCTTCTGTCTCATGACATTATTTTCCTTTGGCAGATTTGTTAAAACAATGTGACTTATTGTATCAGCTCAGCAGAATAAGCACGAGTTAACAACCATTGTTTTCATTTTCTGTTTGCTTCCTCCAAAGATTTGTTGTGGCTTTTTTTCAGCCTCCAGATTTTTGCACTTAATTCAGGAATAGCATTGTACTGTCTCTCTTGTAATGCAACTTTATCTTTTCTTCCTGCAGCATATTAGCATGACTTTCCTTCTTTTTTTCATTATCTTCCAGCTGATTAAGTTCATTTAATTCATGGGTGCAATGCAAGAATAAAAATAGTGCAATTTGTTTTGTTTTGAACAAACTGTGCTTGCCACAACCACAATTTATCCTATTGGTAAGTCAAGTTGTAGTTTTAGTGCAGTTTATTTAAAGTGCAGATATGAAGTGCAATTAATTTACAGTGCTCATATATCAACATAAAATTCTTCCAAACAAAGTTAAAGTTTACTGTTCAGGTAATTTTAATCAAGCAAAATCAGATTATTTTGGATACTCATCGTTCAGTATCAGTTTCAGAAATCAACAGTCTCTGCAGTTCCTTCTGTTTCTGCAACAACTTAGAATGGCCTGCCTTGAACCTACAAATATATTTATATTTTGCAGTTTTGGTAAAGCCACAGGCAAACTACTACTCCACAGGCAAATGGGTACAATACAGGTAAAATCATATCATCAGATGCAGTGAAGGTAAAAACATTGATTTTTTGGGTTAAAGTGTCTCCACTGTCTCCACTCTTGGTTTATAATGTCATCTCCGTGACAAGACAACATCTGTACCTCTCTATATCTGTCCCTTCTTTTTTATAAGAAGAGGTCATGGCTCCCTTCTCTCAGGGCACATGTGAGAAAACCTCCTCCCAGAATGCCCCTACACCACACTTCCATATACCCCGCAGCAATTATTAAGGGATACTGCATTCTCTCCCTCTCTCTCTCTCTCTCTCTCTCTCTCTCTCTGTTTCTCTAGTGTTATAAGTACATAAGTTCATACTAAGCTTATGGCTAATTAAACCATCTTGAATCTCAACTACATCACAGAGTATTCATAGGAATTCTATCGATATCCCCACTGAGCAGATTTTCTCCACATATCCTTGGTGAAATTTTGCAATCACCTTTCCAGTCATTCAAACTGTTTCAAAAGATTGTAAGACATACTCTGCTTGATATGTAAGGGTAGCATATTGCACAAATAAGCGTAAATAAGGAATTTGTTGTGTTAATTACCTGCCATGCTATTTGGTACTGTCACTGTGGTAGTAGAGAGTTAGAGCCCTAGTACAAGTGTTTGCTTTACCACTGAAGTGAAGGAGGTCAGAGAGTGCTGTGCCATTCATAACACAGAAGGCTAAGTAGACATCACCACTCAGGAATCTGTATGACACTGAGTAGCTAAAGGTATTGAAACCTGCCATCTTTTTAGTGATGAAATGTTGGGGTCTTTTCTGTTGCTTTAGGTGCTTAGTGAGGTACATGCCTAAGGGCATATTATATTCAATGATGGGCCTAATATAAGAGGAAGAAAGTTGGACTATAACTTCACTAAACTCTGAAGCAATGCTACAAAGGATATGTTCTGCAAAATAGAAGAATTTTGGAACAACAATAGATGCATTACAGTCAAAGGAAAGTCTAGCATCAGCAAAGGTGCCCATGTCCTGCAACTTTGTCTGATTTAAGTGTAAAGTTATCTATAAGTTAAGTGGAAGCAATGCTAAATTTACCAAAGGAAACTATGTTGCATTTCTTAGCGTCCAAGCTAAACCATTGATAAACACACCTAGTTTGATCTTTGCTTGGTGCTAATAGCTACATAACAAGATACAGATATACAGACAGAGACACATAAATATAGATATAGTGATAAAGAGGTAGATAGACAGATAGATATGTAGACAGATAGATAGATAGATAGATAGATAGATAGATAGATAGATAGATAGATAGATAGATAGACAGACAGACAGATAGATAGATAGATAGATAGATAGATAGATAGATAGATAGATAGATAGATAGATAGATAGATAGATAGATGGATGGATACACATATACCTGTATGTAGAGACAGAATTGCCAGCACAACATGCAAAAGCACACACATATATAGGGTCTATATTGATACATCTAAAATCACTTAATCTAAATTCAGTACATATAAAATTATAAAATCTAAAACTTAAAACATTGAAAAACATTCAAAAATAATGTGTTTTTGCAGGGGGGTAAACCTCCCTGTAACCCCCACACCCCCTGCTAATTATATATTCCAACTCCAAAAAAAAAAAAAAAAAAAAACTAGTGGTGCCTCCAGACATAATTTGAATAGTAATACCGTTAGTGAAAGGGTTTTTCATAAGGTAGTGTTTAGGGTTAGGGTTAGGGCTAGGGGCAGGATTAAGGTTAGGATAAAAACACATGAGTAAGGTGATGGTGGGAAGCTTCATCTTATTTGTGTGTACAAACACACACACACACACACGCACACACACACACACACACACACACACACACACACACACACACACACACACACACACACACACACACACACACACACACACACAATATCAATAACCACACATATACAACACTAACCCTAGGATTCACAAAGGATATGGGTCAAGTTGCAGCCAGCCCTCCTCAGTTTACTGTGCTTGCATGACAAGCCCAAATGCTCATTAGGACCAAATCAAGATGGAAACCATTGTGAAGAGGTGAGCTTATAAAATTTGCCTTTGCAGCTGAAGCAGGGTCTGTGGGAGCTGCACACAGTACTAGTTTGCAGCTACAGGATAATATGAGCAGTAGTAGTGCTTGTCCACTGTGCACATACTTTGATGAGACTTGGTATGATGCCATGCACACAGTAGCAATATGAAGGAGAACTGATTTGGAAGCCTTAAAGGGCCATGATTCAGGTGTGCTCATCTTTTTTTTTAAAAAAATGAAATGGTGTATATGGGAATGCAGGAATAAATAAAAAATGGAAGCAAGCAAAGGGTAGCATATAAGATGAAAATCCTAAGGAATGGGCAGGATGGAAGTGGGGAAGGTGAAGTAAAGATTTGGGGGTCAGGTCCCCATATTCATCTATATAGGAATGTACATTGGAGAAGGACGATAGAGAAGTAAGAGGAAGGTAAGAGGGTTAGGGTAGGTAGCAATGACACACAATAAATATAGAGGACTTACAAGACCAACAGTGCGTGTGCTAATGCAATGACTGGGGGAGTATAATGGTGAAGGAGACATCAGACAAACACAGAAAAGATGATGGTGAGGGGTCATCAAATAGAGATGGACATAGACACAGATTAGAGGGGAACACTAGGATGTGGGATAGAATGAGCAGCTGCTGATCCTGCCAGCTGTGACCCAGTGGTAATGTACTTACCACCCTGGGTTCTCTCATCACTGGGGCCTGCTTTAGATGATGAAGCCCATGAGAGGCAGGTATGAGACTCAATGAATCACTGGAGGAGGTATTCCTTGTGTTTGAATGCTGGCATCTAACCTCCTGCCAGTTAATTCCTCCATTATGTTTGCCAGCTGCTGATGGTAGACAAGCCTGTCACCTCCATTGGCACTGCCACCAGTGAGAACAATAGTACCAGCATCCAGAGAAGAGTTGTATGTACTGGAAGATGCAAGTGGGCAAGAAGAGTGGAAGTGACTGCGGCAGGCTGGGACCCAGATGTTGTTGGTGCTTCTGGTGGTGTTGCTGTTGGTGCTACTGCTGTTATCACCTGTGATGGACTAACAAGTACTGCCTGAGGCAAAGGTGCAGTCAAGATGATCATGCGCATAACAGTAAAATAAACTTAGAGAAAAAATAAATCAAGTAAATGTATAAAATGATAGTGAAAAATAGAATGGGGAGTGAGAGCTACAGATAATGAAGCTGATCTATATACATATATAAGCTGATCTATATGCATATATATATATATATATATATATATATATATATATATATATATATATATATATATATATATATATACACACAGACACACACACACACACACACACACACACACACACACACACGTGTGTGTGTGTGTGTGTGTGTGTGTGTGTGTGTGTGTGTGTGTGTGTGTGTGTGCACTACAGGGAAGCAGATATACTGAACTTACCCCAATTTGGCTGTTTTTTCCTTATATCCCTGATTAGAGCTCACTGATTGTCTCTGTAATCTCGTGGTGGCTAAGCCCTGCTCCATCCACCTCGGTACGTTCGGCTCACTCCACTCCCCTACCCTGGCCCCAATTCTCACCTGACCCCACTACTTCTACATTTATTCTAATCCCCAATCACCTGCCCACGCCCTACAGCCATGCACCTGCAACCACCCTAACCACACCCCTAATTTACCAGTTGCATCCAAATACCACAAACCTAAACTATGCAGGCCTTACTTTCATCTCTCCTACTAACCCTCACATCTCTAACCTACGTTACATCCTTACACACTAACAGACCACCTACCATACAACAAATACCTTCACACCTGTTATTACACACATAAGCTTTCCTATAGCCCCCTCTTTATTTAGTGACAACACAATGCTATTTTTATGCAACAAGTATGTTTCACTATTCTACACTAGAAAAACATCAAGTAAACTCCACATAGATATTCTACAAACTACCAAGCTTCAACTTTCATTAAAGAAATACCTCATTACCTCAGGGGATATTCACCCAAATCCATGACCAAGCAACATTATACCCCCAAACGCACTGCACATCTACTCATCAATCTTAACTCTCACAGTATATCAAACTTCCTCACTTACACGCATTTATAACTCACTACTCCCCCGACATCCTTACCATAACAGAGACCTGGCTAAAACCCAGCACACAGAATGAAGAAATTCTCCCTCCAGGATATAATATCCTACAGCTAGATAGAACAGGAAAGAAGGGTGGGGGCGTTGCAGTTGTGTATAAAAATACAATTTCTCTCCAACCTCTGTTAACTCCTCTACCTAAATTTAATACTGCTGAGGTCATAGGCTCTGTCCTACTGTTAAATAAGAAAAAGAGCATCAAAGTTCTCTGTGCATATATCCCTCCAGGTAATAACGCTCCAATAATTGAGGAGATTCTGCAATGGTCAGAAGATAATCTCCCATAGGAAACTATTTTAATAGCTGACCTAAACACTGACTGGCTAGCCTGTAACTCTAAAAACCCCACTAACCACATCAACCTATATGGATTTTCTCAACTCATTCAAGAACCAACTAGAGTAGACAAAAAATCCCATAAGGAATCTATACTGGATTGGACATTAGTAAATTACCCTGAACATAATTACCAAGTAGGTAGTCTACCTGACAGATGTAGTGACCTTCTCCCTACTTTCCTCCTACAAAAACCTACTAACTTACCCAAACCTACAGTCTATAGACAAGTGTGAAATGATTGCAATGTTAACCCTCTAGAACTCAACACTACATTAAAAAATGTAACTGAAAACCACTACACAGCCTTGACCTAGACCAAGCAGTGGACTATTTTAATAGTACTCTTATTAACATCCTTGATTCAGTTGCCCCAGTAAGAAAAATTAGAGCTAAGCAACGCTATGCTCCTTTGCTTACTATATCCACTAGAGCCCTATTAAAAACCAGAGACAAGGCATGGAAAACATGGAAGAAAGATAACACTAGTCCATCCAAACAAAATTATCAACACCTTAGGAACCAGGTCAAAAAACAAACAAAGCTCGATAAACAGAATTACTTTCTAGAGAAACAAAATAAACACTCCAATAACCCCCAAAAGTTCTGGCATGCAATAAACACCCTACTAAAACCTGGTAAAACCTCCACACCAGCTCCCACCTCCACCTCTACAAAAACAGATAGTGATATAGCCTCCCAATTTAATCACCACTTTATTGAATCCATTAAATCACTATCAACTCAGCTTTCCAAAAATAGTTACTCATCCATACCAACAACTCCTAACAACTCACCTCCCTTTACATTCTCTCCTGTCTCAACCTCAACAATAAAAAAAAACCTCTTAAAACTTAAACCCACTACTCTTGCAGCAGATGGTATACCTGCTCATTTCCTAAAGATGGCTGCCGACTCTATCCTAACCAGTCTCAATCTTAATTAACCGCTCCATACATTTCTAAATTATAGTCATTTTTGAATGAATTCAAATAGCAGCATTATGTCTAAGTTGCAAAATATGGCTAGAATCAAAGGAGAAGCAAGAAAATAATCTCTGAAGTTGGCTGATCGACATAACTGCAGACCACTTGCTATATGTTTCAAAAGATCAGTGGTTAAATACCTGTGAATGTTGTGAATAAAACAGCTTCACAAAAAAGCCCGATGCTGTATGTGTACAAAGAAGAGTGAGCAAATCATGAGTAATAATGGTGAAATCATAGTAACTAAAACAATTACGTTTATATGTAGGCAGTATACACACCAAACAGAATATAGTGCTTTGTTATGCACCCCATCATGTATTTTACTGTGTAACATAAGGAGAAATAATGAAAACAGCTACTGTAAGAATATTGTGTTGGAGTGTAAGACACTAGTATGCTTGCTCTGATCCTAACTAACAAAGCATCAACAAAATTTGGTGTGGTGTGGAAACCTGCCCAGCTGTGAGCTGCTTGGTCACACCTGACACTTCTTGCCTGGCTTAAGACCAAAGAATGGTGTGTGTGTGTGTGTGTGTGTGTGTGTGTGTGTGTGTGTGTGTGTGTGTGTGTGTGTGTGTGTGTGTGTGTGTGTGTGTATGAAGGCAACAGATCTACTAAGAGTTCATTGCAGTCTTGCAAACCTCTGTAAAATGCAAGATGTTTTGCTGAACTTTGAACAAAAAAAAATCCGTAGAAATTGTGTAGAACTAAGAATAAGCAAGACTTTAGGATATGATCAAGTACATATTTGAATACTTTATGCTGCATATTTCCTTTGTAGCACATGTACATAATATTGTATGACAGAATGAATTAAGTAAAAAGACAAAAAAATGTAAACTGTTTTACAGTAAGAAGTTGTATAGCTATTATAAGGGAAATTAGTGTTTCTATTTTTATTTTTATTTTATTTAGCTCAGTTGGCAGAGCATTAGACATTTGTTTACCAGGAAAGTCCAACTGGACACAGGTCCTTTTTCAATGGAGTCCTGGGGAGAAAAGCTCCAATAATAAAAATTTACAATTTTGAAAATACAAATACCAGGAATACCAAATACATAAACAAGACGAAAGAAGCACTACATTTTCATAGGCATATACGTGAGAAATAGTTCTTCTTCCAGCTTTTCCCAGTTAGGGGTTGCCACAGCGGATCATCTGTCCACTCATGATTGGCAGTGGAGTTTTACGGTGTCAAGTTGCCAGCCCGGCACCCAACCTTCCACAGAAGGCACACACACGCACGCACGCACACACTCACACCTACGGCCAATTTAGAGTGTCCAATCCACCTACTGCATGTCTTTGGGATGTGGGAGGAAACTGGAGCACCCGGAGGAAACCCATGCGACCACAGAGAGGACATGCAGACTCCACACAGAAGGCACCCCAGCCGAGAATCAAACTAGAGAACCTCTTGCTGCGAGGCGGCAACACTAACTGCTGCACCACCATGGCCGCCCATACGTGAGAAATAGTTAATAATGTTAAAATATTTATGCAGAGACTCTCAAAAGTCTATTACATGGATTACCTTGCTAGTAAAATGAGATATAAAACAAATAAGTATAGTTAGAAGAATTCACATGAGCATTCAAAAAGGAGTGCATCAATCACAGTGAAAAATACAGTTCAGAGATACAAAAAAGCAATTTACCTACAGGTGCTGATTAAGGGCTTCAGTGAGAGTTTTGGTTTATATTATTACAATGAATATTAAGCTAGTAGAGAGAGTAAGGGGGTCTATCCAGGACTGTTACAGGGACATAGCCAAGAGTATTTGAAGTATGATTTAAGAAGCCTTTTAAGTTGTGAAATAGAGCTATTTAAGGTTACAGGGGTTGGAAGTTTATTCCATATTTTGGGAATGTAGTTTGAGAAGAGAGAATTCCCTGCAAGGTTGTTGGTTTTGGTAGTTTCTAAAAGGTGTAGGTTACTAGAGCGGCGACAACGAGAACTTTTGTATGGGAGTATAATATTTTGGAGATAGAATATCTATTGAATTCTATTACACTTCTTCTGAAAAGGGTTGTCTCTACACATTGTTATACTCAGTTTGTGTCTGAAAGCTATTGTCTAGAGTTATATGAGGTGTGTATCCCCACTTCAACCATGCGGGGCTGCTAAGTTCTGAGTGTGTATCTAAAATTTGTTAAAATGGTCCATTTATCTAGCAGTGCTGATATAACCATACTACAAACATTCAAAGTGAATGGAGTAAAAAAGCTTTAATCAAAAATCAAAAAATGAGAGCATTAAACAAATACATTTTACATTGAAAAATGGAACACCTAAAACATTTTTAAAATCCTTCTAGCTAATTAATCAAGCAGTTAAGAATGCAGAACCAAAGCAGAAAGGAGGAGAAGGGAAATTTGGGAAAAATGACTAAATGGATTGAAGTGAAGGAATATATGGATACTGTTGAGGAAACATCTGAGACAGAAGGGCATACTGATGTAATAGACTAACAAAAATGTTTGGTTAACTAATAGAAAAATGACAGAACCACAGAAAAACGGAACAATGAAGCTTTATCCCAGAATAGATCCAAACCTAAGGAGAGGACCACCAGCAGATAAAGACAGGGTGGTAATAAAAGAAGATGGGATGGGAAGGAATAACATTTGGAAGACTTCAGAAGGATGACCAGACTTGGTGGACAGTTTTGAGGTAGTCAGAGAAATAATTGATGCAAAAGATATCTAAATAATTCAGGAAAGGGAATTAGTAGGTTGTCTATGCAGAGCAGGAAAGAAGAACAGCCTCGAGATTAGGAGGTGTAAAGACAAAATGAATCTGAACATCAGCTTCTAAAGAAAATGAAGAGTTAAATGTAACTGAAATTGGTTTCAAAAATATGAATTAAGGTGGGACAATGGCAAAAGAAACTATCAGGGTCAGTAGACATGCATATATGAGGGAGTAGACATGTATCTGAGGGAGTAGACACGTATCTGAGGGAGTACACATTCATATCTGACTGAGTAGATATGCATATATGAGGGAGCAGACATGAATACATGAGGGAGTAGACATTCATGTCTGAGGGAGTAGACGTGTATCTGAGGGAGTACACATTCATATCCTATGGAGTAGACATGCATATATAAGGGAGTAGACATTCATGTCTGAGGGAGTAGACATGCATATCTGAGGGAGTAGACATATATCTGAGAGAGTAGACGTGTATCTGAGGGAGTACACATTCATATCTGAGCGAGTAGACATGGATATCCGAGGGAGTAGACATGAGTAACTGAGGAAGTAGACATGCATATCTGATGGAGTACACATTCATATCTGAGGGAGTAGACATAGATATCTGAGGGAGTAGACATGAATACATGAGGGAGTAGACATTCATGTCTGAGGGAGTAGATGTGTATCTGAGGGAGTACACATTCATATCTGATGGCATAGACATGCATATATAAGGGAGTAGACATGCATGTCTGAGGGAGTAGACATGCATATCTGAGGGAGTAGATGTGTATCTGAGGGAGTAGACATGTGTATCTGATGGAGTAGACATGTATCCGAGGGAGAGGACATGTGTATCTGAGGGAATACACATTCATATCTGAGGGAGTAGATGTGCATATCTGATGGAGTAGATGTGTATCTGAGGGAGTAGACATGTGTACCTGAGGGAGTAGACATGTATCTGAGGGAGTAGACATGTGTATCTGAGGGAGTAGACATGTATCTGAGGGAGTAGACATGTGTATCTGAGGGAGTAGACATGTATCTGAGGGAGTAGACATGTGTATCTGAGGGAGTACACGTTCATATCTGATGGAGTAAATGTGTATCTGAGGGAGTACACATTCATATCTGATGGCATAGACTTGCATATATAAGGGAGTAGACATGCATGTCTGAGGGAGTAGACATGCATATCTGAGGGAGTAGACGTGTATCTGAGGGAGTGGACATGTGTATCTGATGGAGTAGATATGTATCTGAGGGAGAAGACATGTGTATCTGAGGGAGTACACATTCATATCTGAGGGAGTAGACATGCATATCTGATGGAGTAGACATGTATCTGAGGGAGAAGACGTGTATCTGAGGGAGTACACATTCATATCTGAGGGAGTAGATGTGCATATCTCATGGAGTAGATGTGTATCTGATGGAGTAGATGTGTATCTGAGGGAGTAGACATGTGTACCTGAGGGAGTAGACATGTATCTGAGGGAGTAGACATGTGTATCTGAGGAAGTAGACATGTATCTGAGGGTGTAGACATGTGTATCTGAGGGAATAGACATGTATCTGAGGGAGTAGGCTAAAACTACTATTGATGCTAGAACGAGTAGAACTGGGGAAAAGCAGTACATGCAAAATGTGTCTATAGAACAGAAGACAAAAACACATGAGGACATACAGAGTTTAGTATGGGTTCAATGTTAAAGAGTTGATGACAAATCAATGCATTGAGAAAGGGTCAGTCACTCAAACACCACTGATTGAGCAATGATAGTTTAATGTAGGTAATGATTCATATGCTGACTGATCTCTGGAAGGAGAGATTCAGTACTTTGTAATTAGGGACTAATACAGCATAAAATACAGGGAAGATGTTCAGGGACTGTTATGCATGGACATAATTAACTTTCTAGAGAGTATAGACCAGAACTTCTCTAACTACTCTGTAATAAACAGAATAAAGATTAAATTGTATAAGTCTTTCTTTATAGTTTAAATACTGAATAACTTGAATATGTTTTGCGTGGTTTTTCTGGAGTCTGTCAAGCCTTTTAATATTCTTACATGAGCAGCTACAAAAACTTCCATTATACTCAATTATTGTCCTCCATAAAACTGTAGGCAAAGTACCCAAAACTATCACTAACTGTGATATAATAGTATTGACAATTATTTTCAAATTTAGGCAACACCCTTTGAATGATGTCATTACCATCTTTTGCATACTGCTCAGCTGTACAGATTTTCACAGCATATCCAGATTTTTGCCTCATAATTTTGTTGTTTTCCATAAAATTGTGGTTTTCTTTCAAATTATTAGGAAGTCATTAAAGACTTAAGACAGAAAGTAATGAAAGATATTTGAGTTTCAGACTTCATACCCTTCCAAAATGCATGCTAATGCAAAACCTGTTATTCTACCAACTTTCTATGTTTGTAAGAGCAATATTTAAAAATTACCCCTATTTTTTGGCCTCTGTCCCCCATTATTCATGGCTGCTGTACAATTCAGTTCACTGTTGACTCTCTCTAGATCCCTCTACGTTTGACTGTATCTGCTATGTTGTTATTCAAAGCATAGGCATAGTTCTTTGATCCTGCTTCTCTAATAGATTTATTTATATTACCAGCTGATAAAACATAAATTTTATGTAAATAGATCTGACAATTTATA
>NC_056739.1:1565138839-1565376339 GCF_019279795.1 Protopterus annectens
CTTTGTGTTTGATACCCAGGGTGCATATCTGACTTTGTGATTAGAATATCTGTCCTTGCAATGCTGTTTTGCTAATTGTACTGCTTTCTTGCAGGTTTTTGTAATATGTTCATGTCTCCCACACTATTACAGCAAAAAGGTTGACCAAGCCATACAAAAAGTGGGACAAAGGCTGAACAATATTGAGACTTTTTAAATATTTTGGTCTCACAAAGTTAGAGACAGTTGATAGAATCAAACAGGTTTTGCATCAGTATTTTTAAGATTTTTCTGAAGGATATGAAGTCTGAAACTGAAATGTGTGTCATTAATTTCTAACTTCTGTTTTTAATTATTTGCCAGTGCAAAAGTCTGAGGACATTCAGTGACCATCACTACTTTTGAGAAGTATGAATGTATGAATCATTCATGCCTAAGGCTTATTACTTGATAGAGGACACAGGTATTCGCATAGGTCACTGCTGTCACATCTTGAAGTCATTACTGTAAAAATGAACAACTTACATTACCAAGTAACAGTATTCAAGGCTATGCCATTCATTTGTATTATTACACATTTTTTGTTCTATACCAGGTTCAACTCTTACATTGTAAATCCAGCAGTTGCTACAGTTTTATTTAAGGGCTGAATCTGTCTGATTACATGGGTAGGTAAATGTTGTAAGCATTGACTGGCTTCAATGTTTGTATATGTATGTCCATAGGATGATGGTTTTAGCCCCTTAGCTGGTGAGTGAATGTGCTATGCATTGCCTCTTAACCAATGCGAGAGCATATTGAACACATCTACATCTGCCTACACCCACAGCAGCTGTTGGCACTCCCTCTCACTCCTTAAATACAAGTGGTTGTGGTGACATTGCCAGTGGTGGTGGGATGTGTGCCCCTTCCCTCTGTTGATCCTGCTAAAGCTGTTTTCTCAGGATTATGTTTTGAACCATGGCACAGATGGTGAAGATTTCAGTACATTTACATGGACTGCATTGCAGCACTCTCACAGATGTAACGAAGGCACTGGAACCATGACTTCAAAAGCCCAAACACATGCTGTATGATATTTCTGGGTTGATCATGTGCCTCATTATGATGTTCTTCAGTGGGTGTCTGTAGATTTTCTGATGGGCGTCATCAGCAATGGTTCTTCTGGTGCTTAACCTGCACCCCTTGGTAAATGACCCTGTGGGATATCACCCCTAAGGAACATCTGATATAGCTGGAGTTGTGCCAGATATGTGAGTCATGGTAACTGCCTGGGTTGTCAGCACACACATTCAAGATGATTCCCTTAACATTACACACAGCTTGGCAGGTAATACAATGGAAGCCCTTTCTATTTATGTCCATCTTCACTGTTCCCCTTGGAGGTGCTTTGATTTCTATATGTGTACAATCTATGGCACCCAGTACTTCAGGGTAGTGTGCTACACTGTAGAACTCCTGCATATTTGTGCTCTGTCCTCAGGTGTAAGGAGAAAATATCTGTGGTCAATGGTATGTTGTAGCGTAGCACTCAGGAACTGATGGAGGATCCTGGATGCTGATGCCTGTGACACCCCAGCATATGTTGGTCTCTGAAAGGTTCCTGCAGCTAAAGTGCTACATATACCTTAGGCTCCAGTGATAGTGGTTTCCCTTCTGTTTGCCCTTGGCTGACTTGAGAACAACAGAGGTTGCAGAGTTCCTGCAGTGTGTCTCTATCCACCTTGTAGCACTCTACAGATTGTACCTCATGCAGATTGTGATAAGTTAAATGGGGTCTGAAAACTCTTCTCCTTCTTGGTCATGATTTATTAGCAGCAGCAGCAGCAGGATAGACTTCTGTCTGTTGCACATACACATGAATTAAAGCAACAGCAGCCCTTAATTTTCTTCTATGTCAACTCCTTTCCATGGCTGTATTCCAATAGGTTTTAGAATTTGCAGGGAAAACCAGAACTGAGTCTACACAGTTGCATTATAGCTTGTTGAATAGCTTCTCCATCTTGGATTGGTTGATTAGCATACAATTCAGATTCTTAAGTGTAGCACTTATCATAGAGTAGAGCCTGTGGTCACTACATCTGACCCCAGTATTGCAGGAGCTCTGTCACAAAGCCATACACCTACAAGTTTACCGAGTCTTTTGTCATTGTTTCATAGCCTGCAGTCACTACATCTGACCCTGATATTGCAGGAGCTCTGTCACACAGTCCTACACCTACATGTTTACTGAGACTTTTGTCATTGTTTCATAGCTCGTGGTCACTACATTTGACCCTGATATTGCAAGAGCTCTATCTCAAAGCCCTACACCTACAGGTTTACTGAGACTTTTGTCATTTTTCATTGCCTGTGGTCACTACATCTGACTCCAATATTGCAGGAGCTCTGTCACAAAGCCCTACACCTACAAGTTTAATGAGACTTTTGTCATTGTTTCATAGCCTGTGGTCACGACATCTGACCGTGATATTGCAGGAGTTCTGTAACAAAGCCCAACACCTACAAGTTTACTGAGACTTTTGTCATTGTTTCATATCCTGTGGTCACTGCATCTGACCCCGATATTCAGAAGCTCTGTCATAAAGACCTACACCTACAAGTTTACTGAGACTTTTGTCATTGTTTCATGTAAGCATATTTATCATGAAGAACCTTGCTGTGTATTAACTTTAATCAGTTAAATATATGCCTGCTCTGTGAAATAGTAGGACCCCTTACTAGGTTGACCACTGTCTCTTTTTGCTTGACCAGTAGACTATACTGCATATGCCAGGTATTTAGTCTCAGGAAATGACAAAAAGACTGGTTTATTTCCATCTCTTTAATTGCTTTGTTCTGGCTATAAAATGATTGCTCTCAGTTATAAATTGACTTATACATTGACCTGTTGAACTCCTACTGAACACCCCCCAAAAAAGCTCCTTCTCTTCACCCACAAACCCCATAGTTCCAACAAAACAAATATCAAGATCTTTTCAGCCAACAATACTGAAATTAAATTGATTCAGTGTACCAAACTATTAGGTGTCACAATTGATAATGTCAAGTTTGACCTACATATACAAAACAGTATAAAAAACACCAAAAAGTAGGTGTGCTACACAGGAATGAAAACTTCCAAATTTACCCTGGCCAAATCCAACGTCTTGCCCTCAGTTTTATATGGGCCCCAATTCTAACTAACTTATAGACCTCCCTAAGGGAAAAAAACTAGAAAGCTACTAAAACAAAATTACAAAATTTCCCATAAATGCAACCCCTCTAACTCATCACTGTAAAGCCCTACATTCCCTAAGATGACTTGACTTCCCCCTGCACCTCCAATATGTACAACTTACTACAGTATACAAAATCATCTGCAGCCCACTAGCCTCTCCTGCTCTTAGCCCATTGATCAACTTTTATATCCCAAATAAACATCCCACATCTGAAGACAAACATTTCCTCACAACTTATAAACCTAGCAAAATCCCAGGCCTAAGCTTTTACTCTTGCTCTATGGCAAAACTATCAAACTCCCTTCCTTTCACTATCAAAACTGCTACTAATCAGCACTCCTTCAAAACCACTAAAAAATTTATTTCAACAAAGCTTGAATTTGCTCCTGTATGAGCCCAGGCTGAGATATTCTTAAACCTATTTTTGCCTCTGCTTTCTCTGTCCCCACTACTAACTTACTCTCCCTCCCTACTTCTACACATCCTCCCCTGAGGTTCCACTCATACCTTTTCCACATCTATTCCTACTATCCCCTCTATCACACCCTACCCTTCTCTACTCATACTATCCTACACCTTTATCTATAAAATCTGTTACCATATTTCATGTCCTCTAGAATATTAATAATCATTATGATAATCATCTATTATTGAAATAATGCTGCAACTTTCTATTATTGGGCTTTCCATATAATTTATGGTTGAACACTATGACTTTATTATGTCTGTTGAGTTTTTATTATAGCAAACTAATGTATAGTTTTTCAAATTTTGTGCTTGAATGTTATGAGTTTATTATGTTTAAGTTCTTATTCTGACAAACTAAGGTGCTGTTTTCATATTTGCTCTTGAATATTATGACTTTATTATGTCTATTTAGTTTTTCATTCTGTTAACCATATGTATCTGGGGCTTTCCCCCAGGCCTCCATTGAAAATGGATACCTCATGATCCAATAAACAAATGCCAAATAAATAAACAAATAAACTAATAAATAAATTATGCAGTAATTAGAATGCCATGTTTGCGTGGCTCTTGAATATGAAGCAGTGCATTCCTGTGTGCACATTGTGCCCTGACGAGCATATGCTTTTAGTGGCTCATGTAGGGTTTATTGAATCTGTACCATACGCTTTTTACACACACACACATATATATATATATATATATATATATATATATATATATATATATGGATCTAGGACATTTGCTCGAGTGAGCAAACCACCAAAACCCAAACAGGCAGACATACTTGCGCGAAAGTGCTTTTCACCAAAGAAGCACTTTCACATAAGTATGCCTGTTGCTGAGGCTGTACTATGGTGCGGGTAAGGGAAATTTCCCTTTTCCCCACTGTAGTGTGGTCTCGGAGGGAGAATATTAAAGTGGGGGGTGTGGGGGGCACACTATTCCTTTATCTAAAATGTGCTTACACAATGCTTTCTTGTCATAGACCATACCTTTACCTTTAGAGTAATAGAGAATGTATATAAAGATGTGAGGGGTGGGGACTTAAACAATTATCTAGAAAATAAAGAATATGAGTGGATACTTAGGCTCTGTGCAGATAGTGAACCAGGTATAAAAAACAAAAATTAGTATTAAGCCTGTCCTTGTTAGGATGCAACAGTATAATTTATAATATTTTATAAGATTTTGAAGTGTATTTATGTAATTTATGTGTTTATAAGTACTTAGTTAAGGGTACTTTGTGATTGGATGGCTGTGGTCACATTGTATCTGCTTTGCTCCTTTTAAATGAATGAGAAAATATAGTATGAGGGTTAGCATTGAAGAAGGTTGTTTGATCGAAAGCTCTGCTTGTTGTAATAAAAGCTACTTGTTTTTTCTGACGGTGATTTGTTTTACATCATAAAATTGCTTTTCTTCACTTTATTTTGCATCAGCTTGTAGTAAGTTTAATAATTTTGCCTGCTGCATTGACATAAGTGGATTTGGAGAGCATACACAACCATTTAAATGGAGAACAGAATTGAATTATCAGGCTCCATTAAAAGCCTACTAGTAATGGAGGTGAATCCCCTGTTACATCTTACTTCATCAAATATGCAAATAACTAATGAGAAACCTAAAATTGATATGAACTTTGAAAAACAGAGGAAGACAGGTACATATAAATGCTTTCAATGGCAAAGACTTAGCTTTTCAGCCTATTTAGAACTGGGGGTAATACCTCGAGGGCTTTGTGTCCTTAAAATGCCTTCTTATGCCAACGATTATCCTGAATTATTAAAACGTTGGCAACAGCTTAATCTTAAACTTAGTTCTGATTATATGACTTTAATGAATGACTATTTCATGGATATTGAAAATACTCTAAAAAATGAAATAATGCAGCTTGAAGATGAGTTGGTGCAATTACCTAGTTTTTCGGATATGGCAGAGATATACCAGAAAATGTTAGATAGGCTGAAAATGCTTGATGATCGCCTGGAGGCTGGGAAGAAACATAAACTTTTGCGTGATATAAATTATTTCAAACAAGGCCGTATCTTTTCATGGCCGAGAAATGAAAGGCAAAATAAAGTTATTTTAGAAAGGAAAGGCCGGCTTGACAGCTTCAATGAAGGAAGCATAGCCACGCCCAAAAGCCAGAAGGTAGCAACTCAATTGGTTCATTTGTCAGTTCATGAAGAGGCAAGTTCCACTCCTACTGCCTATATCCAAGTATGTTCAAACCAGATGGCGGTTATAGAGACCACGGAATGCATAAGTGCTTCATCATTGAGCAATAAATCCATAAATGAATAAAGTACTTTACGTTTAGTTCAATCTTTCATTTGAACTTGCCTGAAAAGGTTAACATTTTGGATAAAGGCTTGATGAAAGGTTGTATGCTGCAGAAACAATCCTCAAATGGACAGAAGCGGAAGGGGGACAGTCCAGTTCAGCAGGTAAAGAAACCAGCCTCATGACAGCAAAAATATATGAAGGTATTCTAAATCTGACAGACTTTGTACTAACTGAACCCTCTATTTCATTATTGAAAAAGGACCTTAAATTTATACCTGGCACTAGCAACGACTTACTGCACTGACTGACTTAACAATCTTTACTAGAAACCTTAATTTGAAGCTGCTATTTAAAAATAATGATGAACCTATGAATTTGCAATGTAAGGAAAGAAGTGTTTTTGTACCTATTAGTAATCCTGTGGTTTCTGCTTTTCATTACATTTGCGAAAGGGAAATTAGGTGTTTATATGAATTGAAACTAAAACAAAAAAAGGTATAATTTAACATATGATGAATATGAGGCCATGAAGGAACTTGAAAGGAATGAGAATATAATTATAAAGCAGGCTGATAAGGGGGCAGCAGTGGTTCTAATGAAATGGGAAGAATATGTGGACTCAATGTATGCTTTTTTGAATGATGTAAATACTTTTAAAAAAGTGATGCCTAATGATGCTAGGAAAATAATTTTTTATATAAATATGAAATTTATGACATGCTATTAAGTGGTGAGATTGATTTAAAACTGTTTAAGTTTTTATCTGTACTATGTCCACATATACCCCGAATTTATGGGATACCAAATGTGCATAAATCTATTGATAAGCCTCCAATGAGACTTATAGTCTCAGGCGGAGGCTGGATCATGGAACCTTTATCATTATATTTGCAAAAGAGTCTCTCACAGTTTTTACAATTATGTCCTGGAGTAATTAAGGATACTACTGACTTTTTGTTAAAACTGAAAGCATGGCATGATAATAGAGACGTGAAAGATTTGCGCTATATGTTTGTAACATTAGATATAACTTCATTGTTTACCGTCATACCGAATGTGCATGGCATTTCAACCATACGTGAATTTTTAACTGCAGAGACAGATATGATGGCAATAGAGGTAGAAAGAATTTGTTTAATGCTACAAATAGTGCTGACAACAAATGTTTTTTTTTTATTTTGAGGGGGAATTGTTCTTGGAGCAAACAGGTGTGGCCATGGGTACTCCCGTGGCCAATACCTATGCTAACCTTCTGCTTCATCAGTGGAAAAAAAATATATATGTGTATTGAAGCAAATGTTTTAAATAAAAAGATTGAATTTTACTAAAGATTTGTAGATTATTGTTTTTTTATATGGAATGGAAACATGGACGAATTGTTAAAATATGTGGCCTATCTAAACAATACTACAACATTTCTTGTTTTTAAGATGAATTGTTCTATTGACAGTATAGCATTTTTAGATGTGTTATTGAAAAGGAAGGAAAATATCATTCACACTAGTGTGCATAAGAAAGAAGTACAGGCTAATAGATACCTGCACCGGCAAAGTATGCACCCTCCCCACGTCTTTAGAGGAGTAATAAAGGCCCAGATATATAGAGTAAGTAAGATGAATACTGATGAGACTATGTTTGAACATCAGTTGAATAACATGATAGAAGAGCTTGTCAGTAGTGGATATAGGTTCATAGGTAGGTGCTAGGCTATCAGCCCAAGGGCCTATGTAAGCCTAGCCAACAAGGTTCCCTGGCGTGCGCCACCCAAGAAAGTTATTTTCCTGTGCCACTGTCGAGCAGAGACACAGAAGTGATCCCCGGGGTGTATTTCCTATTTCTCATCCACTCATCAAGATTTTTCTTGATGAGTGCTAATGAAGAACTTTGCTTGACATAGATGGGTAGCCTGTTCCAGAGTATGGGAAGTCTCTGGGACATGAATCTATCCCTCCAGCATGTCCTGTTTATTGTGGTGACAAAGTTTAGGTCCCTAAAGTGTGTAGAATGTGATCAAAAACCAAAAAAGAGAACTTCACGACCCAAGGACGAAATGCCAACCAGAGCAGTAAATAAATCCTTTATTGGAAAGCCACCACACTTAAAAACAAGCGCTTTTGCTCGGTGCAATACCGAGCTTTTTCAAGTTCAATAAAAATGCTAAATATTCAAGTGTTATATACCAAACCTGGGTCACATAATATGCATAATTAATTAATTAAGTCATAAATTCATTAAGATGTTAAAGGGATATTCATGAATTAAACACCAAGGCATGAAATTAGAATACTGATGCCCATATAACATAAAGAATAAAATGCAATAAATGTGAAGTCTGAAAATACATAAATATGTGTGAATCACAACTTGTAAAACACTTCATCAATTAAAAAACGTAGTTCAACCACAATTGAATTTGGTGAAAAGTTCATCAACCAACTTAAAAAATCTCATGTTGTTCAAAAAATAAATGTTACACAATTACTATTGTAGTTTAAGTTGTTATTAAAGATAATGAATGTTTAAAAATATTAAGAATAAAATATTAAATATTAAATAGTGGCTTATACCAAAGCTTAAGCAAACAATATACGTATGTAAAAAAATGTAAATAAATATATATATGAATAAATGAATTCAAATATATTTAATAACTAGTGCATGTAATAATATTTTGCACGAAGGTCTACATTGGTCTCCTCATGTAAAGTACCAATGAACAAATCTATAGTAAACCAGGATGACTTGAAGGCTATAGTCAAGCAGTCCTTAACTTCAGGACACTACTGATGTTTATACTATCATTGAGCCCTGGTGGTTTACCTGCATCCAGTCTCAATTGCCACAAAAGTTCCCGATACTCAAGTGTGGTCTCCCAGTCACCACCTCTAGCCTCAGGCAAAACTTGTTCTAACACCATAAATTTAAGGCTCATATTAGGACAGGAAACTGTGTGTTTGAAAAAGGCGTACATACTGTGCATACCCCTAAATAGACTACCCCTTTTGTTGAACAGTTGGAATAACAACTAGATTTAAAAAGAAATTTCCTAGATGGAATGTATAAATTACAATCATTAATTATAGTGTCACATTGTTTACAGGCACCACATTTGAAGGTGCCTAATTTACATCTGTTTGTTGTGAAAGTCAAACTTTCTTCCCTAAAGTGTGTATCTCGGAGGGATTGGGATTTTTTTAGGTGTAGCATGTCCAACAGCTCTGGGTTTGACATAGCTTTATATGTTAGGCAGAGATCACCTCGGAGTAGGCGATATGCTACGGAGTAAAGCTGGAGTTTTTTGAGGCGGTCAGTGTAGAGCATTTGTTTGAGGCCAGTAATCCTCTTTGTAAGGTACTTCTCTGGCCTTTCCAGCTGCTTTAGATGTCTTGTGAGGTACATTCCAAAAGGGGCATTGTACTCTATAATGGGTCTAATGAGTGTCGAGTAGAGGGGAACAATGACCTCTTTTTTCCTGGATGAGAACCCTTTTATGATGAGATATGCCACGTAGAAGGACTTCCTGACTACTGTGGCGATGTGACTATCAAAGGAGAGATTACTGTCCACCTGGGTCCCAAGGTGTCTGATCACGCATTCAGTGTTAAGTAGATTGCTGCCTATGTGGTAGTTCATTGGTACAGAGTTTTTACCAAAGGGGATGATACTGCACTTTTTGGCACTGAGCTTGAGGCCATGGCTCAGACACCAGGCATCTGTCTCAGCAAGGCCCTTCTGTAGGATGTCCACATCATTTGGGGACTTGACTATGGCTCCTAGCTTGCAGTCATCTGCAAACTTCGCTAGCCAGTGGCCTTCTGTTTTAGCCTGTACTTCAGAGAAGTAGATACCAAACAGGAGAGGTCTCAGGACAGAACCCTGTGGTACTTCACTTGTCACTGCTTTGAGGTCAGATTTGGAGTCTGCAACTTTTACAGTGTGGGTTCTGTCAGTGAGCCAGTTGGCAACCCATCTTGTGATGTAGAGATTTATACCTAGTTTAGTGAGTTTAGCTATAATTCCAGAATGGGGGATGGTGTCAAAAGCCTTGGCAAGGCCAAGATAGGCTGTGTGAACCACCTTAACCTCATCTACAGCTTTGGTGATTGCCTCAAAGAAGTTGATCAGGTTCAGGAGGCATGATCTGCCTTTCACAAACCCAAACCGGGTGGGATCCAGGCATTGGAGGTTACCAATGTCTTTGTTAATTAGTTCCATGATAATATGTTCCATGGCCTTGCAGACCAGACTCATCAAGCTAATAGGTCGATAGTTCCTGGGATCAGTGGTGGCTCCCCCTATGTGGAGTGGGATAACTGTTGCTGTCCGCCATTCAGTGGGCACAAAGCCTGATGTGAGTATGTTATTGAACATGGTGCTTAAGTGGGAAGCCGTTTCATTCTGAAGTTCGTGTAAAATGCAGCCTGGGATGTTGTCCGGTCCCATGGATGCTGTGTTTTTGGCTTTAGAGAGTGCAGCTTTTACCTGCGTAGTTGTGATTACAGGGACTCTGCATTCTTCCTGTATAGATATGGGCCCTTTAGGGGATGAGAGGGGGGTAAAGTTAGCACTGAATCTATCTGCCAGGATGTTGTCAATATCAGTTGGTTCTGTAATTTTCATGCCTTTGTGCTGTAAGTCAGAGCAGATCTGGGTGTTGCCATCGAGATTCTTGACATTGCTATAGAATGCTTTATGGTTGTCCTTGGAATTAGTGGTGATTTTGTTTTCATAGCTAGCTTTGGGGGATCTTATAAGGGATCTCAGCTTCTTACTGAGGCTGACCAGGGAGCTCCTCCACTCATGGGATTTTACTCTCTTTTGCAACAGTTTCTTCCTTCTGTTGTACAGTTTGTTTATGGCAGGGGACCATCAGATTGGCTTCCTTTTTTTGGAGGATATCTTCTTGGTTCTGTTTGGGATAGCACGATCCATGCACTCATGTAAGTGCTTATAGAGTGCATTTGTGTAGGATTCAGCAGTTGTAACTGTATTGTCCATCTGCATGGGTGTCATGAAGTTCACCACTTCTGTCTTAAGAAGCATGAAGTTGGCTTTGGAGAATTTTTTTACTGTGGTTTCCTTAATGGGGGTGTGGGCAGGATGTAGATATCAAGAGTAATTAGCTTATGGTTGGATCGGACCAACGAGGAGTTGACTTCAGATGTGGAACACCGGTCACTCATGCTGGTAATGACTAGGTCTAGGATATTGTTGCCCCTGGTGGGGGTGTGGATAAGTTGATCCAGGGCGTTGGAGTTTATGAATTCCAAAAAGCATTGAGATGAGGAGTTGATACACAATTAGTTTTCCCAGTTAATAGTGGGGTAGTTGAAGTCGCTCATTATTAGGGTGTTTGGTTGAACCCTAATATTTTCCAGTACATCAAGAAAAGAGGAGTTGGAATCCTGGAGCATGGTGAGGGATCTGTAGCAAGCTACAATTTGGATTGCAGTTTTCCCCTTAGTTAGTTGCACTTGGATAACCTCAGATGCATTGTGCTGAGCAAGTAGCCTGGAGGTGTGAATATCCTTAATGAATATGGACACACCTTTGCCTTTGGTGTTTCGGTCCAGGTTATATGGCCGAAAAATGTGGTATGAGTTATAGCCTGGTAGTGCAGGGGTGCTCTCTGGAGCCTTGAACCAGGTCTCAGTCACTGCACTGATATTGATGTTCTCCATTTTAAGGAGTGCCTCAAGTGAGTGCATTTTGCGACTTAGACTTCTAGCATTGAGTAGAATTACCCTCAGTTTTTGCTTGCCTGTTCCTGTTATGGTGGTGAATTTGTTATTTGAACCTTGCCTAAAAAAGGCACTATAGGGGCAGCAGGAGCCTTAGCCAGTATCCGGAACCCCAGGGGTGACAGGTGCAGGTCATCTGTGGCAAAGCATCGTGGTCTGTCAACCATATCATCCCAAGCAGACAGATACTGGATCCCCTTAGAATGACACCAGAAGCTTAGCCAATTGTTGAAGTCAATCATTTTGTCCTTGTACTTCAGTATCATTCTGGGTGATGGCAGGATGCTACTCAGGGCTAGAGGCATACCTGCCTGCGCTACAAGATCGGAGAGCTCTTCCATGTCTCTTTTCATGTAGTCCAGGGAGGTACATCTCAGGTCATTCACACCAACATGGACAATGACAGAGTCATATTTGTACCTGTTGTGGAGTGACCTGAGTGCGTGGGTTATGTGGTGGATCCTGGCACCTGACAGGCAGCTGACAGTAACCTTCTCCTTGTTTAGCCTGGTGAGTGGGACATCAGTGTGTCTGACTATAGAGTCACCTATGACTAGTGTGTTGAGTACGTTGTTTTCCTTATTGGCTATGGTTGAGTGTCACACTGAGTCTGTGGGCTATGTGATTTTGGGTTGTGTTGGGGGATGGAGGTTGCTTGCGTTTCTGCTTTGGAGGTCTCTGTTGCTTAGACAGATTATTATTGAGAGCCTCCACGAATATTTTTCTGTTACTATGTGTGGATTTTGGTGGTGTAGATTTAGTGAGACTATGTGATGAATGTGGTGTGGTGCAAATGTTTACCTTCTCCTCATGACTGTCAAGTTCAGTCTTTGTTGGAGATAGCTTTACCTCCAGTTTGGCTAGATAAGTGCATCTCTCACAGGTTGTAGTGTTGGGTGGTAGGAGGAGAGGGTTGTCTGTGTACATGATGCAATTTCTACATTGCCTCAAGATGCCCAGATTCATCAGATAGACAGGAGAGAACACTGGGAGCTGACCCTTGGACATACCTGAATAAAAAAAACTATTTTCCTCTAGATAAGTGAGGAAAGTGAGTACAAGAGCTGTTTTTCTCTAAGCAAGTGAGATAAGTAAGTACAAAAACTGTTTTCTCTAGGAATTGAGGAAGATTAAGTGCTATAGTAATTAGTAGCTCATTTAGTGCTTACTAGTTCTGAACAAGTGCTGAGCATGAATAAGCAAATTTAAGTGCTAAAACTAAGCAGGGACATCTACTGTTGTGGTAAGATTTTACACAACTGTACTTTGTCCTTACATTCACTGCTGCAGTATTCCTTACAAGTGAGAGAGTGCCAAAGTTCAAGAAGAAACCTGGAAGGAGAAAGCAGCAGAGCCTCCAAGAAGCCATGAAGAATGGCAGCAGCTCTGGAGATACCATCCAACTGGTAATGTTTGGTAAAGGGATGCACAGACGTCCAGGTAGCAGCTTCAAGAATAGAATTAGCATCTACGCCTTTGAAAAAAGCACCAGAAGAAGCCACAGCTCTAGTCAAATGACCCTTTACAGAAGGAAGGATCTCGCCATGAAAAGTTGTAACAAAAGGAAATCGTTTGCTTGGAAACAGCCAAACCTAAAAAAGACCTAGGATGAAAGGAAACAAACTGGTCAGATTTTCTGATAGCTTTAGTTTTATCCAAATACAATCTGAGCTGTCTATGCACATCTAAGGTATGCAGCACCCTCTCACTGTTGGATTGCAGAGAGGAGAAAAAGTAGGCAAATTAATAGACCGATTAAGTGACAACTCATTAACCACCTTGGGCATGAAAGAAGGATTAGTACGCAAGGACACCCTGTCCTCATGAAATATCAAAAAAGGCAGACAAGCCATAGGGGCTTGCAACTTGGACACCCATCTGGCAGAAGTAAGAGCTAACAAAAGAATTGTCTTACAAGAGCAATGTTGTAAGGAAGCTGAAACAGCAGGCTCAAAAGGAGCCAGAGTCAATTTTTCCAGAATGAAATTAAGATCCCAGGGAGGAGGAACAGGCTTCCTGGGAGGTCAAATACTAAGGACGCCTTTAAGAAATTGCTTAGCCTCAAATCTAGAAGCTTAATGGGGGAGTTAAAGGCAGACAAGCAGAGCTGATAAGTGGGCCTTAATAGATGAATAGGCCAAACCAACATTGAGCAACTCGCACAAATAAGAGAGAACCAAAGGAACATCCACAGAAAGTGGGTCTAGGTCATGAGAATGACACCAAATAGAAAACCCAGAGTTGTTGGACATGCTTCACTTAATGAAATCCCAATCCCTCTGAGCTACATGCTCTAGGGACTTAAATCTTGTCACCACAATAACCAGAACATGCTGGAGGGATAGATTCCTGTCCCAGCGACTTCCCATACTCTGGAACAAACTACCTATCTATATCAAACAAAGCTCCTCATTAGCACTCTTAAAGAAAAATCTTGATTGGATGAGAAATAGGAAATTCACCCTGGGGATCACCTCTGTGGGTCTGCTTGACAGGGGCAGAGGAAAATAATTTTCTTGGGGTAGCGAAAGTCATGATACCTTTTTGGTTATGCTTATATAGGCCCTAGGGCCAATAGCTTAGTTAGTACCTACCTATGAACCTCTTACATTTAGACAAGTAGGATTTCCTAGTAGTAGGTTTCCTGGCCTCCTGCAGCACATCCTCAGAAAAAAGGTGTCTGTGTACTCAAAACCTTCACCCACAGTTTCGTCGAAGCATTGACATGTGGGGGTGGATGAGAGACCCCTTGTTTTGTTTGAGGAGATCCACCCTGTGGTGATTTTCTCTGCCCAGATGCAGATGTAGAGGGAACCAGTGCTGTCATGGCCAAAAGGGAGTCCTCAATCAGATTTTTGGAGCATCCAGTTGAATCTTGAACAAGACTTTCAAGGAGAGGAAGAAGAGGGAATGCATAAAGAAACATCCCCTTCCAAGAAAAGGAGAGGGCATCCACCTTCCATAACGAGGACCTGGGTCTCTGGCACAAAACAGAGAAGTTGTCTATTTAGAGGGGAGACAGAGATTTATTTGACGAGTATCCCACTGGTGAACAATGTCCAGAAACACATCCCTAAGAAGCATCCATTCATAGGATTGAGGGAAGGACCTGCTCAGATTGGCAACATTCCAATTTGAAGAAATGTAAAATGCCTGAAGAATCACCTGATATTGGATAGCCAGATCCCATACCAGAAATGCCAGCCATCAAAGAAGGTAAGATCTCGTACCCCCCCCTGTTTGTTGATATACCACATGACTGTGGTATTGTTTGTGAAAACCTTGTGGGCCCTGGAGGGAAGAGAAGATGAAAGGCCTGAAAAGCCCTCATCTCGTTGATGTGCTCCTTCTACTGATGAGGCAACCACACCCCCTGAACCCTCAGGGAGCCAAATGTTGCTCCCCATCCCACATTCAAAGTTTTTGTGAACAGATCCTGAGAGGGAAGAGGAGGCTGAAAAGGGAGCCCTGGATTCAACAGCTGAATCCACCACAGAAGTTTTTTCTTGAGACATGGGAGAAGAGGAACAGGAAACTGTAGAGAATGCCCATGCTGAAGCCACACCAACTTCAGAAACCACTGGAACTTCCACATGTGGAGCTTGGCCAGGGGGAGCATCAGAATAGAGGAAGCCATGAACCCCAGATCTCCCAGAAACTCCCTGGCTTTGATGGAGGCTAGGGGAAGAAGAGTTTGTAAGAAAGACATGAGAGTTGATGCCTTTAAAGGAGGCAGGGATGCCAGCAATGGCACCATATGAAACTTGCAACCCAGAAAGACATGATCCTGAGAAGGAGTCAGGGAAGACTTTTTCAAGTTTATTGTGAACCTTAGGCTCTGAAGAAGAGAAATGGTATAATGAAGATTTTGCAAAAGGACCTCTGGAGAAGATCCTTGAATCAGCAGGTCACCCAAATAAGGAAAGATTTGGATCCCTTGAAGTCTGTAAAAGGCAATCACAGGAGTGGAGGCATTTGGTGAACACCCTTGGGGCAGTAGAAAGGCCAGAGGGCAAAGCACAGAACTGAAAATGCCAGGAAGCAACAGAGAAACTCAAAAATCTCCTGAAAAGAGGCTGGATTGGAATAAGCATCCTTGAAGCCCAGAGACACCAGAAAGACCTGAGGGAGCAAGAGAGGAAAAAGGGACTGAAGGGACAACATCTGAAAGGAAGGCTCCTTCAGAGTGTTGTTTAGATGGGAGAGGTTTAGAACAGGTCTCCAAGTACCTTCTTTTCTGGACACTAGAAACATTCTGGAATAACCCCCCCCCCCCCATTGGGACATGGGCACCTCTTGAAAAGTACCCTGAGACAAGAGGTCTTGCAAGAACCTCTGGGGAAAAAAAGGAAGTTGCTCCCAAGGAGGCTGGGGAATGGCTATAAAAGGAGGGCGGGAAATCCAGACCATGAATTACCCTTGTCAAATGATTGACAGAACCCAAGAATCCTGGGTGATTCAGAGCCAAACAGGAAGAGAAAGAGGCAAAGAGGAATATGGCTGGGAATGTGTGGATAGTCAGACAGCACCTGGTTTGTCAGGAAAGGAAGGCTTAAGAATCCCTGCAGTCTGAGTGGTCTTAACAGGAGGAGTCCATTTACTACCCTTTTTACCTATAGAAGGAGGGCAAGACTGCCAGGGTGACCTAATGGTTAAGGTGTTTGCCTTATAAACACAAGGTGCAGGGTTTGAGTCTCACAAGGGATAATTGGCTAGGCTTAAAATGGCTCGCAAGGGCAGTTAGCCTAGTACTACTCTATGAACCTATGAACCTATAAGAATCTGTATCTGCACTAGATGAGTTACAGGACAGAAACAAGTGCAAATGAAGGCTTTCAAATCAGAAAGTTGAGAGAGATGGAAGAGATTGCCCAAATGGCCAGTAACTACAATTTCTGGGCCAGAACCACTCCTCATGTGGTAGACAGGTTACCTAGTGCTTACCACTCCCACTGATAAGCTAGAAGGCTTCCCTCCAACACAAAAAGCCTTGGGGGGCTCAGAAGCTTACATACAGTCCTGGGTACAGCAAATCTGTATCTGGAACACTACTTACAGGAAAGGTAGGAAACAGGCTTACAGTTTTTTTTTCTATTCTAAGTTATGGATATAACTATAAAGATGTCATGGAAGTGGTTGAAAAGGTAAAGATAGCCAGAAGTGAGGATGCAAGTCCAATTTTTAGCCAAGGAAAACAGACAGTAGAAAGAGTTTTAGAAAATAATAAGATTAGATACATCACTACGTATAATTTAAGAATGAAAGAACTACAGAAAATAATAGAAACAAATGGGTAATTCTCTTAGCTTTGCCTGAACTACATAATATAATAGATGCTAAACCATTTTTTTTTTTCATATAAGAATCTAAAAAGTTTGAAGAGAAAACTCTGTTATAAGGATTTTAAAAGTTTAGTTAAAAATAAAATAGGGCAGAAATATGAGACTTATACTTGTATGGCATGTAGCTGTTGTGTAGATATAGAAAAACTGAATAGTGAAGAATTTATGCATCCCACTTCTGGTTGGAAGTTTAATTTTTCCTGTGTAGTAAATTGCAATAGTGTTAATGTGGTCTATTTGGCCTGTAAAAAGTGCAGATCATTTTATGTAGGGAAAACGACAAGGAGGTTAAAAGACTGCATACTAGAACACAAATCTGACATTAGAAGGAAAAATGACAAGAATGCATTGTGTAAGCACATTTTAGATAAAGGAATAGACCATACCTTTACCTTTAGAGCAATAGAGAATGTATATAAAGATGTGAGGGGTGGGGACTTAAACAATTATCTAGGAAAATATAGAATATGAGTGGATACTTAGGCTCTGTGCCGATTGTGAACCAGGTATAAACAACAAAATTATTATTAAGCCTGTCCTTGTTAGGATGCAACAGTATAATTTATAATATTTTAAAAGATTTTGAAGTGTATTCATGTAATTCATGCATTTATAAGTACTTAATTAAGGGTACTTTGTAACTGGATGGCTGTGGTCACATTGTATCTGCTTTGCTCCTTTTAAATGAATGAGAAAATGTATTATGATGTTCAACATTGAAGAAGGTTGTTTGACCGAAAGCTCTGCTACTTGTTTTTTCTGACGGTGATTTGTTTTACATCAGAAAATTGCTTTTCTTCACTTTATCTTGCATCAGCTTGTAGTAAGTTTAATAATAATGAATTGCAATGTAAACAATCTCTTTGATATCTATATATATATATATATATATATATATATATATATATATATATATATATATATATATATATATATATATACATTCTTTCTTTCTTTCTTTCTTTCATTTTACATTTGTTGACTAGAGTAGCCTGGCTAGACACAAAGCCTGCTTTTCTTTGCATGTCCAAAGAGAGAAAAGCTCTTGTAAGTGCATTACAACCAACATCTTTTAAGTTATATAATATCAACAATGTCAGGCAGAATTCAACCCAGCCACTGGGGATGCACAAACCACTGCATTTCTTTGTGCCGGTCCCAAGCCCGGGTAAATGGGGAGGGTTGCGTCAGGAAGGGCATCCGGCGTAAAACCTCTGCCAAATTACTGATGCGGAGAACATTTCATAATTACATACCGGATCGGTCGAGGCCCGGGTTAACAACGACCGCCACCAGTACTGTTAGCCAACAGGGTGCTGGCAGAAATTGGGCTACTGTTGGCCAAAGAAGAAGAGGAGGGGGAAGGCATGCCCGAAGGCAGGAAGAGAGGAGAAAAGTTAGGAGTGTAGTACTGAGGGTAGGAACTTTGAATGTTGGCAGTATGACTGGTATAGGGAGAGAGCTAGCTGATATGATGGAGAGAAGGAAGGTTGATATATTGTGCGTGCAAGAGACCAGATGGAAGGGAAGTAAGGCCAAGTGTATAGGAGGCGGGTTCAAATTGTTCTATCATGGTGTGGATTGCAGAAGAAATGGGGTAGGGGTTATCCTAACAGAACAGTATGCCAAGAGTGTTTTGGAGGTAAAGAGAGTGTCTGACAGAGTGATGTTTATGAATCTTGAAATTGATGGTGTAATGATGAATGTTGTTAGGGCATATGCTCCACAAGTTGGGTGTGCGATGGATGAGAAAGAAAAATTTTGGAGTGAGTTGGATGAAGTAGTGGTGAGTGTACCCAAGGGTGAGAGACTAGTCATTGGAGCGGACTTCAATGGGCATGTTGGTGAAGTGAACAGAAGGGATGAGGAAGTGATGGGTAGGTATGGTGTTAAGGAGAGGAATGCAGAAGGTCAGATGATTGTGGATTTTGCGAAAAGGATGGACATGGCTGTGGTGAATACGTATTTTAAGAAGAGGGAGGAGCATAGGTTGACATACAAGAGTGGAGGAAGATGCACACAGGTGGATTATATCCTATGTAGGAGGGCCAGTCTGAAGGAGATTGGAGACTGTAAAGTGGTGACTGGGGAAAGTGTAGTTAAGCAGCATAGAATGGTGGTCTGCAGGATGATGTTGGTGATCAAGAAGCAGAGTAGGAGTGTGAAAGCAGTGCCAAGGATTAAATGGTGGAAGTTAAAAAAGGGTGATTGTGAGGTGGAGTTCAGGGAAGAGTTAAGACAGGCACTGTGAGGCAATGAAGAGTTACCGAATAGCTGTGTAACTACAGCAGAGCTAGTAAGGGAGACTGCTAGGAAGGTGCTTGGTGTGACATCTGGGCAGAGGAAGGAGGACAAGGAGATATGGTGGTGGAATGAGGAAGTACAGGAGAGTATACAGAGGAAGAGGCTGGCGAAGAAGTGGGATTGTCAAAGAGATGAAGAAAGTAGACATGAGTATAAGGAGATGAGGCGCATGGCAAAGAGAGAGGTGGTGACGGTTAAGGATAAGGCATATAGAGAGTTGTATGAAAGATTGGACACTAAAAAGGGAGAAAAGGACCTGTAGCGATTGGCTAGACAGAGGGACAGAGCTGGGAAAGATGTGCAGCAGGTAAGGGTGATAAAGGACAGTGAGGGAAACATACTCACAAGTGTGGAGAGTGTGTTGAGTAGATGGAAAGAGTACTTTGAAGGGCTGATGAATGAAGAAAATGAGACAGAGAGAAGTTTGGATGATGTGGGGATAGTGAATCATGAAGTGCAGTGGATTAGCATGGAGGAAGTAAGGACAGCTATGAAGAGGATGAAGAATGGAAAGACTGTTGGCCCAGATGACATACCAGTGGAAGCATGGAGGTGCTTAGGAGAAATGGCAGTGGAATTTTTAACCAGATTGTTTAATGAAATTTTGGAAAGTCAGAGGATGCCTGAGGAGTGGAGAAAAAGTGTTTTGGTACCTATCTTTAAGACTAAGGGTGATGTGCAGAGCTGCAGTAATTACAGAGGGATAAAATTGATCAGTCACAGCTTGAAGTTATGGGAAAGAGTAGTGGAAGCTAGGTTAAGAAGGGAGGTGGTGATTAGTGATCAGCAGAATGGTTTCATGCCAGGAAAGAGCACTACAGATGCAATATTTGCTCTGAGAGTGTTGTTGGAGAAATACAGAGAAGGTCAGAAGGAGTTGCATTGTGTCTTTGTGGACTTAGAGAAAGCATATGACAAGGTGCCTAGAGAGGAGTTGTGGTATTGTATGAGGAAGTCGGGAGTGGCAGAGAAGTATGTAAGAGTGGTACAGGATATGTACAAGGGTAGTGTGACATTGGTGAGGACTGCAGTGGGAGTGACAGATATGTTTAAGGTGGAGGTGGGATTACATCAAGAATCTGCTATGAGCCCTTTCTTATTTGCAGTGGTGATGGACAGGTTGACAGATGAGATTAGACAGGAGGCCCCGTGGACTATGATGTTTGCAGATGACATTGTGATATGTAGTGAGAGTAGAGACCAGGTTGAGGAGACCCTGGAGAGGTGGAGATATGCTTTAGTGAGGAGAGGAATGAAGGTCAGCAGGGCTAAAACAGAATATATGTGTGTAAATGAGAGGAAGGGTAGAGGAATGGGGAGGATGCAGGGAGTAGAGTTGGTAAAGGTGGATGAGTTTAAGTACTTGGGATCAACAGTTCAGAGTAATGGTGAGTGTGGAAGAGAGGTGAAGAAGAGAGTACAGGCAGGGTGGAATGGGTGGAGAAGAGTGTCAGGAGTGATTTGTGACAGACGGGTACCAATAAGAGTTAAAGGGAAGGTCTACAAGAGGGTAGTGAGACCAGCTATGTTATATGGGTTGGAGATGGTAGCACTGACGAAAAGGCAGGAGTCAGAGCTGGATGTGGCAGTTAAAGATGTTAAGATTTGCACTGGGCGTGACTAGGATGGACAGGATTAGGAATCAGTATATCAGAGGGTCAGCTCAGGTTGGACAGTTTGGAGACAAAGCAAGAGAGGTGAGATTGCGTTGGTTTGGACATGTGCTGAGGAGGGATGCTGGGTATATTGGGAAAAGGATGCTAAGGATGGAGCTGCCAGGTAAGAGGAAAAGAGGAAGGCCTAAGATAAGGTTTATGGATGTGGTGAGAGAGGACATGCAGGCGGTTGGTGTGAAAGAGCATGATGCAGAGGACAGGAAGAAATGGAATCAGATGATCCACTGTGGCAACCCCTAACGGAAACAGCCGAAAGAAGATGATGATGAATGTCAGACAGAATACAATTCAAATAAATTTAGCAATGTAAAAATAGATAAACTATGCATTTAGTAGTAAGGCTTCTTATAGTAATTATACTCTATACAGATATTGTTAAATAAATAACTTTGTAGTAGGATAGATGTCATGATGTAGAGTACTTAGTTATTCGCAAAGGATGGCAAGCAAAAGGTTGATTTAATTTTGAGATATAGATAAAATGAGTGGTAAAAGAGTTAAGAGAGGCATAGGCAAAAGGTAGGGTGGCTAAAGACAGAGTGACAGTTGGTAACAGAGTAGAGGAGAGCTGAGGTAAAGTAGAAGAGGAAGAAAGCAGAGATGTTATACTTATCCTGTAAATATACATATGCAGAGCCAGGCTGTTGAGACAAGTTTTCTTAGATGTGTTTTATTTATTTATTTATTTATTTATTTTTATATTTGTTAACCGGGTTCGTCCGACTGGGCCCAGAGAGCCCTTTTTCAGCAGAGACCAAGTAATTAAAAAATAAGAAAAACCTAACAATTCAAGTTCTAAGATACTTAGTAAAAAAACAGAGAGAAATATATAATACAAATGTATGCAAGACAAAAGTACAGTATTTTGAGAATGCAGTAACAATATGTTTGATAAATTTGGTTAGCATTAAGTTATTTACAAGGAATGTAGCAATGCCTAAAATAAAAAAACAAAAAGTTCAGAGTATAATTTACTTAATAATTTATTTATTTAACATTTCTTTACCAGAAAAGACCAATTGGGAACAACCCCCTTTTTCAGTGGAGGCCCGGGGAGAAAAGTTCCAAAACAATTTACAACAAAACTTACAATAATACAAAAAATCTACAACAATAAATAGTATATAAGTATGTAAAAGAATTTTTAAAAAAAATGAAACGTTACAACAGAGACTTACATTGAGAAAAACATTCATAGAAATGTTGAAGGTATAATTCCTGAAATCTCATAGGTTAAAGGACATTTTTGTCTTGTCTAATTATGAATCAGCACTTACTGCATATTAAAAGAAGCTTATGCTTTCCATTTGTATTACTAGCATTGGTTTATAGGTTCATAGGTTAGTACTAGGCTATTGGCCCTAGGGCCTATACAAGCCTAGCCAAACAATTCCCCGGATATTTCTTCCCACGATATTTACTTCCCTGGACCCGTGTCTAGCAGGGCGACTGACGTGATCCCCACAGTGAATTTCCTATCTCCCATCCAATCGTCAAGTATCCTTTTGAAGAGGCCCAAGGAGGTGCTCTGGTTGACATGTATGGGCAGTCTATGTCAGAGTATGGGGAGTCTCTGTGTCAGAACCTATCCCTCCAGTATGTTTTGTTCATTGTGATGACAAGGTTTAGATACCTGGAGCGTGCGGCTCTGAGGGATTGGGATTTCTTTAAGTAGAGCAAGTCCAGCAGCTCAGGTTTTGACATGGCCTTGTATGTTAAGCAGAGATCGCCTCTGAGTAGATGATATGCCACAGAGTACAGCTGGAGTTTTTTTAGATGGTCAGCATAGGGCATCTGCTTTAGGCCTGTGATTATTTTAGTGAGGTATTTCTGTGGCTTTTTCAGCTGTTGCAGATGTCTTGTGAGGTACATACCAAATGGAGCATTGTACTCTATAATGGGTCTAATGAGGGATGAGTACAGTGGGAAAATGACCTCTTTTTTTCTGGATGAAAAGCCCTTAGTGATGAGGTGTGCCACATAGAAGGATTTCCTGACTGTTGTGGCAATGTGGTTATCGAAGGTGAGACCACTGTCCACCTGTGTCCCTAAGTCTCTCATCACACTTTCAGTGTTTAGTGTACTGCCACCTATGTGGTAATTCATGGGTACATGTTTTTTCCCAAAGGGGATAACTATACATTTCTTGGCATTAAGCTTGAGCCCATGGCTCTGACACCAAGCATCTGTTTCTGTAAGGCCCTTTTGTAGAGTATCCACATCATTTGGGGATTCAATAATGGCTCCCAGTTTGCAGTCATCTGCGAACCTTTTTAGCCAGAGTCCCTTAGTGTTGCCCTGTACTTCAGAGAAGTAGATGCCAAACAAGAGCGGTCCCAGGACTGCACCCTGAGGTACTCCACTTGTCACTTGTCTGGAGCTGGATTTGGAGTCGGCTACTTTTACAGTCTGGGTTTTGTCAGTAAGCCATTTGGCAACCCATCGAGTGACATAGGGATTTATGCCCAGCTTAGTAAGTTTATCTATGATTCCAGAGTGGGGGGTGGTGTTGAAGGCCTTGGTGAGGTCCAGATAGGCTGGGTGGACTGCCTTACCCTTGTCTACAGCTCTGGAGACTGATTTGAAGAAGTCAATCAGGTTCAGGAAACAAGATCGGCCCTTCACGAATCCAAACTGGGTGGGGTCCAGTGTTTGAAGGTTGCCAATGTCTTTGTTTATAAGTTCCATGATATGCGTTCCATGCCCTTGCAGATCAGGCTCATCAGACTGATGGGATGGTAGTTCCTGGGATCCAATGTGGATCCCCCCTTGTTGAGTGGGATAACTGTAGCTGTCCGCCACTGAGGTGAGGCTATGATTAAAAATGGCGCTTAGGTGAGGTGCCAGTTTATTTTGTAGGTCATGTAGTACACCGCCCGGTATGTCATCTGGTCCCATGGATGCTGTATTCTTAGCTTTGGAGAGTGTGGTTTCTACCTGTGTGGCCGTGATTACCAGAATTTGGCAATCTTTTGGTATTGAGATGGGCCCTTTAGGGGGTCAGAGGGGGGTGAAGTTGGCACTAAATCGATCTGCCAGGATATTGGCAATATCCTTGGGATCAGTATATTTAATGCCATTCTGTTGTAGCTCAAAGCAGATCTGAGCATTGCCATTTAGATTCTTGACATAACTATAAAATGCCTTGTGGTTGTCTTTGGAATCCTTGGCAATTTTATTTTCATAACTAGCTTTGGAAGAGTTTATGAGGGATCTCAGCTTCTTACTGAGGCTGGTAAGGGAGTTTTTATATATCTTGGGATTTTCTTCTTTTCTGCAACAGTTTCTTCCTTCTGTTGTATAGTTTGTTTATGGCAGGGGACCACCAGATTGGCTTCCTTTTTTTGAAGGAGAGCATCTTGATTCTATTTGGGATGGCACGATTCATGCACGAGTGGACGTGCTCGTACAGTGCCTTAGTGTAGAATTCAGCAGTTGAACTTTCAGCTCCCATCTGCATGGGTGCCATGAAGTTTGTCACTTCTGACTTAAGTAGCATAAAGTTGGCTTTGGAGAAGTTTTTTACAGAGGTTTCCTTACTGGGGGGTGATGTGGCTGTCAAGGGTGATTTGCTTATGGTCAGACCTGACCAATGAGGGGGTGACCACTGGTGTGGAGCATCTATCTCCCATGTTGGTAATGACCAGGTCAAGGATATTGAAGCCCCTGGTGGGACAATGGATTAGCTGATCCAGGGCATTGGAATTTATGAATTCCAAGAATCATTGGGAAAAGGTGTTGGCACCTGAGTAGTTTTCCCAATTAATGGCAGGGTAGTTAAAATCACCTAGTATTAAGGTGTTTGGTTGTATCTTAATATTTTCCAGTATGTTTAGAAAGGTGTAGTGAGAATCTTGGAGCATGGCAGGGGATCTGTAGCAAGCTACAATTTGGATTGCAGTCTTACCTAGTGTTAGTTGCACCAGGAGAATTTCAGATGCATTGTGTTGGGCAACTAGCCTGAAGGTGTGAATAACCTTGGTGAATAGGGACACTCCTCCACCTTTAGTGTTTCAGTCTTAGTTTGGTGGCCGAAAAGTGTGGTAAGAGTTGTAGCCTGGTATTGCAGGGGTGCTCTGTGGAGTCTTGAACTAGGTCTCAGTTACTGCACAAATATCAATGTTCTCCATTTTTAGGAGTGCCTCGAGAGAGTGCATTTTGAGGTTTAGACTTCTAGCATTGAGTAGCATTACCTTCAGATTTTGCATGCTTGTATCTGTTATGGTGGTGGTTTTGTCCTTTGAACCTTGCCTAAAAAGGCACTATAGGGGTGGCAAGAGCTTTAGCCAGTAACCTGAATCCCAGGGCTGATAGGTGCAGACCATCGCTGGCAAAGCATAATGGTTTGTCGATCATGTCGTCCCAGGCAGACAGACACTGGATCCCCTTTGAATGACACCAAAAGCTTAGCCAATTGTTGAAGTCAACTATTTTGTCTTTATACTGTGGTATCATTTTGGGAGAAGGCAGGATGCTACTCAGGACTAGGGTCATACCTGCCTGGGCCACATGATCTGAGAGCTGTTCCATGTTTCTTTTCATGTAGTCCAGGGGGGTACATCTCAAGTCATTCACTCCAACATGGACAATGACAAAGTCGTATTTGTACTTGTGGAGTGACGAGTGCATGTGTTACGTGGTGGATCCTGGCACCCGAACGACAGCTGACTGTAATTTTCTCCTTGCTCAGCCTAGTTAGAGGGATATCAGTGTGCATGACTACAGAGTCACCTATGATTAAGGTGTTGGGTACATTTCTTGCCTTAGGGTCTGTTGTTGGGTGGCACACTGGTGTTGTGAGCTATGTGTCATTTTGTTTGTGACTGGTGTCTGTTTGCGTTTCAGCTTTGAAGGACCTTGTTGCTTGGACAGGTTAATGTTAAGGGCCTCCACATATGTGGGTTTAGTGTTGCTATGTGTAGGTGTTGATGTTGTGGGTTTTGAAGGGCTATGTGTTGCTTGAGGTGTAGTGCAGGTGTTAAACTTCTCCTCTTGACTGTCTAGCACAATCTTGGCTGGAGAGAGCTTTGCTTCCAGTTTGGCTATGTAAGTGCATTTCTCACAGGTTGTAGTGTTGAGTGGTAGGAAGAGAGGGCTGTCTGTGTACATGAGGCAGTCACTGCATTGCCCCAGTATGCCCAGATTCACCAGGTGGACAGGAGAAATCACCAGAAGCTGATCCTTGGACATGCCTATTTAGGTTTTTTTTTTTTTATATAAAGTACAAGAGATGTTTTCCCTTACCTTTGCAAGGTACTTTGCAATTATAGGCTGTTTAGTGTCTATGATTATTTTTTCCTTATTAACAATGAGAGTTGACTGTTTGTATCAGTTTAAGGCTTCCTAGTGCTTTCCAGCAGATTCTAGAGCAAGTGCTAGTCACAGGGGTTCAGATTTTAGTGCTACTACTGAGAAACCAGCTAGTTCTAAGGGAAAATTTGAAGAGCAGACTTTCTGGCACCTGGAATAGTTTAACCGTAGCCCCGTACTGCTGCACGATGTGAAAAATGCACAAAAATGCATTTTTAAGCCAGAAAGTTGAAAGGGATAGAAATCAGCCCAGAATGGCTAATATAATTACAATTTCAGAGCTGGAAACCACTCCTCTAGCGTTAGATAGGCAGTACAATGCTCACCACTCCCACTGGTAAGCAGTAGGACGTCCCTCTACCACAGCAAGGTCTGGATAGCTCTGAACACAGAAAATAAAGTTCTGAAACTAGCAAAGCCTGGGATATGGACTATGTGCCTAAACTGTTGTTGTTGTAACTCTATTAAGAGGAATAACATATTTACACATCCTTCTACTGGCACTTCCTATACTTTTAAGTGTTATGCCACATGAACGCCAATAATATAATATATCTTGCTACATGTGTCAAATGTACGAGTTTTTTATGTGGATAAATCCATACAACACTTAAAAGATAGGATAATTGAACACAATTCTGATATTAGAAGACAAGTAAAGAGTAACTCCTTGGCTAAGCATGTCTTTGAAAACAGTACCCATTATTTTAGGTTTAGGGTCATTGATTTGTTGTTCGAATCACTAAGAAGAGGTGATATAAATACCAAATTGGAGGGTAAAGAATATAATTGGATTGTCCATCTACAGGCTGACTCTCCACCAGGTATTAATCAAACGGTCTCCATAAAACCAATTTTAAAAGCCAAACAAACAGTGATAAAGGTCTAATACACCAAACTGAATCTTCTCATGAGAGAAAACATTTTTGAAACATATGTTGTTCCAATATATATCTTTATACATGTTGATTTTAAGTGCATACATATATATGTATACATCTTTGATAGTTATTATGTACTGGCACTTTAATAATTTGAATGTCTTAAATTGTTTTATTGGCTGTGTAGATGTTTTAACACTATAAAATGAGTGTTATTTTAGATATGTGTTGTTAGCAATGAGGAAGGGCACTTGATACCTGAAAGCTTTGCTCTTTTTGATAATTAAATTGCTTCAAGTTTTACATTGGTTGTCAGTGGTTTTGTTTTTGTATTACTAGCATTGGTAACTAGACCACAGCAGATGATGTGTTTATATTGGGTCTATATCACTGGTCGAAAGCTAATAATAGCAAAGTACCACAACTTCGACAACACCAGAATTCGAAGTTGTTATTGTGGGGTCGCACTACAATGTAGATAGGGGTATTTGCCCTTTCCTCACTGTAGTGCAATCTCAGAGATGGTATATATATTTAGCGGGGGGGTGTGGGGGGCTGCGTTGCAACTTCGAGTTCCGGTGTTTTTGAAGTTGTGGTCGTTCGCTATTATTAGCTTTTGACCATGTGATATAGACCCGTTTATATCAGACAAACCTAAAAACTGTTCAATAGCCAATAGTCAGAGGTATGTAAGAGTGGACCAGTGTGCAGAAAGTTGGAGGAGGAAGTAATATTTTTTTTAATTAATATAAGTAAAGTATGGAGATAGGGAGCAAAGGAAAGACAAGGTGAGTTGATTCGGAGGATGGGGTGGGGGAGGGGGAAGAGTGGATAAATGGGGTAAAAGGTGAGTAGAAAGGTAAAGTTGTGTGGGGGTAGGGGTAAAAGGTAGCATATAAGAGGTTTAGTTACTCAAGAAGATTATGACACTGATGAACTACAGATTTTGAGATACAAAAGATAAGAAGATTCTGATTTAGCCTTGGGTTGAGCAGGCACAAATCCAGTATTTGCTCAGGTAATCTTTGAGTAGTTTCTTGAAATGAGATAGGTATACCACAGTTAAGATAGGCTGTGAGATACTTTTCCAAAGTTTGGAAATTAGTTTGAGTATAGGGAGTCTTCAGCACTATTGTTAGATTTGGAAATGTGTAGAAGGGCTTTATTTGAGGAACGGAGGACTCGATTATTCGTGTAAGTGTAGAACAATTGCTGGAGGGCAGGGGATTTGTCTGGATGGTAAATGAGTTTATGCATGATAGTGAGTTGGGTAAAGGTTAAATGTTGGAGCAGTTCCAGCCAGTTAAGTTGTTGTAAAGCCAGACAGTGATGGATTTGATGAGGGGAGTTTGTTACAAACTTAGCAATATTATTATAGCAAGTGTCAAGTTTTTTTTTTTAAGTTTGTGAAGATAGGAGAGGCATATAGTAAGGAGCTGAGGTCTGGCAATTTCCTGATTGGTAGTAGGGATGAGAAAAGGTTTAACTGTATAAACAGACCCGTGTTTTATGTGTGCTTTTTAATGGCTTGTGTTAGGTGTTTGTTGAATTTCATGTTGTTGTCAATTATCACACCTAGCAGTTTAGCTTGGGACACTGTTGATATAGTACAATTATCTGATGAGTGTATATGAAATGAAGATGGCCAGTCAGTGGATTTACCAGGATGAAAGACCATGAGCTTAGTCTTATTTGAGTTGAGAATCAGTTGTGAGTCAGATAGATATGCACAAGATGACTGGGAATAAAGAAAGAAACCTGGTCACCAAAGCATGACAGAAACTATCAGTGATTGAAGTTTCCCAAGGTCAGAAGCAAAACTATTAGTCAACCAGATGCAAATACTGTGTAGTTGCAGTACGCTGAAGTTAGAGGTGTATAAATTGCTCACTATATCAGTGTTGATAAATTACACAATGATTACACTAGTAATCCTGTTATAATGTACAGTCCAGCTTAAATAATTATACTTATGCAGAAAGGCACTAGTGACTAGTTATATTAATGGCTGACCTGCTTCTGAAATAGTATATTATTGCACTGTTTTGTTTATGTTTTGTGAGGAGCCAGACTGCAATTATGTATAAGCTAATATTTGGGCTGGTTGCACTGAAAGGAGCAATTTAGTTGTGTATAGATAGTTATATGAGGGAGATTACAGGCTCGAAGGGACCAGGAGCATACCAACTATGAAGTGTAAGATGGGAGAAAGGGACCATAACAATACCAGCCTGGTTAGTGTGCATGCCACTCAGTAAAAACCCAGTAATTAAACATTAGGTTAGGCAACAGAATACCAGGAAGAATGTACTTTATAGCTCTGAATTTCCTTGTTTTTTTTTTTTTTTTATTTCTTAGTACAGCTGTAACTTTGTAGAGGGCTGAGGAGAGAAGTCTGCGATTAGGGCATTGAGAGATTGGGATGGTTCGTAGGCTGTAGATTACACCCAGTGAGAAGGTCGTACACATTGCCTATGGGACTTGGTTAATCCTAGCACACAGGATAGAAATTAAAAAATTTTGAATGCCTGTTGGTTTTCAAGAAGCCTGAGAGCATGTGGAAGGCATTCCAGAGGTTAGCTACAGAGTTTGAGTGTAAGGGGGCTCCTGATGCACTTTGTGCTTTAGTGACAGACAGGAAGATTGTTGCCTTTAAAGCAAAAAGCTTTGGTAGGATGGTAGCATTGAAGCATGCCTTTTAGTACTGAATACCAATCATGGTAGTATATTAGAGTATGAGCTAGAAGTAGCTGGCTATAGTGGAAGTGATGAGGGGGAGTTCAGTCCAATTTAGTTGTTTAAGGGCTGAACAGTGATGAGTTCTAAAGGGACAATTGCGGTAAGGAGAGCTATTTTATTTTCGCATTCTTTCAGTTTTGTTTGTGTGGAAGCATACAGGTTAGTAAAGAGTGGGGAGGCATACAGTGGGATAGGTAGGATGTAGGCTTTAGCTATGGTTTCTCTAGTTCTGTCTGTTAGGAAGGGTTTGTTCTATAAAAGAGGGTGAGCTTTTGATGTTTTTTTTTTTCAATAATTCTTTATTTATTCTTTTCATTGATATAAAATAGCAAACATAATAGAACAAGGAGAGGGAACACCTCTTCACAGTAAGCAGTTGTTATACATTGCTGGTAGTAAAAAAAGAAATAAAACAATCAACCAATACTATTTACATTATATACATAGATGCTTTCAATACTCGAGAGAGAAATTGTTACAGTTCAGTGAGAGTTGTTGTGATTAGGAGTATACATTAGAAAAAGGAGGGAGAAGAAAAAGAAGAACATTTCGTGAGCTATGAATATAGATTAATATGGAACCTCTTATTTGTAGTTAAGTCTGATACATTGTCATGAGCTAGGCAAGAATAATATTGAAAATTTGTTCCCATAATTTCCTGTGTTTAATGTTTTTATTCCCCTTATCGATTAAAATTTTATGGGCTAAAAGATGTTTGGTCTCCATTAATCTAAAATTCTCTCAGGAGATGTTAGTTAAGTTAAGCCAATTGGTTGCTATATAGAGTTTCATTAAGAGAAAAACATTGATCATAGTAATTGCTTGAGTTTTAGAGATGTTATTTGGTAGGATATGTAGAAGAGTGAATTCCCAGGTGAGTGTGGATGTTTGATAGCCCATTTTTTGTAATTGAAATTTAAGGGCGTTCCAAAGTTTAAATACACACTTACAGCTCCAGAATAAATGGAGTATATCAGCCGTTTGAATTTTACAGTGTGGATAAAGAGGGGATTTCATAGAGTTAAATTTATGTAAAATAGCGGGTGGGAAATATGCGTTGTTATAGATCATAAGTTGGGTAAATGCCAGTTTTTTAAGGGGTATGGATTTATTTGTTAAATTAATTGATTGGTTTAGTTGAAGGTTATCAATGGATGGATTATTCTTTCTCCAATAGTCCAAGACAAGTATATATTTTTGGAATTTAATGTCTTTGATTAATTTATATGTATTAGTGATACATTTTTTAGTTGAGAGGATGGTCTTCCATAGTGAATTACAGGTTATTATATCATTGTTGCTTATGTTGCAGTTTTGTAAATAGCTGGTACATAATTCTTTAATTTGCCTTAAAATCACTAGATATGATTTGGGGAGGTTCAATTGATTCCTCATTTATTGTATAGAACCGTTTAGGTATGGGTATATATCTTAAATGGTTATATTAATTAATCTAGGAAATGGATTCAGGTTTAGGGTCTGATTGCTTATTTTAAGGTTGGGATTTTTGTGCAAAGGTTGTAGCATCATCATAGTTTGTGTCAGATTTAAATGTTTAAAGAGTTTTTGAGTTAGTGAGATAGCATGTTTAAGGGGTTCTATTATATTGCTCGGTTTCATTAAACTTGTATTTAGAAATGGTAGGGTTTGGGGTTGATATCCAAGCTTTTGATATGTCTTTGGTATATTATTATCCACATCGGGGACCAATCTTTATTCTTTGCATTGTATTCAGCTATTTGCAGTACTCTATTAGCATTCATAATTAGGTAATAAGTCTCGAAGCTGGGAAGGTCTAAACCACTTTTACTTTTTGGGGTCGAAAGTTTGGTATATGAGATTCTGGTTTTTTTTGGTTCCCATATAAATTTTGCGAGCAAAGTGTAAATTTGTCTAAAAAATTTATTGGGTATGTTTAATTGAGTAGTCATGAATATATAAAGTAATCTGGGTAATACATTTATTTTAATTACTGAGACTTTTACCAGGAAAGGTAATTTTAGATTATTCCATCTATTAAGGTCTAAAATAATATTCTGCCATTTTTGAGTTATATTATTTGAGTAGAAATCTTTATTGTTTGTTGAGAAAGTGATGCCTAAATAGTTGATTACCTCTTTTGTTTTTATTTTTTCTATTAGAGGTAAAAGCGAGAATGGTTTAGGGGTTTTTAAAGGAAATATGCTAGTTTTTTTTTAGATTTAATTTGTAGTTTGATATCTTCGAGAAGTGTTCTATAGCAGATAATATTTTATTTACATCTGAGATTGGTGTAGTACAATAGATATTCAAATCATCTGGAAAGGCTGAGAAGAATATTTTGGTGTTAAATATTATTGGGAGGTTATGGTAAAGATTTTGTTTAATATTTAAGAAGAGTGGTTCAAGATATAAGTTAAAGAGTATAGGAGATAAAGGGCACCCTTGACGAGTTCCATTTATAATTGAAATTCTCTTTGACCAAGTTTTGTTAATATATAGAGATGTATAGGGCTTATTGTATATAATTTGCAGGATCTGGATACATTTGTGTTGATGTTTTTTTTTTAAATAACAGTTTGGAAGTATAGGTCAAATTTCAAAAGAGTTTGGTGTTAAGAGACCTGCACAATCAGAGTGTCATGTAATAGAATGACTGTAACAAGAGTTTTGCTTTGGGAGAATGTTTTAGGGATAATAATCAGTAGTCTCATTTTTGGGGGTTGAGTAGGAGTTGTGAGTTCTCTAGCCAGGATTCTATAGATGCAAGGGATCCTTGAGTAATTTCTTGAAGTTTTTCCTGGTTAGAGGCTATGCACATGAATGTAGAGTCATTTGCATATTGTACAAGAATGGCGTACTTTGAAGTAGTGTGTAGATCATCTCTCTATTAGGTAGCTTTTAAAATGGGAGAGGGAGGAAGACAGAGACCTAAGGAAGAGACTTGTATAAATAGTTTATTGTGAGAGACAGTGTTCAGTGCTTTGGAGAGGTCTAGGAATAAGGAAGATACTAGGCTTCTGGTATTTCTGTTTTTATTAACAGTATCAGCAAAGTGAAGTAGTAGGGCAGTAGTGGTGCTATGCTTGGGGCAAAAAACATGTTGTGTGGGGGAGAGAAGATTGTTTATGGTTAGGTATTGTAGTAATTGGGAATGGATACACTTTTCTATTGCTTTAGACAATGGTGATAGAAATGCAATTGGTCTGAAATAGGAACAGTTAGCAGAGGGTCCTCCTTTATGAAGAGGAAATATGTATGTCTTTTTCAACTTTCTAAATGGCTGAAACTTGAGATTCTAGAATAAATCTGTTAGTATAGATATTGGCTAAACAGAGCTTCATCTGGCATTTTTAGAAATTCAGAAGGAAGGTTGTCTGCAGGAGAGTTTGTAGTGTTTAGGAGATATTTTCTTATGATAGAAGGGATAGGTTTGTTTGAGAAGCAGGCTTTCATGGGGTTTTGTGGCTGGAGATGGGTTGGATTGATGGAGAGGTTGTCTTTCATTAGTGAGTTTACAACTTGAAGAAAGTATTTGTTTAAGTTGCTAATGACTGTTAATGAAGTGTCTTCTGCAGAGGGAGTAGGTTGTTAATTTTCTCCTGGATTTAGTAGATTTTGGACCAATGACCAGAATATTTTAGGATTATTTCCATGTACCTGCTGTAAGTTAAAGTAGTAGAGTTTTTTTGTCTCTCTTCATATTGTGTTTGGTTTTATTTCTTATCTGTCTGCAATGCAGAAGTTTTTCCTGGGATTTGTTGGTGTGCCATGCCTTCTAGGCCTTGTCTCTAAGCACCATTAGTTGCCTACTATTTTCAGATAGCCATGTTGCTGGATTAAGTTTAACTCTTTTTCATTGATGGAAGCATGTCCATTCAGTATAGTGGTTCTGTTAAATTTAAAGTGTGTGCCTTCTTTTACTCTTTCCAGCACTTTTTGGTTTTGTCAGTTGGTTATACCGTTTGTGTTTCAAAAATTTAAAGGTGGATTTGACTAAAGGAAGATTTTTTAACATATAACAATTGTATTGCTTGAGAGTTGAGACAAAATTTTCTACATTAAAACTGGATAGGTTACACACATTCTTATATCTGTGATGTTTTACTGGACTGCATACAACCCTGTTAGCAGAACTGGACAGGTGGTTGACAAGACAGTGTGCCATAGTTATAGATATTAATGGGTTTAGCTGAGAGAATCCAGTAGAGATAGAGGCCTTAGAGGAGTGTTTGTTATATCTTGTTGGTGTATTTATGAGCTGAGAGAAATCATACAGGTTTATATTGGCAGTGGAGGTCAGATACATTTTGGGCCCACTCTATGCTAAGGTCTCCAAAGATGATGGTATCTTGACATATATTGGTAGATGCCCAGGATAGTGTGTTCTGTGCTGTGTTGATGTTTTGCTAGGGGGAATATATAAGGCTATGATAAATATGATCATATAAGAGTTTAGTTTGAATAAAGCAATAAGATGTCTATTATTTAATGAGGGAAGCATTTTTCTGATAAATAGATATGTTCAGGTATTTTTGGTATATAATAGCTACCCCACCTACTTTTTTGGACATGAGTCTACTCAAAGGATATTATATCCTGGAGGGAGGAGTTCAGTGTATTTGACTTTGGTTTTACATTTTTTGATACCTAGGATTTCAGGGTTTTAAGGTGGTATGAAAGCATGCAGTTCAGTTACTTTGTTACAGATGCTTCTTAGGTTAATGTTTATAAATTTTAGACTTGTTTTACGAGAGTTGCAGGAGTGAGGTGTTATATTATTAATGGTAGTGTGGGCCATTAATAGAATTGTATGTGAGTATGTGTTTTTATTACCCAAGTTTGTTTAATATCATCTTTTTCTAACTCTCATTGCTTGCATATGGCATCCATACCTCTCAACTGTACAGATTTTTGCAGAATGTCCATATTTTTGCCTCATATTTTTGTTTTGTTTTTTATAAAATTGCAGTTTTCTGGCAAATTAGTGGCAAATCATTAAAGACTGAAATTAGAGAGAAATGACAAACATTTAAGTTTCAGACTTCATACCCTTCAGAAAATTCATGCTAATGCAAAAACCTGTTATCCTATCAACTTTGTATGCTTGTAAGAGCAATATTTAAAACCAATTTTTGGGCTTTTGTCCCACTTTTATTTATGGTTTTGTCCAGATTTCTTGCTTTAAGAGGTTGAGAGATATGCATATACCTCATTATATTATCGTACTTGATTTTTGCATTATTACTGGAAATATGTATAAGCCAAGTTTTTTTTTATTTTTGTCTATGATTTTTAATAATTCTAAAGACTGTACATCACAGAGTGAGGGTCTGAGTGTGTGCAGGTACCAAATCATACAGTCTAGCTGTACAATATTCCATTTCTGTGATATTAGCATTAATCATGTAACATTGCTAATATTAATAATTTGTGCTAGGCGAAAAGATTTGCATAAGTGGATGTCTTTATATTATATGCCATATTTTACTGTCATTTTTTAATAGCACCCACTGCTTGTACAAACTCCCAAACATGACAGTATCATGCTCTACATTTACATTTATGCAGAGACATACAAAAATTATATTTACATAACTTTTTCCAAACTGTTTTAAGGAATTCAGGATCTATATATCACATAGTGATGGTTTCCCTCTGCATGCGTATGAAAATCAAAATGCATTCTATTACTCATAAGATGAGAGTGTCAATAACATTATTAATACCTTATCTCAGTCAGTTGTGTTGATAGTGGTATTTTTATTACACATTTCAGGTTAATGTAATTTTTTTGTTTACACTAACTGCCTAAATAGGATCCCTCAAATATGATGTTATCATACTATGTTTTGCCTTATTAGTGGAAAATGGATAATAGTTTCAATTTTCACAACTTGGCAAACATCTTTCTGTAATTTAAGGTCTGTAGAAATGCAGGAAGATGGTTTATGTAGACATGCATGTCAAATCATATTGGTTTGCAGAGCACATCTTTCTTATTAATGGATGTGCAAATATTCCTATGATATTGCCATTAATAGTTAACTTATGCTAATAACAGTTAGTTGTCTTGAAGTATAGCTCTTATCCACCTTCTTCCACTGCAATGCATGCACTAGTACTTGCTGTTATTAAAAACACTTCATTGCCTCACACACACACTACCACTTCAGTTGTGGAAATTAAAACAAAACAAGTCATTCCTAACATATCACAACTAACCATGCTCATAAATAGGCACAAAACAACAGAAATGCAGTTTTATTATGGGGCTCTTCCATTCATTTATCACCTGGCTATCTCAGTAACCTAACAACTACATACATGAGCTCATGCATGAATCCTTTAATTCTGCCATGGGTCAAATGTGTTTTGTATGGTAGGTATAGCTCCTGACACCTTGCTCGTATGGATGGATGATGCACTATATGGTCTCCCTCATGTACCATAAGGGATAACAGGAAGTTTTTTTTGGTCCAGTGAATCAGTTCCCAGTTTTTCCCAGACCTATCATTCCTTATTGTACAGTCTCTGACCAGACTATGTGATTATTTGCCTGCAAACATAATAGTGTCCCTGCAATATTTACTACCTTTAATTAAAGTTCCCTCGGTGATGAATTTACCATGTATTTTTTCCAGCATTGAGTATCACTGTATCAGCAGTCAGTCCATATGCAGCCTCTATCACTCTTCTACAATGGAAGAACTCCATTGCGTCACATACTTCTGTGCCTAACCCATCTGACCTACAATGTCTCTTTTTAATAATCAGACATTCCATACTGGTCACCGATGACACATCTCTATAGCTATGTCACTACAGGAATGGCCACATGCCACAACACTAACTGGCCTATATTCTAATATAACAGCACAGAGAAAACTAACTTTTAAGATACATGAACCTGCATCCAGAATTATTGCATGATATTGCGAAAAAAGCAATTAACTGTATTACATGTTGATTTCTTGTCATTGCTAAGGTTTCATATACTGGTTTGGCAAAAGTTTCCAGGTATCAATAACTGTATCATTAGTATGAAAATGTAACTAAACACCTTTTTCACAACCATGCACTTCTTGGTCTGCCCATTGCCACCACTATACTCTGTTAATATCTTCTTGAGTAAACATACTCAAAGCAATACAAATGTGCTTCACTGCCTTAGACTGGTGTTCACAGACCTGCTGCAAGCCAATTATGATTTGAAAACAATATGTGGATGCGCAACCACTTCTACAAGCAACAGTGTAATGTTTACCAATGATAATTTCATGTACAGTATATGCAGTGTTGAGAGCAATATGCTTCTATGCCACAATGTTCCACTCCTATGGAGTTACTATGTTTCACACTGATCAATCCCGTGCACACCCCATGTCATGTGTTTTTAGCAGCCATGAATATAATCAGCCATGTATACATAACTTCAGTGCATTAAAACCAAAGAAGGTCAACAAAACTCATAACTGTGCACTTGAATGATAGTACAATAGTAAGTTGCATAGCATTGTAGTGCATCTTAGTTGCTACCGTTTACTGCCCATGATTTGTCAGCCATCATGTAATGTGGCATTGACAATGTCATGACCATTTTTGACAACCAGTCAGAGGCAATGTGCTGACTTTTGGCATATGTTGCAGTGTCCCAAGTCCATTAATGTGACATAAGTAGTCTGATACAGCCTAAACACCTAAATAAACAATGTCCCCATCCCATGAGCATATACAAGCCACTTCTGGTATATGTCCAGTAGTGTGGCAACAATATGTGGAGGTCCAGTTACCTCTCATCCTTATAGTGCCCTACAATGTAACCATCTAGTAAGCAGAGGTATGTAGATTACTTGGCTCACAATTTACAGTCCACCACAGATTCAGATATTGACTATCCAACACAAACTATTGTAAACAGCACCCATATGCACCTACATCCTTTCTAAACTAAAATAGGGCAAATGACACAAAAACAACTTCAGTATAGAATGAGTGATATCACACTGATGCCTAATGTGGCCTACAGATATGCACTGCACTTGGCTATTAGCACCAACCTTAGATGACTTTTTTAGAAAGACCTAGTACATATACAGTCAAAGCAATATGCAGTGTATCAATAAAATCATAGCCCTGATATGGGAATTATTTTTTCTGGGCAGCATGTCCAGTTGTTTATACTAAAGATGTTGCATTTTTACTAAGTACAGTATGCAACATCCATACAAGCCAAGCATATTGATCCGAAATGAGGTGTACTCAGTGGAGTAACCTAATTAATATATGATCCCATCAAAACAAAAACATAAACTAAAAAGGTCAACCATGTGGCCACTTCATCCACAGAAACCATGTATTCTTCATTCATGTTTGCAACACATAGATGCCATGTTTTAAGTGATGCAAAGCAACATGCAGCAAGGTGTGTGTCCATTTCATTACCCCATCAATTTTGCACTTTGTAAGTGTATTACTTCATGGCTGTATATTTATAACTTATTGTTTTGTAGTCAGTTCACTACAATCCTACCTTGACTATTGCCTTACAGAGGTATAACACAAAACCAAACAAGAAGTCTTTCATCACATACCAATATCAACATCCTGCTTGTTTCCAAGTAACAGGCTGTTCACTGACATTGCTGGAAATACTGAATTTTGGAGGGCAGAATAATTTATGTTGACTAGTGCTAGACACAAGACTCAACAAGTTCTTTCTGTGATGAGCAGTACATCCAAAAACAGCAAAGGTGGTAGGCTCATGACACAACCAATTCTTTTTTTTTTCAAAAACATTTTTATTTTGTTTTCATTATAAACATACACAAATGTACATATAACAAATACAATAAAACAATAAAAACTATTTACAATATTTACTTTCATCCATAATAAACAATCATTTTATTAATGATAAGTTATCAGTACTTGTTCAAAAGGTTTCCTAATTTTTGCCATGCTATTTTTTATGAGTAATGTTATGAGTTCTATAACAAATGGTTTGGAGTTCTTTTTACAAACAACTTTTGCTAAATTAATAAAATCTTTAAACATCAAGTCTTGTTTACTTTTCCAGTTCAAAGTAATAACTTTTCTGGCAATTGCACGAACTGACCAGAGTAACTGAATCTGAGATGTAGGTATTACATTAGGTACAGGAACATTGAATAGGATTAGTGAATTAGAAATATGACAGTTAGCTGACCATGAAGCATTTACAAAATATCTGAAGTATTTCCAGTATTGAACAACAGTTCTACATTCAATGAGCATGTGAACCCAGTTGGCCTCTAATAATTCATCACATTTCCAACATTTACTTTCACTGTTTTTGAGTATAAGTTTTATTTTATGTGGAGTATAGAAACTCCTATTTATAAATCTCCAATATAAAGAAGAAGAGGTACCCTGCATAGAATTCAATAACATTTTTTTCGATTCATCAGATATTTGTTCTCCATTAATCTTTACATAGTAATTCCAAAAATCTGAGTCAAACTTTAGAGTGTCTTCCCTTCATATCTTATAGATAGGTGAGATATTTAATTTTTGATTATCTGCCTTTATAAGACACCTAATAAAAAGCTGAATCAAACTAGGTATAGATTCAGTCTCTAGGTTGAGTGATACTTTCATTTTGTTTTCTATAAACTGTTGTAATCAGTGTATAAGCAACCAACTGTCTTGACTATTATCAAAACAAGATAAAAGAGAGTTTAGTGGTTTAATACTCTTATTTTCAATAAACTGATGCCGGAATATCAAGTTATTTTCCTTTAATTTTTGCATCACTTTGATGTTGAAAGAATCTAGGCAATCAGGGGAGTATGCTATAGAGAATATAAGAAATAAAAATTGTTTAATGTAATTACAATCAATTATATTTTAAAGTTATTAAATATTTGATTACTGCCATAGGAAAATTATCAAACTTCTTAGTAAATAAACAAAATTCACATAAAATCCAGTGAACTCTATTTATTCCATATTGTTCCTTAAATTGATTTTCTATAGTTCTGACATCAGTTATATGAATCTCATGTATTGTTTTCCAGCCAGATATATAGATAGGTGTGATCCAATGTAATATTACATTAATTATAACTGATTTGGAATAAAGATCTAAGCTAGGGAATGCTATCCCATTACTGTTTCAAACTCTACTGTGCCATTTATATGCAATCCTAGGTTTTAAGGGGAACCATAAAAATATAAGTAGTGTGGAATCTAATTTTAAAATAAGTTTTTGGGAGGGGGTAGTATCAATGACTGTATATAAAACAAAATTTTAGGATTTTAGGTAAAATTATCATTTTAATTAAAGAGAGCCTATCCTCAATTGTGAAGCACATTTTATTCCATCTTTTGATTAGTTCGCTAATGATGGTTATTAAATGATTGTAGTTTAGTTTAACAGACTATTTCCATGTACTCTTTATACTGACACCCAAATATTCTAATACATCATTCTCCCAATTAAACAGCCTATTCTCTTTTAGGTTTTTGTTGATCTTTTTGTTAATTAGTAATGTTTTGGATTTATTATGATTAAATGTAAGCCCTGAAATTCTTTTTAACTTGCTTAAGATATTTATAACATCATGCAAAGAACCATCAATATCACCCAACATTAACAACATATCATCAGCAAATAATTTGCTTGTTCCTGATATATATAGCAAAAGGTTTCATTAAAAGAGCAAACAATAATGGTGACAAAGGACAACCTTGTCTAGTTCCCTTGAGGATTTCTAGTGGTCAGGATAGACATGATCTGATTTTCACATAAGCTTGTTTCCCACTATAAATTTTCATTAATAAGTTGACAAAATCTGAAGAGAATTCAAAACCAATCAGAATCCTTTGTAGAAAAGACCAACTAATAGAATCAAAAGCCTTTTCTATGTCTAGGCTGATAATAGTTGTTTTTGTTTTTGCATGCTATGTCTATTAATGATGGTAATTTAATAATGTTATCTTGCACTTTTCTATGAAGAATAAACCCTGTCTGATCATTATGCATTAGATTAGGTAATATTTTTTATCCTATTGGCTAATATTGTCATGAAAAGTTTATAATCAGTGTTTAGTAATGAAATTGGCCTATATAAATCACAAGATTTGGGGTTCTTACCTTGTTTTAATATGGGGGAGATAATTGAGTATTTCCACAATAGGGGTGGTATACATTTTTGCTTAACCTTAGTAAAGGCCCTCATCATTTTCTTTATTTTATATATATATATATATATATATATATATATATATATATATATATATATACAGGAAAATCTTATATAGTCCAGGAATTATTCCATCCAATCCTGGAACTTTATTATTTTTTAATTTTTTTTATTTACTCTTTCACTTCTGTTAGTGTTATTTGTTTATTTAATGTGTTATTTTGTTGCATTGACACCTTAGTAGTTATATTTTCTTGAATAAAATTATTTATTACATTATCTGTCTCCAAAAGTGGTGTGTTATTATTTATGTCTTTAAAGTAGTTTTTGAACACGTCTAATATGCCCATTAAGTTAGATGTACTCTTAACTGAACCATCACTTTTAAATTTAATCTCATTAATAAGATTTTGATTGTTTATTTTTTGGATCTTACTGCTATTTTATGTAGATATTTGGGATTTACAGCATTTTTCCAGGTTTATGGCTACCTTATGATTCAGAACTTCTAAGTATTTTTGATTTAACTTAGTAATTTCTTTATGTGGTACTTTGATATTTGGTTTTGCATCCATTTTTATCTTGTCTAGGTTTTTTTTGTAAGTCTAAAATGTCTTTGTCCCACTCTCTCCTTTTTTTAAGGTACCAAAATTTTATTCTACCATATATATATAAACTTTAAAGGTGTCCCACAGTATAGTATCAGTCACTTCACCATTATCATTTGTTTCCATAAACATGTCTATTTCTTTCATTATCCGGTCCCTAATTTTTTTTTTTAACTTAGTTATGTAAGCAGGAATTCTCTGCAAAAATCTTAAATCATCTGTATGCATAGTTAATGTAAAGTTTATACCATTATGGTCCAAAAGTGGATAAGTCATTATAGATACCAGGGGCAGCAATATCCTAGACCTGGTCATTACCAACATGGGCCACACCATAGGTCAATTCCTTGTTGTTCAGATCTGACCAGAAGCTAATCACCCTAGACATCCACATCCTGCCCCTACCCCCAATCAGGGAAACAACCGTAAAAAACTTCTCCAAAGCCAACTTCACACTTCTTAAGACAGAAGTGGCAAACTTCGCAACACCCATGCAGATGGATAATAGAGGTACGACTGCTGAATCCTACACAAATGTGCTTTATAAGCACTTACACAAGTGCATGGATTATGCTATCCCTAGTAGAACCAAGATGCTATCCTCCAAAAAAAGGAAGATGATCTGGTGGTCCTCTGCTATAAACAAACTCTACAACAGAAGAAAGAAATTGTTGCAAAAAAGAGTAAAATCTCATGACTGGAGGAACTCCCTGGTCAACCTCAATAAGAAGCTGAGATCCCTCATAAAATCCTCCAAAGCTATTTACGAAAACAAAATTGCCACTGACTCTAAAGACAACCATAAAGCATTCTATGGCTATGTCAAGAATCTCAATGGCAACACTCAGATCTGCTCTGTGTTACAACACAATGGCATTAAATATACAGAACCTACTGATATTGCCAACATCCTGGCAGATAGGTTCAGTGCTAACTTTACCCCCTTCTCATCCCCTAGAGGGCCCATCTCTATACTGGAACAATGCAAAGTTCCTGTAATCATGGCTGCACAGGTAAAAAACACACTCTCCAAAGCCAAGAACACAGCATCCATGGGACCTGACAATATCCCAGGCTGCGGTCTACATGAACTACAGAATGAACTGGCACCCTACCTAAGTACCATGTTTAATTATAGCTTCACCTCAGGCTTTGTGCCCACTGAATGGTGCACCGTGATGGTTATCCCACTTCACAAAGGGGGAGGCACGATGGACCCCGGGAACTACCGCCCCATTAGCCTGACGAGTATGGTCTGCAAGGCCATGGAACTTATTATCATGGAACTCATAAACAAAGACATTGGTAATCTCCAAACTCTGGATGCTACCCAGTTCAGGTTTGTAAAAGGCAGATCATGTCTCCTAAACCTGATTGACTTCTTTGAAGCAGTCACCAAAGCCATAGATGAGGGTAAGGGGGTTCACACAGCTTATCTAGATCTCGCCAAGGCTTTTGACACCATCCCCACTCTGGAATTATAGATAAGCTCACTAAACTAGATATAAATCCCTATATCACAAGATGGGTTGCCAACTGGCTTATGGACAGAACCCACACTGTGAGAGTAGCAGACTCCAAATCCGACTTCAGACCAGTGACAAGTGGAGTACCACAGGTTTCAGTCCTGGGTCTTCTCCGGTTTGGTATCTACTTCTCTGAAGTACAGGCTAACACAAAAGGTCATTGGCTAACAAAGTTTGCAGATGACTGCAAACTAGGAGCCATAATTGAAACTCCTAACGATGTGTACATACTACAAAAGAGCTTCACTGAGACAGATGCCTGATGTCAAAGCCATGGCTTGAAGCTCAATGCCAAAAAGTGTATTGTCATCCCCTTTGGTAAAAACTCTGTACCCATGAACTACCACATACGTGGTAGTCTACTTAACATTGAAAGTGTGATAAGAGACCTTGGGACACAGGTAGACAGTAATCTCTCCTTTGATAATCACATCACCACAGTGGTCAGGAAATCCTTCTACATGGCTCACCTCATCACAAAAGGTTTCTCATCTAGAAAAAAAGAGGTCATTGTTCCCATCTACTCATCACTCATTAGACCCATTTTAGAGTACAATGCCCCTTTTGGTATATACCTCACAAGACATCTACAGCAACTGGAAAGGCCACAGAAATACCTCACAAAGAGGATTACTGGCCTCAAACAGATGCCCTACGCAGACCATCTAAAAAAACTCCAGCTTTACTCTGTTGCATATCGCCTACTCAGAGGCGATCTCTGCCTAACATACAAAGTTATGTCAAACCCAGAGCTGTTGGACATGCTCCACTTAAAGAAATCCCAATCCCTTTGAGCTACACACTCTAGGGACCTAAACCTTGTCACCACAATAAACAGAACATGCTGGAGGGATAAACTCCTGTCCCAAAGACTTCCCATACTCTGGAACAGAATACCTATCTATGTCAAACAGAGCTCCTCATTAGCACTCTTCAAGAAAAATCTTGATGATTGGATGGGAAATAGAAAATTCACCCCAGGGATCACTTCTGTGGCTCTACTCAACAGGGGCACAGGAAAATAATTTTCTTGGGTGGCAAAAGCCATGGCACCTTTTTTGGCTAGGCTTATATAGGCCCTAGGGCTAATAGCCTAGTACCTACCTATGAACCTATGAACCTATATGTCACCTATTTTAGCTTATATATTATTTGATACAAAGACCTCATCAATGTTTGTTTGTGTACAAAACTGATATAAATAGTGAGTATAAAATAAAGAATAATGTTCTCTTAGACCATGTATATCTTTAAGGTTCATATGGTCTGTAAAGCCATTTAACATCTTGGCTTGAGATGTTAGTTTTATTTTTCCATTTTTAGAAGTATCATTGCCTGATAATAGGCAGTTAAAAATCACCTGTTGCTGTAATTTCCCCTTTTGCATTTAAATAATCAGGTACAGATATTTGTCAACATATTTAGTACTCAGTCCTGGTATCCAGTATGTATTAATCAAAGTATAAAACAGTGTAAGAAACTTCTCTGTGTGGAAGATTTTTCAGTCCATATATCTCTAGTTAATCACTGTATATTAATCAGATCAGACAATAGTAGTAGAAGTAGTAAACTTAAACTCGTCTTAAGTCAAAAAATAAAAAATAATAAAAATATATATAATTGTACAGCATTACTAAGTTTTCAAAAGTAATCCAAGCAAGGCAGGCAGGCAGTCTGTTTCCAGTCAAAAATCCTTTATTAATTACACAGACAAGCAATCCAAGTAAAACAAAAATAGAGTAATAATTTCCTCACAAGCTTTCTAAATATATATATATACTTTTTATCAGGCATGGGAGTGGTTTATTGTGCTGTAAAACAAAGTGTTATTGGTACACATGTTTAATTCACATCCCTTCCCCCATCAGTGTGACATTCGAGCTGGTCCTACCCTACTTAGTAGCTGTCATAATAATATTATAACCCTTATGTACTTTAAATAAAATTTATAATGATGTGGTACCTCTTATTTAACCAGATTATTAAGTAGATTATTAAGTCTGTGATTTTATCCAAGACAATATACTACATTTCTGGAAATATATCAATCTTTGTTAATTTGCCAATCAAAACATATATATAAATATATACATATACATTTTGCATGTAAAATCAATTTCTATTTTCAGAACCTATTGTTAACAAAGATCACTTTCGTCCTTCTAGACTTCTTCAGGTCTGTGTACAAGAACCCTAAAAACTATCTATAAAAGTATATATAATTGTATAATTAGTTAGTATTGTTATTGCACATCATTTTGAATAAAGTGGAAAAAAGAACCAGAAAAAAAATAAAAATAAGAAAAAATTATGTATGATGATGGAAACAACATATACACTTAAATTACAACTGATTTAAAATGGTATTTAAAACCAAATGGTAGAATAAAATAAAATAAAATAAAATACAATTAGTCATGTAAACAATGTGGCAATTTTCTAAGTTCCAGTGCACTTTTAATTGAACAGTAGTAGTTTAGTCCAGGCTTCCTAAAAGAGTTCAGCTTTAATTGCCACATGAGTTCATGTTTCTCCAGAATATTCGGGATGTCTCCTTTAAGATCACCCATGTCTATGCGATCCAGGATCTGGAACTTAAAACCTGTGTGTCTTTTATGACGAGAAAGGTGTTTGGCTAGTGCATTATTTTTACATCCAGAGCGGATTTCTGACAGATGACATGAAATCTTACGCTTGAGTTTATTTACAGTCTTGCCCACATAGAATGCATCACATTTATTGCACTGGACAATTGAGATATTTTGAATCGTGGATGAACAGGTGGATCTGGGTTTCTTTCGGGTTTTGAAGTTATTGAGTTGCTGTCCTCAGACTGGTGTCAGTATAATATTGGTGACTTAGGATCTGGAAATCAGAATAATATAGACATGCCCCTTTGATATCAGTATTGTCCTTGCAATTTACATATAAGAGTATGGGATATTGGCATTCCTAAAGAGCCAATACTAACACTTTGTTTGATCAGGATTATTTATCCTTAAAATACTATTGGATTCTAAATTAGTCTTTTGCCTTTCTAACACCAGTAGATATGGATTTGGAGAACATTCTTCATGGATTATGTGCCGATAGAGATGACATTGGAATCTTTGGGATAGACAGCATTTCAGGCAATAATCAGAATGGCTCCTTAACAAATCCATCTAATGGATGTGATATGGCCTTCAATAAATTGAATAAGGGCCTTAAGAATTTAAGAGCAAATATTTGGCATCTAAGATTGTTTTGAGCATACATAAATAAGGAAATAACCCCAAGGGGTCTGAGAATTCATTTACAACCCTTAGTTGGCAGGCCGGAGGACAGGCTAAGTAAGGAATGGAACCTAGCATTACAGCAGGCTTCTATGATGTTTGTTAAGATACTTACTTCGTACTATGAAAGGATGGTTGACATTAATCTTACTGAGATGAAAACCTGTTGTGAAGAATGTAAAAAGTATGTGTCCCTACCTATGTATGCTACTTCTGTAAATAAACTCTCCAAGGATTTGGCTATTTTTGAAAAACAGACCAAAGAAAAAAAATTCGAAAATTCAACAGGGACATTTCAGATTACCAAAGGGGTCATCCATTTGAAACCTCTAGATCAGCTAGATTTACAGACACCGGTAGGGGGACAGTAAACAATAGACCCAGAAAGAGACCTAGATCGATTCTCAAGACCAATGACAGATCATTCATTAGTACATCAGGGGAGGAACCCTCCTATATGGACAATGATAGTAGTAGTTATCGGGAATCACCTAGCCGTAAAAAATCCAATACAGCACACCCTTTAGACATGGAAAGAGGTGGTGGGGAGGCTGCAAACACAAGCATGGGTACAAGAACAAACTCTGTGGAAGGGTTAATACAGACACTTCTGAAATAACTGATAACAGCTATCAAAATGTGTTGAATTTATCAGATGTAACTCTCACAAACAAACAAGAAAAATTACTTAATAAAGGTCTTGGTTTTATACCTGTTTTTTTCTCTGATGAATATAATATAGTTAATGATGTGTTATCTTTTTGTCGTAACCGTAATCTCAAATTATTTTTTACAGACAAAACCTCTCAAAGATCTGTGGAATTCAGATTTCACAAATTTGAATTCCAACCACCTATGAATAAATACGTCTCTATATTCCTTCAATCGGTACTCAGAGATCTACATTTCCCACATAGGGAATCATGTATTATGGGCCAAAACATATATCCATCAGAAAAGGTTGCCATGGAGCAATTAAAGAACAATCACAATATTGCTATTCTACCAGCTGATAAAGGAGGTGCAGTAGTGGTTATGAATATGGGATACTATTTGAATGAAGGTAGGGGACAACTTTCCAATACTCGGTGTTACATGTATATGCCTATTGATCCCACGCCAGTATTTAAGAAAGAAATAGACACTTTTTTAAACCAAGCAGAGGAGGAAGATATTATTACTAAGAACACTGTGAAACACCTAACTTTATCTACTTCCGAAGATACATAAACCCCTTTCAAAACCTCCGGGAAGACCAATTGTGTCTGGCATTGGTTCCCTAACTGAACCTCTATCAGCTTTTCTTACACAATACTTGAAACCTCTACTTACTTTTGTCAGAGCCAGATTATGGGACACCACACACTTTCTTTAAATTATACAGGATACACAACTGGAGCAAGGCTGGCTAATGTGTACACTGGACGTGAAATCCTTGTACACAAGTATACCACATTGGGCAGGACTTCAGGCTCTACAGTACTGGCTGGAACATTCAGCCTTATATCCACCAGGATTCAACACACCACTAGTATGTATGGCAGAACACGTACTTAACAAAAATTACTTCTATTTCCAAGGAGAGTGCTATTGGCAACTACAGGGTACTGCTATGGGAGCATCTTTTGCTCCCATATATGCAGATCTATTCATGGCCTTTTTTGAAGAATGCATAATCTATGATCCCCTCCATAACCTGTATATGGTGGAGATTGACATCTGGCGCAGATATTTGGATGATTGTTAGATGGTGTGGCAGGCAGACCAGGCATACCTACAGGAATTTGTAAAATATCTGAATGGAAACATATGGGGCATTGAGTTTACTGTAACATCAAATCATGATACTATTGATTTTGTGGATGTTACAGTATATAGGAATGAAGATCATACTTTGAATACTAGGTGCTATCGTAAATATCCACAATACAACACTCTGCTCCATGCCTGGAGTATGCATCCACGCCACACCATCCGGAATATACCAAAATTCCAATTTATGTGTATTAAGCGTATCAGCTCATCAGATCAAGATCTTGAGCATGCCAGATCAGATCTCTACAACAGATTTATGGATAGGGGATACAGAGAATCAGATGTACTCACAGCAAGTGAATGGTCCAACACTCAAGATAGAAATACTTTATTACAATACAAGAAACGTGTAATTACATTGGAAGAACCTACTCTTAAGTTTGTGACTACATATGGACGCAATCACAATGTTATAAGCGACATCATGGACACCCATTGGAATATACTTTTGGCAAATGAGGAACTCAGGAAACTTTTAGGTCCTAAACGCATGTTCTCGTTTAAGAGGGGAAAAACATTGGGTGGTTTATTTTCTCATTACAAATATAAGGAGAGTGGGGGTGCAACATATCAACAAATGACGACTGGAGATAAACTTTTGGGCACCTACCCATGTGGACATTGTGGTTCATGCTCTAATGTAAGTAAACTCAAAGAATTTACCAGTGCCAACACCAACAGAGTGTATAATTTAAGGTTGTTTGGTAACTGCAGTAGTAGTTGGGCCAGACCTCTCGGTCGCTTAGAATTAGAATGACTGAACACAAAAGTGACATCCATAATAAAAAAGAAACCAATGCTTTATACAGACATACTATGAAACATACTAATGCCAAGTTCATGTTTATGATCATAGATAGAATCACAGGGGACAGAAGTAACCAACAGGGTTGGCACACCATTTTAAATCATAAGGAGAAATATTGGATCATTAACCTTGGGGCATTATTTCCCCCAGGTCTCAATGTTCATTTGTAAAAAGCCTGGAGATGCCATGTGTATCTGGTGAATCAACCAACTATTAGCTTTGTGGGTTCATCTTCTTCTGAAGCCTAAATATGCTCATAATCAACGGGAAGGCAAGTGTATATCTATAATTTGTGGAACATGCTTTCTGATTAACTATTGTATATGCCAGGTTACTACATTGGGTATGTAGCAATTTTACATTATATGTAAAACTAGAATTTTGGATAGGACATATGTCTTCTCAGATTTCATGTTTATACAAGCTATGTTTTACATATACATTGAGATATATATACACATTAACCAATTTTTATATTGTATTTATAATATATATGTGTTTTCTTATATATTATAATATCCAATATATTCTATATGAAGCCTTTGGGATATGCCCCCCAGGTGAAGTTACACTAGGTAGTTATGACTCATTTTATGTTATCATTTATAAAAAATTGCATATTTGTTTTATTTATATAATTTATTGGTGTTTCATTTATTTACTATTTTACATATTGTTTTATGCTCTGGTGCTAATTTTGTTTATCAATGTCCATACATTCAAATAATATAGTTAAGCTTAACTTGTATGTTTGTTAACACTACATTGTACTATAACCATTATACCGGGCTATACCATGTTCCCTATTGGTTGGGGATGAGTATAAATAATGAGTATTCTTATTGGAGTTGAAATTTACACACTAATGAAGGCTGGTTAGCCGAAACTGGTTTGGAGATGTTTATAATACCTAATAAATACAATATTTGACGTTTATTCCAGACTTCAGTATCTTTGTATTGCATTTGCTGGCCATTGGTGTTTTGGATGTTAATGGTTGGGCCGAGCATACCATACTTGCAAAGCATTACGTTTTTGATATCTGTCAGTATGCCAGTACAATGAAAATTCTGGAATATACACAATCAACATTCATACCCATATTCCCACAAATCCCCTGATATCTTCAGCTATTAGCATATATCACTGTAACATCTGCTTATAGATTCCTTTCTGTAATAGCCAGGCTTTAATGTCTTGTGCTCTTTGATTGATAACTTAGATTACAAATAGATCCTGATTGTTTTACACTCTGTTACTTTCACTGTGTGATTAATTCTAATCAAATGATATTAAACTGTATGTATTATGTTCTATGTGGAGCTTTTCTCCCCAGGCCTCCGCTAAAAAAGGACATGTGTCCAGTCGGACTTTCCCAGTAAACAAATGTAAAATAAAATAAATATTAATGAGCTCCAGAGATTATCCTACTGGCAGCTGGACACTATATTTGCTTGTTTCTTGGACTATCAGATCATACAGTGGAGATACAAGAATAGATTGGTAAAGTCAATTGCTTTTCTTTCTGGAGGCAGTACTGTGACCACATCAACTGGCTGCACCATATGTGCCAGTGTTACTCTTTGTAGATCACCATACCAGTCACTGTCTTATGATATAATGAGACTTACAAAATGCATGAGCAGTTCAGTACTACCTATGTGTAGCTATGCCTATACCCACCAAGTACAGAATTCACCCACTACTAAGACTACAGCTATGGCAACACTGCTATATACACTAGCAATAATCATCGCTATTACTATTAGAAAAAATCAGAAGGAGCAAAATCTTTTAAATAAAGTCTGTATGTTTTTACATTCTCAGCTAGATCTGAGCACCATCAAGCCATTATTTCTAAAGCAAGAGGCACTTTTGCAATACAGCACATCTCTGTTAATGTTCTTTACTCTTATCTGACAATGGCAGTAGCTGGACAGTAGCTTTAAATAACAGCAAGAGTGAAATATTTTGGTTAAAACCATTGCTTGACCTTGCTGTGTACTGCAAGAGTCTATAATGTGCCTTTATTAGTTGAATTGATCCTCTGTCAGTATCAGGCTGGGTCTCACTGAATCTTTCTTTGAACAACTAGCTGAATGTCAAATTTGAATTTGGTCTACTATTAATTTGTTCTGAGGATGCTGATTATTCGGTGCCTTTTTATACTGCATATTATCACTTTTTAAGACATACATTATATAACTACACGTTTATATTGCAATTCATAGGTTCATAGGTAGGTACTAGGCTACTGACCCTAGGGCCTATATAAGTCTAGCCAAATGGTACCCTGGCTTTTGCCACCCAAGAAAATTATTTTCCTGTGCCCCTGTCAAGCAGAGCCACAGAAGTTATCCCCTGGGTGAATTTCCTATCTCCCATCCAATCATCAAGATTTTTCTTGAAGAGTGCTAATGAGGAGCTTTGTTTGATATAGATAGGTAGTTTGTTCCAGAGTATGGGAAGTCTCTGGGACAGGAATCTATCCCTCCAGCATGTTCTGTTTATTGTGGTGACAAGGTTTAGGTCCCTAGAGCATGTAGCTCAGAGGGATTGGGATTTCTTTACCTGGAGCATGTCCAACAGCTTTGGGTTTGACATAGCTTTGTATGTTAGGCAGAGATCACCTCTGAGTAGGCGATATGCGACAGAGTAAAGCTGGAGTTTTTTTGAGACGGTCTGCGTAGGGCATCTGTTTGAGGTCAGTAATCCTCTTTGTGAGTTATTTCTCTGGCCTTTCCAGTTGTTGTAGATGTCTTGTGACATACATACCAAAAGGGGCATTGTACTCTATAATGGATCTAATGAGTGATAAGTAGAGGGGAACAATGACCTTGTTTTTCCTGGATGAGAAATCTTTTGTAATGAGGTGTGCCACATAGAAGGATTTCCTGACTACTGTGGCGATGTGATTATCAAAGGAGAGACTACTGTCCACCTGTGTCTCAAGGTCTGTCATCACACTTTCAGTGTTAAGTAGACTACCGGCTATGTGGTAGTTCATGGGTACAGAGTTTTTACCAAAAAAGATGACAATGCACTTTTTGGCACTGAGCTTGAGGCCATGGCTTTGACACCAGGCATCTGTCTCAGTGAGGCTCTTTTGTAGGATGTCCACATTGTTAGGAGTTTTGATTATGGCTCCTAGTTTGCAGTCACCTGTGAACTTTGTTAGCCAAAGACCTTCTGTGTTAGCCTGTACTTCAGAGAAGTAGATACCAAACAGGAGAGGACCTAGGACTGAACCCTGTGGTACTCCACTTGTCATGGTCTGAAGTTAGATTTAGAGTCTGCTACTTTCACAGTGTGGGTTCTGTCAGTCAGCCAGTTGGCAACCCATTTTGTGACATAGGGATTTATACCTAGTTTAGTGAGTTTGTCTATAATTCCAGAGTGGGGGATGGTGTCAAAAGCCTTGGTGAGATCTAGATAGGCTGTGTGTACCACCTTACCCTCATCTGCGGCTTTGGTGACCGCTTCAAAAAAGTCTATCAGATTTAGGATACATGATCTGCCTTTTACAAACCCAACTGGGGAGGGTCTAGAGTTTGGAGATTACCAGTGTCATTATTTATAAGTTTCATGATGATATGCTCCATAGCCTTGCAGACCAGGCTCGTCAGGCTAATGGGGCAGTAGTTCCTGGGGTCCGTGGTGGCTCCCCCTTTGTGGAGTGGGATAAACATTGCTGTACACCATTCAGTGGGGACAAAGCCTGAAGTGAGGCTATGATTGAACATGGTACTTAGGTGGGGTACCAGTTCGTTCTGTAGTTCATGTAGAACGCAACCTGGGATGTTGTCAGGTCCCATGGATGCTGTGTTCTTGGCTTTGGAGAGTGTATTTTTTACCTGTGCAGCCGTAATTACAGGTACTTTCCATTCTTCCGGTATAGAGATGGGCCCTTTAGGGGATGAGAGAGGGGTAAAGTTAGCACTGAACCTATCTGCCAGGATGTTGGCAATATCAGTTGGTTTTGTATATTTAATGCCATTGTGCTGCAACTCAGAGCAGATCTGAGTGTTGCCATTGAGATTCTTGACGTAGCTATAGAATGCTTTGTGGTTGTCTTTAGAATCAGTGGAAATTTTGTTTTTGTAACTAGCTTTGGAGGATTTTATGAGGGATCTCAGCTTCTTACTGAGGCTGACCACGGAGTTCCTCCAATCATGGGATTTTACTCTTTTTTGCAACAGTTTCTTTCTTCTGTTGTAGAGTTTGTTTATAGCAGAGGACCACCAGATTGTCTTCCTTTTTTGGAGGATAGCATCTTGGTTCTGTTAGGGATTGCATGATCCATGCACTCGTGTAAGTGCTTATCAAGTGCAATTGTATAGGATTCAGCAGTCTTATCTCTATTGTCCATCAGCATGGGTGTCGTGAAGTTTGCCACTTATGTCTTAAGAAGCGTGAAGTTGGCTTTGGAGAAATTTTTTATGGTAGTTTCCCTAATGGGGGGTGGGGGTGGGATGTGGATCTTGGGTGATTTTCTTGTGGTCAGATCTGACCAATGAGGAATTGACCTCTGGTGTGGAACACTGCTTGCCCATGTTGGTAATGACCAGGTCTAGGATATTGCTGCCCTTGGTGGGGGTGTGGATAAGTTGATCCAAGACATTGGAATTTATGAATTCCAGAAAACGTTGAGCACAAGAGTTGGTACATGAGTAGTTTTCCCAGTTAATTGTGGGGTAATTGAAATCGCCCATTATCAGGGTGTTAGGTTGTACCCTAATATTTTCCAGTGTATCAAGAAATGAGGAGTGGGAATCCTGGTGCATGGTGGGGGATCTGTAGCAAGCTACAATTTGTATTGCGGTCTTGCCCAGAGTTAGTTGCACTTGGATAATGTCAGATGCATTATGGTGAGCGACTAGCCTGGAGGTGTGGATATCCTTAATGAATATGGACACGCCTCTGCCTTTAGTGCTTCGGTCCGGGTTAGATGGCCGAAAGGTGTGGTATGAATTATAGCCTGGTAATGCACGGGTGCTCTCTGGAGCCTTGAACCAGGTCTGTGTCACTGCACAGATGTCAATGTTCTCCATTTTAAGGAGTGCCTTGAGTGAGTGCATTTTGAGGATTAGACTTCTAGCATTAAGTAGCATTACCCTCAGATTTTGTTTGCTTGTACCTGTTACAGTGGTGAATTTGTCATTTGAATCTTGCCTAAAAAAAGGCACTATAGGGGTGGCAAGAGCCTTAGCCAGTATCCAGAATCCCAAGGGCGACAGGTGCAGGCCATCTCTGGCAAAGCATCGTGGTATGTCAATCATGTCATCCCAGGCAGACAGATACTGAATCCCCTTAGAACGACACCAGAAGCTTAGCCAATTGTTGAAGTCAATCATTTTGTCCTTGTACGTATCATTCTGAGTGATGGCAGGATGCTACTCAGGGCTAGGGCATACTGGTTGATGGCAGGATGCTACTCAGGGCTAGGGTCATACCTGCCTGGGCTACAAGATCAGAAAGCTCCTCCACGTCTCTTTTCATGTAGTCCAGGGAGGTACGTCTCGGGTCATTCACACCAACATGGACAATGACAGAGTCATATTTGTACTTGCTATGGAGGGACCTGAGTACATGCGTTATGTGACGGATCCTAGTGCCTGACAGGCAGCTGACAGTAACTTTCTCCTTGTTTAGCCTGGTGAGTGGAACATCAGTGTGCCTGACTATAGAGTCACCTATGTCTAGAGTGTTGGGTACGTTGTTATGCCTTATGGGCTGTGGTTGAGTGGCACACTGAGTTTGTGGGCTACGTGTCATTTGGGTTATGTTGGGGATTGGAGGTTGCTTGCGTTTCTGCTTTGGAGGTCCCTGTTGCTTGGGTAGATTTTTTTGAGAGCCTTCGTTAATGTAGGTGTGTGTTTTGTGTTTCTGTGTGTGTGTTTTGGTGGTGTAGGTTTTGAGGGACTATGTGATGAGTCTTGACTGTCTAGTCCAGTCTTGGGTGAAGAGAGCTTTCCTTCCAGTTTGGTTAAATAAGTGCTGAAATTTGCTGCTATAGTATTTGTCCCTGCTTTATCTATAATATATTCCTTTATAGTAGCTAGGCTATAGCTGAAAAAAAATGTAAAAAAATAAAATAACACAGACATGTAAGCCTGAGTCAGAAGATAATTGTGAGAGCTTAAGTTGTCTGTAAATAATATTGTATGCATTAAGTTCAGTTAGAACTTTTTTTGTACACTGGCAACAGAAGTGCCCAGTAAAGTGTGTCTGCTGCTGACAGCTGTACTACAGCCTTACAACACTAGCAATACTTTCATGCTGTCACAGAGCTTAGCAAGGATCCAGTGATACAAAAATGATTAAGCTGTGGTAGCCTGAAGACTGATTCCTGTGATGACATGTGTACAGGTGGGACTTATGTGAGTGACACTGCTACACTTGCGGAAAATGCTTTTTGTATTAATTGTTAAAAAATATTATAGCAGGGCTAACACTTGTTCTTTTTCTTCCTTTTACAAATTCAGGCATAATGATAATAGAAATAGCAAGTAAAGCAATAATAACCTTCAAAGCAGTGCCGCTGTTTTGAGAAAAATGCGTGGCTCAGTCTAAAGTTTACTTTGTGGAATCCCTGTTAATAATGTTTGTATGTACTAAAAACATACAATCCCCTAGAAATATCAATAACTTTTGCATCTATTTTATAATATGTGTACAATGAAATTGGGTGAATCTAGCTTAAACAAAGGCATACCTTAGAATTAATTAAAAATTGTCTAGGCTTCAGGGTGAAGCCTACATGATTTTAGCCCATTTTCGCAATAAGCACCGGCGCTCATTGCATGTGTATGGTGCTCATCTTGCTTATGCATTGACAAGCACCTTTTCATGGCCCACAGTCATATTGTCACTCATGAAATGGTGCTGGGAAGCAGGAGCTCACAATATAAACAAAACTACTTGCCTGTAAGCTAACCTATTATGCGAGCATGTGCAGACAGCTTATATGAAGTAAGGGCAAGGTGATTACAAGATTAAGATGCTGGGACATTAAATGGGGAGAATGTACACAGAAAACAACAATAATAGTTCAGACATAAATACAAGTGGAGGAAAAATGGAGAAAATTTATTCAGTTAATGGAGTCAAATGTGATTATGTCCCAAAGAAACATTTTAACTAGAAATGCTTCTACATTGATGTAATAATAATTAATCCTCTTCACAATTCTTGACCCATGCACATAACTTAAAATGCATATGCTAACAACTGATGTGCAAGGGGCACAATGCAACATTGTAAGAAAGGGGAGTAAATGTGATATTAACATTGGTAACATGGTGAGTTAAGATAACAGTTAGCAAGAACAGTAGATATATTAGTGGCTATTTGCATAAACTGCAGTTATTAACTGACATGTACGTGTGGGTTATGTATGTGTGATAACTGACAGGCGTGCTGTATTCTTCACTTCATTATGTATAAACAAGAAGAAATTAACCATAGAGCCGTTGTGTCATGCACATCAGAAAGGGACATGCTGTACCATTTGTTGTCATTTGACAACTATAGAAAAGAGTATATTACCTTGACACATGTATTAGAAAAAGCATGTGTTGTATACTCATGTACATCCTAAACTGCAAAATAATAACACACAAAATACAAAAGTGACAAATGACAACACAGATCTGATAACATCGCAGTAGTTCAAGGTCTCCGTAAATGGAGCATGTCTACTACATGGTTGTGTTGGGCATGGTCATAAGAAATTACAGCAAATACTGCCATTAACAGCAAGTAAACAACAGATAAACACAAGAGTGTGTCCTAATACAGGCCCAGTCACACTTTATATCATCTTATATAATGCCATACAGTAAGAAATGTTATGTAAGTTATCATATCCTATAAAGCTGTACAGTGTAAAGAAAGCAATTACAGTAATACATAAACATTTGGAGAAGACATGCAGTATAGTACTTCTTATATGAAAATTAAGCAATGCTTGTGAACAATCAATGAGACTTGCCAGACTCAAACACATGCCAGGACTGATATCAGAAAGATGTGTATCAAGCTGTGATGCCACAGAAACAGGCATATTGTGTGTCATGACAAACATACTTGATGGGCTTACAGCACTTCCCTAGTGTAGTGGGTATGGATCCCCTACCTTGGAGGGTGATGCCTTAAACCAATTGACCTCTGACTGTGCTGTAAATGCTTCCTAAACCTAAGCCAATCTCTTCTGACACAATTATCTGACAGATAGATCTTACCAGATTCAAACCCCTGCCTATCATACTACATACTCTACAGAGATGTGCATTGACTGGATATGCTACATGGCATAGCAATGGATCGTGTCACAAGTAACTAAAATTAATATGTGATGTAATAAATAATAAAGGACATTTGAGGCTAATTTTTACAGTATGATTTTGTCAGAATGGTGACTAGAGGGTTTGTTGTTGTTGTTGCTGTGCCTTTCGGCTTATCCCGGTTAGGGGTCACCACAGCGGAACTCCAGTCCGCTAATGCTTGGTAGTGGATTTTTACATGCCGAGTTACCAGCCCTGACGCACACCCTTCAACAAAGGCACACCCATTCACGCATGCCTCCACACAGAAGATGCTCTAGCTGAGAATCGAACGCGACAACATCTTGCTTTGAGGTGACAACGCTACCGCAGCACCACTACTGCAGGTAGAATGGTGACTAGAGGGTAACTATTTTAATGCTCACTCAACTGTGAGCATTACCGTATCAGTGTCACTCAGCCAAGGAAGCCATTCCTTTTGTTTTGTATAACAACATTGTCCCAGATTTGAACCACATTCTCTCTGTGCAGATATGCTATATACATCATTACTCAATGCATGGACAGGAAGAGAACTCATACTCATTTCACTGACAGGAAATTACAAAATTACTTATGTTTCTTTCTTCAAAGTAAAAACTGAGAATACTAACTTCATGCAGTATTGTTTGCATAATGTCAGGACATTCATATAATGTTGCCCTTTGCTGGAATTGAATGAACAGCAAGCTATGTAAGTGCACCAACTAATGATATGTGTATAAATCACATACACCACTGTGGAAGTCTTACCAAAGCTGTAAGACTCCACCTATGTAAAGTCATTACTTCATATGAGTGTTTCAAACAATTTCTATGACATAAAAGGAATGGGAGAGGTTTCTCCCAATACAAGATTCTCCCTTATGCTCGGGATTAACTCTAACCTGTAGAACTTTTTTAACTTGCTTACTTATGTAATCACTGTAAATAGTCTGTTTGTAATATGTAATGCTGGTATTATGTAATGCTGTATCTGCTTACCCTTGGAGTTTTTTTCCCTAGGCCTCCGCTGAAAATGGACATGCATCCAGTCAGACTATCCCGGTCAACAAATGTAAAATAAATAAAAATAAAAATAAAATACAATTGTACACATTATAACAGCTGTGGATGTCATTCATGTATAACAGCACTAAAGCACAGAATGCTTACAGGCAGGCAATGTGTGTTTTGAACCCCTGATTAAGGCAAAGACAGAAGCTACATGATATTGTGATGAACGACTGTGCCACAGAACAAGTGCTGCTTTAATTGTGAGACATTTGGTTCTTTGAAACCAAGATATCATGTGCAAGGGGTATGTGTGTGTGCCTGTAATTTATTTAAAAGACTGTTGCTATATGTCTATTTCTCACTCAATATTACCTGCTGCTAGTTATACCCAAGCATACATGATGTGTAATGCAGTTGCCATTGTGATGGGAGAATGGCAATCATACACAATGTGTCACTAACCACAGATTCGAACCCATACCTTACTAAGTCAACAGCATACAGAACATTGTCTGATGCCTTCCCATTACAGGGAAAGCATCGGCATTTGTCATGGGAAAGCCAAATATCATCCCATGGCATCATCATTATCTGATAAAGTATTTATGTGTGAGAAATGAGCATAAATTCTTGTAATAGAAATCCCCAGCCATACATGTACACAGCAAATAGCTGTGTGACAACATTGTTAATTACATGCACATTCACAGTCATACTGACACAACTGAGTCTAAGGAGTAATGGCTGTTTTTGAGCAGACTATCTAAGATCATAAGATACAGAACCCTGCCTGAATTGCACATGCCACACAAGTTGTTTTACAATTGTGACAGTGCACATTTGAATGGATGACATCACCATTCTTTAATATGGACATGTCCTTCTAAAAACATATGACGGTGGTTGAAGTGCACATCAACGATACACAGATATGACATGCATTAGAAAACTTCTCTACACAGCATGACAGAAAAACACACATGCATATTAGTCAATCATTCCTGGATTCAAATCACCTCTCTCTGTACTTATGCAGTCTAGTGAGACTAGTATCAACTGCCAGCACCACAGGACAACTCATACAGCAAATGGCCATTTGGACAGCTTTTCTATCCCTTTCAACTTTCTGCTTTAAAAACCCGTGTTTGCATGGGTTTGCACTTGCTTAAGCTCAGCGGATCCCATTTTGGGGTCCTGCAGACTACAACGGCAACAGAAAGGAGAAAGACTTTAAGTATCACCATTTTGCTTTTTCTTGGTTATACTGCATTTCGCACTTCATTTAAGTTGTTTTTCATTTTATTACATTTATTTTAACTGTATTTTGCTGTATTTGTCTTCACACTCAAGTGTGCTTGCCTGCACTGTATTTTAAAGTGATTTTAATACTGTGTTGTGTTTTTCTGCAAAAAATAAAAAAAATAAAGTTCTAGTTTGATTGCTGTTTTCCTGCCTTTCCTGTTACTAGAGTAGTTCATAGGTTCATAGGTTCATAGGTTCATACTAGGCTATCTGCCCTAGGGCATTTATAAGCCTAGCCAGAATGTGTTTGGCTTTCGCCACCCATTTTAAATTTATTTTGCTATGCCCATTTTCGAGGTTAGTATACTATGCCTCTATCTAACAGTGACACAGAAGTGATACCCGGGGTAAACCTATGATCTCCCATCCACTCATCAAGATTCCTCTTGAAGAGAGTCAATGAGGGACTCTGCCTAACCTGGACTGGGATTTTATTCCAGAGTGAAGGGAGCCTCTGGGTTATGAATCTGTCCCTCCAGCATGTCCTATTTATTTCAGTGCTGAGGTTCAAGTCTCGAGCCAGAGCTCGATGGGATTTGGATTTTCTGAGGTGCAGCATGTCCATTAATTCCGGGTTGGACATGGCTTTATACGTCAGGCACAGATCTCCTCTGAACAGGTGGTATGCCACTGAGTAGAGCTGGAATTTCTTTAACCAGGCAGCATATGGCATCTGTTTGAGCCCTTTGATCCTCTTGGTGAGGTACTTTTGGGGTCTTTCCAGTTGCTGCAGGTGTCTGGTAAGGTACATCCCAAAAGGGGCATTGTACTCAATTATGGGCCTGATGAGGGATGAGTAAAGAGGCACGATGACCTCCCCTGATCTAGATGTGAATCCCTTCATGATTAGGTGGGCTATATAAAATGTTTTTCTAACCACTTTGGCCACGTGGTTGTCAAATGAGAGATTGCTATCAACTTGGGTCCCCAGGTCCCTAATTACTTCTTCTGTACTTAATGGATTTCCACCTATGTGGTAATTTGTGGGCACTTTGTTTTTGCCAAAGGGATGACTATACACTTTTTGGCATTTAGCTTGAGGCCATGGCTCTGGCACCAGTTGTCTGTTTCTATGAGGCCCTTTTGGAGGATGCTTGTGTCGGCTGGAGAGTTGATTATGGCACCCAGTTTGCAGTCATCTGCGAACTTGGTCAGCCACAGTCCTTCCGTGTTGGCCTGTACCTCAGAGAAATATATACCGAACAAGAGAGGTCCCAGGACTGAGCCTTGTGGGACACCACTTGTAACTGGTTTGGAGTCTGACATGGCTCCAGCAATTCTAACCATGTGGGTTCTGTCCTTGAGCCAGTTTGCAATCCATCTAGTGACATAGGGGTTTATATTTAAGCTGGTGAGCTTATCTATAATGCCCGAGTGGGGTATTGTATCGAAGGCTTTTATGAGGTCCAGGTAGGCTGTGTGGACCACCTTCCCTCGTCAATGGCCTTGGTGACTGTTTCAAAGAAATCAACCAGGTTTAAGAGGCAGGATCTGCCCTTAACAAAGCCGAACTGGGTAGGATCCAGTGTTTGTAGGTCCCCAATATCTTTATTTATGAGGTCCATGATGATCCTTTCCATAGCTTTGCAGACCAAGCTAGTCAGGCTTATGGGGCGATAGTTTCCAGGATCCATTGAGGCACCACCTTTATGGAGAGGGACCACTGTTGCTGTACGCCACTCTTTGGGCACATATCCTGTAGTAAGGCTGAGATTGAATAGTAGTTTTATGTTTGGGTTTAGCTCTTCTTTGAGTTCATGTAGGACGCAGCCTGGGACACCATCTGGTCCCATTGATGCTGTGTTTTTTGCTTTGGAGAGGTATGCTCTTACCTGAGCATCTGAGATGTCAGGGGGGCAGCACTCTGCTGGGATAGATATTTGCCCTTTTGGTGGGGAGGGGGGGGAGAAGTTTGCGCTGAACCTGTCAGCTAGGATGTTGGCAATGTCTGTGGGTTCGGTGTATTTTTTGTAATTTTGGACTAATTCTGAGCATATCTGGGAATTACCACCCAGGTTCCTAACATAACTAAAGAAAGCCTTGTGATTATCCTTAGTGTCCTGTGCAATTTTTCCCATCGAAGCTGGCCTTAGACAATTTTATGTGTGCCCGTAGTTTTTTGCTAATACTGATCAGTGATGCCTTCCCTTTTTGGGATTTTGCTTTATCATTTAGTAGCTTCCTCCATCTATTGTATAGTTTGTTTATGGCTGGGGTCCACCAGACAGGACGTCTGCCTTTGGAGGATTGGGTCTTGGTTTTATTTGGGATCGTATGATCCATGCATTCCTGAAGGTGTTCATAGAATGCGTTTATAAAGGATTCTGCGGTCTGGGCTGTATTTTCCACAGGCCCGGGGGCTTTGAAGGATTCCACCTCAGTTTTGAGGAGTGTAAAATTTGCTTTAGAGAAGTTGGATAATTGGTTTGGATATATAGGTTTCAGATACGGATTTTTCTGTATTCAGATAAATTCAGATACGGATTTTGCTGTATTCAGGACTGTATTGTAGTTTCTGAGTTCCCCAGACCATTTTGTGTTAGAGAGTAGCCTTTCAGCTTATCAGTGGTAGTGGTAAGCACTAAGCAGCCTATCTACCACAAGAGGAGTGGTTTCTAGCTCTGAAATTGTAGCTTATTGGCCGTTTAGGCAGCTTTTCTATCCCTTTCAATGTTCTGCTTTAAAAACCCATGTTTGCATGGGTTTGAGCGACGCGCAACGCCACTAAGCTTGGGTAAACTATTACCAGTTCCAGAATGGCTGTGCTTCAATTTTTCCCTTAGATCTTGCTTGTTCTCTTCTCTCTAGCACTTTATCTAGCATATTCGGCTAGCACTTTGTCAGGCTTCTTGTAGCAATTATTGTAGCACACTTAAGTGTTACCAGCACTAAATGTTCTATAAGGAAACAGCTCTAGTGCTTATTAATAATGCCCATCCATCCAGGCATGTCTCAAGGTCAGTTCCCTGTACTTTCTCCTATTCACCTGGTGAACTTGGACATTTTGAGGCAGTGTAGCAACTGCCTCATGTACACAGACAGCCCTCTCCTCTTACCTCCCAACACTAAGACTTGCGAGAAATGCACCTATATATCCAAATTGAATTCATCCACTCTCCAGCCAAGAACGGAATAGCTGTTCAAGAGGAGATGGTCAACACTTGCACCACATCACATACAACACATAGCCCTCCAGAACACCCACCACCACAGCCCTCACATAAGAACACAAACCACACACCCACCTTCATGGAGACTCTCAATAGAAACCTACCCAAACAGCAGAGACCTCCAAGGCAAAAACACACTCAACCACCACAACACAGCACAAATCAAAAGACACATAGCTCACCTACACAGTGTGCCCATCAACCTAAGCCTTTAAGGAAAAACAGCATGCCCAATACACTAATCACAGGAGATTTGATAATGAGGCACACTGATGTCCCACTCACTAGGCTCAATAAGGAGAAGGTAACAGTCAGCTATCTGCCAGGTGCCAGGATCTGACACATAATACATGCACTCAGGCCACTCCACGACAAGTACAAGTATGACTCTGTCATTGTTCATGTGGGTGTGAATGACCTGAGACATACCTCTCTGGACTACATGAAAAGAGACATAGAGGAGCTCTCGGATAATGCGGCCCAGGCAGATATGACCCTAGCCCTGAGCAGCATCCTATCATCACCCAGAATGATATTGTAGTATAAGCAGAAAATGATTGACTGTAATAATTCGCTAAGTTTCTGGTGTCATTCTAAGGGGATCCAGTATCTGTCTGCTTGGGAGTACATGATTGACAGGTCTCAATGCTTTGCCAGAGATGGCCTGCATCTATCACCCCTAGGTTTTCGGATACTGGCTAAGGCTCTTGCCACTCCTATAGTGCCTGTTTTAGGAGGTGTTCCAAAGACCAAAGTACCACCATAACAGCTATAAATAAATGCAATCTGAGGGTCATGCTTTTCAGTGCTAGGAGTCTAAATCTCATGATGCAATCGCTCAAAGTGCTCCTCAAAATGGAATACATCAACATCTGTGCTGTAATGGAAACCTGGTTTAAAGCAGCAGAAAGTGCCCCTGCGCTACCAGGCTATAACTCTTTCCACACCTTTAGGTCCCAGAACTTGGACCAAAGCTCCAAAGGCAGTGGTGTCTCCAAATTCATAAAGGATATGCACACTTCCAGACTAGTAGCCCAGCATAATGCATCAGAGATACTTCAGGTACAACTAACATTGGTAAGACAGCAATTCAGGTCATAGTCTGCTATAGATCCCCAACCATGTCCCAATACTCCCACCCCACGTTCCTAAGCACCCTGAAAAACATTAGGGTCCAATCCAACACCCTTATATTGGGTAACTTCAACTACCCCTCCATTAACTGGGAAAACTATTCATGCACCAATACACTTGCCTAATATTTCCTGGAATTCATTAATTCCAATGCCCTGGATCAGCTCATTCTTACCCCCACTAGAGGAAGCAACATCCTTGACCTTGTTATTACTAAGATGAGCGACTGTTGCTCTACATCAATAGTCAATTCCTCCCTGGTTAGATCTGACCACAAACTAATCACCATGGAAATCCACATCTCACCCACACCTCCCACAAAATCAACCACCATGAAAAACTTCTCCAAAGCAGACTTTGGGCTCCTAAAAACAGACGTGGCTAACTTCATGGCACCCATGCCAATGGAAAATAGATGCATGACAGCTGAATCATACACCAATGCACTGTACGAACACCTACATAAATGCATGGAACTAGCCATACCCAACAGAACTAAGATGCTCTCCTCCAAAATAGGCAGCCAATCTGGTGGTCCCTCACCATCAATAAACTCTACAACAGAAAGAAGAAACTGTTGCAGAGGAAGGTGAACTCCCAAGACTGGAAAATCTCCCTTATTGGCCTCAACAAAAAGTTAAGATCCCTCATAAAAACCTCTAAAGCCAACTATGAAGGCAAAATTGTGAAAGACACTAAAACAAGAACCTCCATGGAAATACCAGATTTGAGTTACTGCACAATGGTACCTCCTATACTAAGCCAACAGACATTGCCAATATACTGGCTGACAGATTCTGTGCCGAATTTACCTCTCCCCCCCAAAGGACCAATCACAATACTGGAAGAATGCCAGGCACCCAGCATTAATGCAGCACAAGTTAAAGCTCTTTTGTCCAAGGCCAAGAATACAGCTTCCATGGGACCCAACAATACCCCTTGACGTGTTCTAAATAAACTGCAAAGTGAACTGGCACCACACCTGTGTGGCTTGTTCAATCACAGCCTCACCTCTGGCTTTGTTCCTAATGAATAGAGCACTGCCCCAGTCACCTTCTACATAAAGGAGTGGTGACTACTAACCCTGGGAACTACCACCCCATTAGCTTAATGAGTCTGATATGTAAAGCTATGCAGTGCATCATCATGGAACTAATTAACAAGGATATAGGGAATCTCCAAATTCTAGATCCCAGTCAGTTTGATTTCGTGAAAGGTAGATCATGCCTGCTCAACCCGGTTGACATCTTTGAGTCAGTCACCAAGGCTGTGGATAAGGGCAAGACAGTCCATACAGCATACCTCAATCTGGCCAAGGCCTTTGATACCATTCCCCACTCAGGTATTATTGATGGACTCACCAAACTAGGCATCAAACCTTATATCACCAGGTGGGTTGCAAACTGGCTCACAGATAGAACACACAGAGTGAAAATTGCGAACTCCAAATCAGGTTGCTGACAAGTCACGAGTGAAGTTCCACAAGGATTGGTCCTGGGACCTCTCCTGTTTGGCATCTACTTCTCAGAAGTCCGGGCCAACATGGAAAGAGAACAGGAAAGAGCTAGCCAGTACGACCCATGCAAGGCAAACAACCTTGTATATAACCAAATAAAGAAGCCAGCACCTAGGATGTATGAAGAAATATTTATTGGAACTAGTTCCAATAAATATTTCTTCATACATCCTAGGTGCTGGCTTCTTTATTTGGTTATCAACATGGAAAGACTCTGACTGACCAAGTTTGCAGACGACTGCAAGCTGGGAGCCATTATTAACTCTCCAAGTGATGCAGACATCCTACAGAAAGGCCTCATTGAGACCAATGACTGGCGTCTAAAACATGGCTTTAAGCTTAATGCCAAAAAATGTGTCGTCATCCCCTTTGGGAAAAACTCAGTACCTACAAATTACCACATCAGCGAGAGCCCACTGAACGCTGAAAGTATTATAAGAGATCTGAGGACACAGGTTGACTGCAACCTCTCCTTAGACTACCACATTGCCACAGTGGTCAGGAAATCCTTCTATGTAGCACATTTCATTACCAAGAGTTTGCATCCAGGAAGAGTGAAGTCATCATCTCACTCTACTCCTCCCTCATTAGACCAGTCATGGAGTTTAATGCCCTATTTGGCATGTACCTCACTAGACACCTGCAACAGCTGGAAAGGCCACAAAAGTACCTCACAAAGAGGATCCTGGGCCTTAAACACATGGCCTATATGGACAGACTCAAAAAACTCTAGCTATTCTCTGTCTCATATCGTCTACCAAGAGGCAAGCTCTGCTTGACTTACATGGCCATGTCTGAACCTGCTCATTTCAAAATGCTACTTCTAAAGAAATCCCAATCCCTCTGCACCACATGCTCCAGAGACCTCAACCTCATTACCACAATCAACAGAACATGCTGGAGGGATAGGTTTATTACCCAGAGATTGCCTATGCTATGGAGTAGACTCCCCATACATGTCAAGAAGAGTACCTCACTTGCCCTTTTCAAGAGAAATCTTGATGAATGGATGGCAAATAGAAAGTTCATACCGAGGATCACTCCAGTGGCTCTACTTGATAGAGTTTCTGGTAACTAACGTCGGGTGGCAAGATGTCAGATCATCTCTATGGGCTAGGCTTGTAAAGGCTCCAGGGTCATTAGCCTAGTACATCCCTATGAACCTATGAACTGCGATGCAGTTTATTTTTACAGCATTATGTAACCATTGTGTTTCCAAAACTGAGTATTTCCTGGGGGTGATACAAATGTATAGGCTAACCCTCTGCCAGTGAAAATACATCTCCTATGTGGAAGTTTTCATAAGAGGTGTTGTTACAGCCACACAGTTGTATATGACAGTACACAGTTACATTAGTTAACCAATGTTTGATTTGCACCCCCTACCTATGTAATCACACAATCTATAGAACACAGAATTAGCTATGAGCACCACAGGAGAAGTGTGACTTGTAAGGGTAAAGAGTGCATTTTTGACAAGAAGATCTCATCAGTGTGATGCAGAGAAGATGTCTGTAGTAAAAATGGCATAAATGGATGGGGCTTACTTTCTCATGTTAAAATCTTCATTGACTGGAGGTTGATATAGCACATCTGTTCAGGAAGCTCTAAGTACCTGACATTGATACCACACACATGTTTAACACTATGAGATTTGAGCCTCCTACCTATATAGGTATACATTCTAGAAAGTACAGAATTAGCAGCAAGTGACACAAGATCAGTGTGACTCAAACGAAAAGAGTGCACTTTTGACAAGATTACCTCATTAGTGTCACACAGGCAAGATGCCTGTGGTAAATGTGGGGTGAAGTGCAGAGGGAGTTGTGTCAAAGTTAATTTGTTTCTCTTGTGAGGAAGCAGACACACCATATCTGTCATTGAAGCTTTACTTACCTATCAGTGGAACTACACACACACACACACACACACACACACACACACACACACACACACACACACACACACACACACACACACACACACACACAAATTCACCAATACAAGATTTGAACCTCCTACCTAATTATAGAATCTAGAAAACTCAGTACTAGTTGCAAGTGCCACAAGAAAAGTCTGACTTTTACTGTAAGAGAATGCCCTTATGAAAGGATGATCTCATCAGTGTGTTATATAGAACGTTTTGGTAAACTGGGCTACAGAGACATGGGAATACTTTACCAGGTTAAATTATTTCCTTGACTGGAAGTTGTTAGAGCATATTTGATCAGGAAACTATATATACCTGATATTGCAGTCACACACATAAGTTCACCACTGTAAAAATGAACCTCCTGTCTAGCTAGCTACAGAGTGCAGAGAACACATCATTAGCCTCAAGCACCACAAACTGCATCTGACTCCTAAAGGTTAAGAGTGCACTTTTGAAAGGATAACCTCATCATATTGTTACAGAGAGAATGTGTGTGCGTTAAAAGTGGGATAAAGTGCAGCTATGTCCAAAGTTAAACTATTCTCCTGAATGGAAGTGGACACAGAACATTTGTTGTTGAGGTGTTACTTGCCACTAGAACTACAGACACCAGCAAGCTCACCACTGTGAGAATGGAACCTCCTACCTTTTAGTTACAGAGTCTACAGAACAAAATATGAATTGCAAGTTCCACAGCAGAAAGCAGACTTAAATGATGTGAAAATCTGTTTGGAATTTCAGCTACTCTACAATAAATGTTTTGGGACAAATGCATGTGTCTGGACAGGCCAATATAACAGCTCTGTGCTTGTCGCATGTAATGACATACTTCTCTGCTAAGATTTATACACTGTCATTTATGTACATTGTGTTACTGTGAGGGACATGCACCTGTTTCACAGTACAGGGTGTCAATGACAATCACAACTGTAAAACAGGAGGTTGTCAAGCAAATGTTTATGACAGTTCTTCATGGGATGATTGCGTGCAAATAGTTAACATATATTATGACACTGTCAGTTGTCTTGTCTCATACTTGCACAATGTATACTTGCACAATGTGCATTGACAGTACAGATACTTCCTAAATATGACAGTACATTTCTGAATAACAGTGATGGATTATGTGTGAAAAGGTTAGACACCATTGTAAACAGCTGCAAGTGTAACCACTGGAGCACAAACATTAACAGAGTGACTGAAATGAGTCAACATCACCTGAAATCCAGATATTTTGGTTTCAAAGTTCAATAAACACATACAGAAGTTGTATAACTTACTCAAATAATTATACATTTTTAACTCTCTCTCCCTAAACTGCAGTGCTGGCAAGCTCATTTACTCTGCTAATAACAAACTATCAGCTTATGAATAATCATATCCTACAGTGCTGAAATTAGAATGGGAATTAGCAGTACTGTCTGGTGTTCTATGCTAACCTTAACCAAATAAGCAGTATAGACATACATACAACCATATCTGCATCTGATAGAACCCAAAATCACTAAAACAGAATACAGATACCAACAAATGGTCAAGACCACTGAGAAAAGTCAAACTTGAAGCTTTACTCATAAAAACAGGAAATAAAAATAAAATCCAGTATCCAAAAATTGTCCAGTCAATAGAAAAGTCCAATACTCCACTCCGGATAAGTACTTTTGTTTTCACCCCGAAAACTTCTTCAGCTGATTTGAATTTAAATCTGATCCATTAAATAGGATCCATGACCTTAACGTAACAACAAGCCCCCAATATTGCCATATCAGAGCCTCATATCAGGTGTCAATCATATTCATTATAGGTGGAATGTAATTTTTAACATACCACCTAATTCATTAGCAGATGAACGATATTCGTCAACCCAAGAAAGACATGTAATCAGCATGCCCCTGAAATTGCCCTATCAATGCCTCTTATAAGCAACCAATCATATTTGTTATAGTTAGAATCTAATTTTTAATATGCCCTCAGATTGGTTAGCTAAAAAAGCATATACATCAATCCAAGAAAAATACATCAAAAGCTTCTCAAAAAATGATTGGTACATCCCATTCACAATATTGGAGAATATTTTAATGGAAATATCTACATAGATCCTTTTTAACACCTGAAAAAATGTCAAAGGTAAACTCTTCCAGTAATAATTTATGCTGGAGATGCCAATCATTAGTTATTGCAGACCGGTCCCATGTTTTTTATGATTGTACCAGTATTAAAACATATTGGAATGAGATTAACAGTTTCCTACAAGCAATATATACAGATAAATTTGGTTTGACTAAATCTTTAATCTTATTAAATGTAATTAATGATCCTCACTTGAAAAAGAGGGACTTGTATTTAATATGGATCATACTAGCAATAGCTAGAAAATGTATAACCAGATGATGGAAATCCAGCACAGCACCTACCATGGAGGAATTTCTATGTCTACTGAAGAAGTCTGTATTAATGGAGATTAAAACTAAAGAATTAAGAATCTATCCCAAGTCATTATTTAATAACCCATGGAGAAAAGCTTTGACATTGATTGACACCATGCAATTGGAATCATACTCTTCCTGATAATTTAAATACAATGTATTAAGATCATTATCTTTACATAGACTTGTTGCTATCTTAATCTATTTGTCAGGCTAATTGTAAAGGTTGTATATAGTTAACTATTTTATTTATATATAGTTAACTATTTTATTTAATGTAAACAATCATTATTATGTTGTATCTTCAAAATAAAAAAATTTGAGTAAAAAAAAAAAGTATTGGCAGAAGATGGTATCAATAGTATTTCATAAATTTGATGTTGTATCTCAATATACCTTTTAAATGTATTCAATTTCAATAAACACGCAATAAATAGCTGGTCATTCAACAGAACAGCAAGCATCCAAAATTGCCATATTGGAGCCTCATATCAGACATCATTCAAAATCATTGTAGGTGGAGATTAGTTTAAACATACCATTTGAGTGGTTAACAGATGCATCATATTCGTCAACCCAAGAAAGATGCATAATCTGCACACCCCTGAGACTGCCCTATCAAATCCTCATATAGTCCGCCAATCATGTTTATTATAGGTGGAGTCTAATTTTTGATATTGTTAGTTAATAAAGCATATATGTCAATCCAGGAAGAATACGTCAAAAACTTCTCAAAGAATTGTTGGCAGAAGATGATATCAATGATATTTCATTAGTTTCCAAAAATATTGATGTAACAGCTCAATCTATCTTTCAAGTGTTTTCAGTTTCAGTAAGCATGCAATACATAGCTGGTCATTCAATCCCGGCCATTTTATTGTGTTTAATCACAATTGCAATCACAGCTCACATTTTTCTAGATTTAATGCCCATGGCCCTTCTCTTTCTCCAATTTCAATCTGTTCCATGGGAAAAAAACTCAAAAGTATGTTCAGGATGTTCTATGTAATGTTTAGAGAGTGCACTAGTTGTTTTTTAATTTTGATATTATGCATATGCTCATAAATTCTATCTCTAAATCTTCGTTCAGGTTTGCCTGTATAGAAGCCAGGGATGCAAGAGCATACAGCACAATAAATCATCCTGTTTAAAAAACAGTACATGTTATGTTTTAATTTCAGAAGGGACAAGTCCCACACTTCATGCTTTTGAAATTCAAGCCTTTCCTATACACAACATTGGGTCTCACCCCCACATGTTTGTGAATGTCGCTATCATTTATCATAATATCCCAATTCTTTTTTAGGATGTCTGTAATCAAATCACTATCACTTGTAAAAGTTGTGATAAATGCACACATGGGATTGGTCCTACTGGTGTCATCGGTGGTGGTCTTTAAAAAGTCCATTTCCATCATAACTATGGTGGGATTTTGTTATTGAAGCACGATCTAAAATAATTACTGGATGTGTGTCGAAGATTTCAATTAAATGATCATGTACCTGTGAATAATTTCTATCTAGTCAACCCAGTTATTGTACACTGGGGAATAATAAATTTACATCTTCCATACCAAATATTTCATTTTTTTTCAGATATCTACCCTCTTTTGTTATATTTTCCCTTCTGTGTCCCCCAGACTCATGCTCACTGTTGCAAATCAGGTTCCAGTCCTCACCTATAAGTAATACTCCCTTGCAACAGAAGGTATTACATGAGATATGAATGCATTAACATCCAGAGCTGAGATGACAGTTTATATACATTATGGGATATTTGCATAGCATGTGTTTCATTAATGCAACATTTCTGAAAATTAAACAAATGGCTCAAAAGCCACAATCTCCTTTTGCAAGAATCTTACCCATCCCATCAATGTTACCACTGAGCTGAGTATTAACTGTGCACACCACAGAAACAGTCATAACACATGTAGGAGGAGGATCACCTTTGAAGGTAAATATGCATTTTAATATTTAAATGATTATGCACCCCATATGTAGGTGTGTGGTTTTTACAAATGTGGGAACAGTGTTGCATACCTAATGCACTTGCATAAGGTACTCCTGCCAGACACCGTTATTGTGCAGACAGATAAGAAAAGATGCAAACACCACACTATAATGTGATGTATTCCACATAGCTGTGTGTCTGTGGCATCTGCCACAAGTGGTAGCAATGGATACTGTCACAAACCACTGAAATTAATGTGTAAATTAAGAAACTGTCTCTGATAATGTATGTCATATCAGTATGTCAGACTGATAGAAATTAACTGAGTTTGCTCATGGGCACACAACTGTGATCAGTTCTGTATCAGTGTTCATTGGTCAAGTAAGGTTTCTCTGTATTTTTGTACATGTACCACCCAAGAACTGGAACACACTCATGTACACCACAGTACTCAATAGATGTAATAACACTCTCACCATGTCAGTGGCAGAACAAATGCCTACTGTGATGAAATCTAAAGCTATGTTCAAGTGTTTGTGCAACATATCAAGGGATAAGACTGATGTGATGTAATGGTTGTTGCGTGACATCAGTACCTTCACATAAAATGATTACCTATTCTAGATTTGAACATCAAGTCATGCAACTCCTCTAACAATATGGCTATTAATTACATGTGCCACAGTGGAATTATTATCATAGCTGTTGAACAAAGGTTTATATCAGAACATCGAAGGCTTATAAATCCGAAGCTCACAACTTCGAACTGCAAACCTCGAAAGCTGACAACATTGAACTACAGAACGGAGTTCGCCATAGAGTGTGGGAAGGGAAGATTTCCTTTACTGCACTATAGTCCGATCTCGGAGTTGGTATATTTAAATAGCGGGGTGTGTGGGGTGCAGGGGAGCTTGCCCCCCTGCATAGAGCATTTTTTTTTTAGGGTGGTAGTATTTTTTTGTACATTCGATGTTGTCAGCTTTCGAGGTTTGCAGTTCAAAGTTGTGAGCATCGGACTTGTCAGCTTTCGATCATCTGATATACACCCATTGAACTCCACCTATGTTGTTTGTTATTGTTGTTTGTCTTTCGGCTTTTCCTGGTTAGGGGTCTCCACAGTGGAACTCCGGTCTGCTAATGATTGGCAGTAGGTTTTTACGGTGCTGAGTTGCCAGCTCGACGCCCAACCTTCAACGAAGGCACGCCCATTCACGCATGTTTTTCGGAACGCCACTCGACCGCAGGGAGGACATGCAGACTCCACACAGAAGGCACTCCCCACACACCAGCTGAGAATCGAATGGGAGAATCTCTTGCTGTGAGGCAACAATGCTACTGCTGCACCACCATGGCAGAACTCCACCTATGTAAAGTCATTAAATCAGCTGTACTTTATTTGCCCATAATTTTTATCTGCCGAAATGGATAGGGGAGGCCTCTGCACTCTATACATACACAATAGAGTTGGGGGGTGCCATTCCTGAAGAACAGTTAAGGACACATATGCTTCAGTCACTCAGTGCTGGTTTGTAACACTTGCTTAAGCACTGAGAAAATCAACAGCATAGTGGGATCAATGAATGTGTCATGGTATAAGTGCATCATCAATTGTCCTATGTGCGGCTATTTGAAAGCATTACATCATGTGCACAAATCAAGGAATATGCATCCCTGTAATTACTTAGAAAGAATCTTACTGTATGTCAGACAAACTTGCCTGATACTAAGTATACTCCAACACACCAGTGGCCCCCTGTTGTTGTCACTGTGACTGCAGAACACCAATTATATATAATGTGACTATAATACCGCATTGGAACAAATGGCTTACTTAGACAACAGCATACATTACATCATCACATGTCCTCAGTCCTGATGAGGTGTCTCACTACATTGGTATGGAACAACAATCTATTCAAATTACAGCATTAGTCTTCAATATAGCCTTTCAAAAAGGAAATTTAGAATAAACTCTTGTAAGAGGAAATAACATCTACACATGAATATCACACATGTGAGTGACAACACTGTAAACAACATGTACACTAACTGTAAGCAGTGATGTTGGGACTGGAACTATATATCTAGCACCAGAAGCTAATAAAGGTTTACTGAAACATAAGTGCAACTTGAAATGTATTTTACAACTCTGACGTTGTACATTTCAATAGATGACATCATTGTGTATTCCCTTGATGTTTCTGCTAAAAAGTGGTTACATAGTACAAGCACACTATACAGATATACATTATGTATGTATATGCAACTTGTTCTGTACTGTAAGAGGAAGAAACACACACTCACAGAAGCCAGTCATTCCTGTATTTGAACTCCATACCTACCTACTCACACAACCTACATGAAAGTGTATTATAGGCATAAACCACAGAAGTCTGATTGCATTTAAGCTACATTGCGTATTTGAAGGTATGTATCATGCAAATGACGTGTGTGCAAAAATGACTTTTACAGCTATGTAGAATTCTAAATATTGTCAATACTAAGAGGTGTAAGATTCTCCTGCACCCATTTAAATTCACACACATGCAGTCAAGAGAATCTCACTGCTGTATTCAAACTCCCTATCCATCTGCTGACACAATCTACATGCAAGTATATTTTACACATGCACCAGAGGAGAAGTCTGACTGCATGTGCACCACACTGCATCTTTGAAGGGATGACATCAGCTGTGTCATACAAATGAGATGTGTGTGCAAAAATGACTTCTATAGCCATGTAAAATTATATATCTTGTTAATACTAAGAGGCATAAGGCACACCTTCATCTATTTACATTCACACACAATCAGGAGAGTCTCATTGCTGTATTTGAACTCCCTTCCTATCTATTGTCATATTCTACATGCACGTATATTATAGGCATATGCCACAGGACAGGACTGACTTTAGGACTGTGACAGCACATTACTGAAATGATGACCTCATCAGTATACTGCAGACAGTATACATTCGTAGACAGAGTGAAAAGTGGATGCGGGATTGATCTGACCATGTAAATGTTTCTCACAAGTGGGAGTTAAATCAAATGTTGAATTAATCCTCCATTGAGGCTGTGGACCCACCTTCACATGTACAGATTGACTGTTGGTAGATCAGAATCCCCTATCTATTTAGTTATACAATCTAGAAAACACAGTACTTAACAGAAGCATTACCACAGAAGTCCGACTTTGACACTGTGAGAGTGCATTTTATAAAGGATGACATCAGAGTTGTTCTGCAGAGAAGATGACATTGGGAAAAGGATGTAACATTGATGTGGACTCACTCTGCAGTGTAAAAGTTTCTCCAGAATTGTATTTCAGTGAGGCTAGTAGTAAGTAAGGTCATAATTACACAACTCTGTACACAACCCACATCCAAGTTGATTGATGTGAGATTATAACCCCTTACGTATTTAGTTAAACAATCTAGAGAACAATGCAAGTGCCTCACAGAAGTCAAACTTCTACATTGTGAGAGTGCATTTTATAAAGGATAATCTGCATGTTGCAGAGAAGTTGTTGTTGGGAGAAGGATCTGATATTGATGTAGACTCACCCACCAGTGTAAAAGTTTCTTTAGGCTAATATTTCTCTGAGCCCAGCAGTATGTAAGGTCAGATTTACATGACTCTATACACAACCCACATATTAGAACCCCCTACCTATGTAGTTACAAAATCTAGAGAACACAGTACTTAACACAAGCACCACCACAAAAATCAGATTTCTGCATTGTGACAGTGCGGTGTTGATATGATTAGTTTCTCATGCTGTGTCAGGGAAGATATTGTGATTTTGATTATTTTTTTTGTTCAAAGGCAAATTTGTTAATATGAAGGAGTAAGTACAATTTAATGATCAATAATAAATACATATGGCTGACTTAGGTCAGCTATGTTGTCATTAATGTATATTGCTGAACTGAGACTGACATGCACCTGTGTTGTGTAGATGAGAACCACACTTGTGAAACACAGGATGGACAATGAAGCAGTCACGGATCATGAGTTTATGATGATGGTATGTAAACCTTAATGAATGCTACTTATGTTAGCAATTGTAACTGCTCATGCATGAACAATGTGCGCTGTCAATACAAAGTAATTCTTAAGGTTCCAATGCAGTAGGGCTAAGTAATGCTGAAGTATGTGTGCCATAGCTCAATGTGGTTGGACATCATTTGTGTCAGTGCTGCAGTGCAGACCTAACTGTCCAGAATGAAGCTGTCAGTCAACCACATTGTTCAGTGCAATTCACTTGAGTACATTAAGCAATTTCAATGTAATGAAGTAATACATTTTAGTAACAATACATATTTTTGTTCAAAATCTCTTCCTAAAGCTTGTTGCTGAGAAACTTATTTGCATGGATGTTGGCAAAGTATTAGTGCATGTGAGATTATACTTTGACATGTTGAACTTGGAATGTAAAGTAGCAGTGTTCAGTGATGTTCAGTGGTGTTCCCTGCCAACCTTGGCACAAATAAGGAGCAGAGAAAAAATGTTGTGATTGTGATCAAATGTAGACCAGATCTATTTTATGATACTATGCTGCGCATATACATTTGTATACTGGGGTCTATCTTTCACATGTTAGAGTCAAAGCTTAATTCAAAAATAGATTGCTGTGCTTTCCTTCCTGTTTTCACAAGGTTAGGTGGTGAGCAAACAGGATTCACTGCAGAAGGAAAAACGTGAAAACTTTAATTTAATTAGCATTCTAAAGTGAAAACATGCTTAGTAGTTGTGACAAACTGAAATGCTGCCAGCCCAGCTAGATGGAATTTTGTAAATAATTATATGTCACTTGAAAATATTAATATGATTTATATAAAAATATGACACTTCCACCCCAGCTATCTGAAATTTTGTAAACAATCATATGTCATTTGTGAATATTAATATGATCCATAGACTTGTCTTACAAATGTAAGAGAAAATATGTTAGTGTATATTAAACTACTGGTGCAGAAGTGTGTGTTGAACTGTATGTTATGTACTGAGCTTCAAGAAATTATCCAGTGTACCCTGCTGGAAAAGAGCAGAAATGTGTATAAATGATATCCCTGTGCAGATGTGTGTTTTAATGATAGAAGTTGGAACACACAGAGTTAACTTGCAAAACCTGAAGAAAATAAATGGAAGTAGTTTTACAATTCTGTTATCTCTGTTTCAGCTCAGAGCAGACATCATGTCTAGAGTTGGAGGTTTTCCTAGTGTCTTGAAACAGAAATAATTACTAGGTTTTAAATGTAAAAGTATTTAACTGTTTTACGACTTCCAGTTCTAGGCAAACATCTGAGAGATATGTACCTCTGACACAGGGATGCTAAATTCTAAATTTCTGTTTTCCTGGGAACGGAAGGTAGGTGACAAAGAGTGATGTCATCCCAGCAAACCCAGCAGTAATGTGTATTATTAATTTAAGAACTATCTCAGAGAGTGAGTCTGTGCATTTTGTATTTGTCTTTGGACCTGGAAACATCCTCTCAACAGCACTTGCCTTGCCAATAGTAAGTAACCTTGAAGAGTATATTTTAGATGTGGATAAGAATATAGTAAAGATTAGTTTAGATGTTTTCTGTATTTATTTGAGAATATCCTGCAATGTTGTTTTAAAGTCTTTGCTGTGATTCTGAACTCTATGTCACTGTATTGAGTTATTGAATATTGTCTTGTTCTTTTATTATTTATTATTAAATATATTTTAACCTTTTAATTGTGGCTGCATTGCTTAGATATTTAAGCTCTTAGAGTACTTGCATATGTATTTGGTGACACTGTACCGGCCACTCCTAAATAGCCTTCAAGTCTTGGTCACACTTACCATTTCGATAATAGTAACATTACTCAGTAAGATTGGGCACCCTTTGGTAAGGGCCTTAAAAGTAGCTGATAAGGAGTTCTGATGGCAATGCTAACTACCTTATGGTCTGGGCAGAAGGGGGCATAGTTAGTAAACTTGTGCCAGCCTTTCCCAGGTGTGTTTTTGTGAATAAATCAAATCTCAAAGTGTGTGTGTCAGCTGCTTGGGCAGGGACATGAAGCACTGGTTGGACAGAGAGAGTGCTGGGAGGACTTGGCTTGGACCCCTGGCTAAGGACTCAACTCTATAGCTGTGCCAGTGGGGAGTCTTTTGGGGATCTGGAGAGAGAGAGAGAAACCAGCCCCAGACTGACTGTGATCTCTGTGTGCTCATAAGGGAAATTATACTTTACTATGTGTGTACTTGTCATCCTCCCAATGTGTACGTCGCTCACTAGTGCTAGTGGTGAGGATTGAGGCTCCTTGATTACTGGGCCAGTGCAAGGGCATCACAGTAGTTATAAGCAGCCATCAATATTATGGACAGTACTCAGTGGAGAAAATCTACCTGTCACCTAACTTTCTCTGTGGCAAAAGGTATAAGCTCAGTGAGCTAAATGAAGAAGCACAGTTGAAACAGGTTTTGAGTCCAATATGCAGATAATTTTAAAAAGGGTGTCAGAATGCGATTATCATAATTAATTTTGATCATGACTGTAAGGCTACATAGGACTGACTATCCTAAATATGCTAATTGCCCAAACTGTGTCAGTAATGCATACAGAAATAACCTCTAATAGCTACTATATATCAAGCATGCTTCAAGGGAAATTACAAGTTAATTGGGTATACAATTTGTTAAACATTACAAGGATGGTATGTATTTTGAAATAATTATTATGAATCAGCATATATCCTAACTATGTGCGTAGGGCAGGATGTCTTGTGAAGTGTGGGCATTATTCTTCCTTACAGTAAGGACAGTAGCCAAATGATATAAGATGAGCATATCATCCATCAGCCCACTAAACATGTTACATTATAATGTGATGAGCCAGAAGAGTTGATGAGGGAAACAGAGATGGAGAGACAATAAAAGTTTGTGTTATAGCACATGTATGAACACCTGTATGGTTTGTATGTATTACTTATTCAGAACGTGTCTTACTGTGCACCATTAAGTGATTGACATAGGGATAGAGAAATTGTAGAAGTGACTATAACCAATACATCTACATACATCTGATTGAAGAAGGTGTAGGAAATATGAAACATGATGTTGACATGAGGATGGTGTTTTGTTGATAACAGATGTGGCACACACTTACACAAGCAATATTAATATCTAGAAAACTGACATTACTGTATAACATTTATCAGGATTCGAACCTTTGGCAGTAGAAATAAAATTTAAGAGATGTGTTGACTATCTTAGCTCATCATAGAGGAGCTCATGCTGTTCTAACTTTCAGTCACACATTGTAAGGGACACCCACAACGTGTTCAATAAAAACATTATGTGCATCAAAAGTTTATTACCCCAGCTCTGTTTTACTATAGTGCAGCAATCGTATGCTAACCGTGGCAATGCAGTGTAAGGCAAAACCGAACCACATTTTGCAATAACACATGAAATGCCATTTAGCATCACATATAACACTTACTTACTGCCAGACCTTGTGTAAATGCTGAGGACTACAATTTTTAAAACAGAAGGGGGGATAGACAGATAGATAGGTAACACATTCACAGGAAAGAAACTTATAAAAAACAGACAATAAGAGTGTCATCTAATGTTGGATTTCAACCATTATTAACATGAAAAATTAAGTTTAAAGACTTAATCATTATCCCACCACCACACAAAGAAAATCCTACTCTACACATGTCAGATTTACACCATTGCAGGCACAGTGATAACCTGTTCAGGAAGATGTAGGTAGTCTTCAGCATAGTAATGACAGTATGAAAGTGCCATAAGACATAATTTACATCCATCAGCCTAACCAATAGTCAACAGTCCAAAGGTGTGAGAGAGAAGTGGTGAAGATAGAGACAGATGGGCAGACACATATCAAAGGCTGGTGTCATTAATGCACATCTTTATGGTGTGTCCTCATTATTCACCTGTCATGCTATGTATCATTAACAGAAGGCTCTGGGGATCAAGGAGTTGTAGGAGAGGCACAACCTGATTAAGACATGAGTAGAATAAGGGTGGTTTAATAATTCTTCCTTATGGACATGGATGTGCATGCAAATGCTTTTTAGCTACAGTATTCAAAATTTGTTCATTAAAGGTTGCAACTGGATAAAAATTAAGATGTATGCCATGAAACATATCACAGGAGTATAACATTACAGACAGAAATAATATGACATACATTTTAAATTGAACCTTTGTTGCTATAGTGAAAAAGTGATCTTCAGACAAGTGATTTATGTCAGCACTCCACAGAGGAAGTTGCACTTTATTACATCCAGTAGATATAAGAACTGTTATGTAACTGCTGCCCAATATTACATTAATTGTGCCTTTAATAGCACAGTATGTTTAAGTACCTTTGCACAAGGGTAACCGGACTACTGTGGGTGATGGCAACAACTGGCTAGGTTTGACTATGGGACATAAACATCCATTCACTGTCACATGGCATTGGTGTGTGATGCCAAACTCTGCAGAAATGCTGAGGACAAAAAGTGAAGGCTTTCTTATGGGTCATTTCTGGACACGTGTTGCATGTGATTCTATTTTTAACCAGATTAAACATGTGAAAAAGGGGCTAATAAGAAAGTGGTAAAATGGGGGGAGCAAGAAGAGGGGAGAACACGGGAGACAGAATAGAGGAATTTGCAGGAAGGTAGTAGGAGAGAACCATAGCTATACACATTTCCACAACATAAATGCAGACGTGTAGACAGAAGTTGATGAATTTGGACTGTCACCACACCAAGGGTAGGTAACAACAGCAGAATAATCTTGTAGAGTCAATTGTATCAAATCAAGTGTATTGAGAAGACACAAAGTGAAGTGGAGAGCTATTTATGGGTCTTTATATTTTGTGGGGCAGGTGCCTATTTTTTTTAACTTTCAAAGAGAGAGGGGAAGGTTGGGGATGGGCTTAGCAATGTGATCAGGTGGGTAGGGTAGATGAGGAAGTAGATGCAGACATACCAAGACAGTCAGGGATGGTGATGGACACAAATGGTTGAGAACATCATGATTGTGGATAGGTAGATGACATTAGTGTTGCACCCACATGATGCTTGTGAATAGTGAGAATCTAATTGTCACACTCAGAATTGTCATCACTGCCTTCTGCCTTAGTTTTCTATGCCAGTGATCAACATGGCATCATCTTGGCAATGTGATGAAGCACCTTTTCTACAAGGACAAATCAGGCACCAATGTCCCTTTCCATGATACTCTTCACCCGCTCTTTCAGCTCTTGTTGGGTGACATAATCACCACCTCCACTAGTACTAGTCCTGGTGGGTAACAGTGCAACAGCAATTGGGGCGCAGCTACCTGACACAGATGGAGCAGGTAGAGCAGGGATTATGGAGGCAGTGCTGAGAGGTTGGGACACTGAAGCACTGGGTGTCAGTGCTGTAACCTGTAGAGGGATGGCATACCGATCCACAGTGGTCAGTGTACTTCTCTGTGCTGACCATCATTTTTTGTAACTAGAAATGTATGACAACAGAACATTTTAAAGCCATATAAAATATTCCGCCCAAAATGAGAGAGAATGGGTGGTGGTAAGACAAAAAAGGGAGAATATTAGATCCATGGGATGTCACACCACTATATAATTTCACTACATACACATTTATGATTATCCACTCAATACATCTTTATCCATTTATGATGAGAATGTTTTACTCTGTTGTGCCATTAATCATAATATCATTGCTCATATCATAATCATATGCTAAGATATCATAAATGCAACTATTTATTTCAGTATTGCCATATTCCATATAATTACGTGTCTATATTAGATCAGCAAATGCTTAAAAAAGCAAACGGTGATTAATCAACCCTATGTAAGCGAAAGCTTACAATGTCAAAGTGTCAGAGCAGCGATTTTTTTCCAAGGGAAAAAAAATCACTGTTCCAACAAAAAAAATAAAAATAAAAAACAATTTCAAACATTACATTAAGAGGGGGGCTTTGCCCCCCACACACCTCTAAGACAGCACTACAGTGCCGGAAATGGCAAAGTACCGAAGCTGCCAAGCAAATTCTTTCCCAGGGAAAGAATTTTCTTAACAGCCGCTTTGATGTTTTGCATTTTCAGTCTTTTAAGTTCAACCAAGATGCATTCGAAAGAATGCGTCTTCGGTCTTCTAATATAGACCCTATAATTACAAAAACTATTAATCTTACAGTAAGACCTGATGCATACATACCCCTTGCCTCCCTGAGATAATTTAAATTCTCTTGGTGTGCCACCCTGTTCTTTGCAATGTCTTCAGCAGCTGTACAATACAGATGAAGAGAAGAAGAGATATGAAGGCATAATGATTATCAGACTTGATTGTCTACTGCATACTATATAACTGAATGCTGATGGGTCAGTATACTTACACAACTGAGGGATGTCAGCAATTCTAAATTCATCCTCCCATTGGCTAGGGAGGTCCTTCTTGTGCTGTTTCAGGTCACTATAGGGGTGATAACAATCCACTCCAGTGCGTTCAGATCCCAGTTGACTGGAAACAGTCTTGGCTAAGTTTTTTTAAGCCTCACTCTTATATTGAGACCCAGCAGAGCCTCCTTTCAGACCAATAGCTGTACTGTTTCATGAGGAGTGCCAAGAATTCCTGGACTCCTCAAAGCCCCAGCTATGTGCTCTAAATTTAGCACCATCATCTCCCTCACCAACCATGTCTGCAGAGGTCAAGTAACTTCTAATAAAGAACATTGTAATTCAATTTTTCATTTCTTCTTTCAGCTGTGAGCCCTATTTGTGCTCTGTTAAACAGTGCACAAATTACAAAAGCAAATAATAATAATAATATATTCCACATCACAAAACACAAGGACAAATATGAGTTGTATTTGCATTCATTGACAGGTACACCATTAAATGACATGCTAAAAGCATTATAAGCAGCATGTGATATGTTACAGTCATACTTATGGGAGATGTAGAATTTCTTCTCTTACTGTTGTTTGGAGTTGTGTAGCAAAGCAGACCTGTACCACTGTAAAATGCACTAATGATGGCATTCCAAATTAATTTCTCAGTCTATACCTTGGGTGATGGACTCGCATTCACAGTCATGAAATGCTGCAAGTCCAAAGTATGCTTTGCCAAACCAGGTGCAAATGATGGACCTAATGAAAGATAAAATGTCAATAGTAGCAAATATCAGGGAATGATGATGAAAATACAGGCTTGTGAAGTTTCCTAACTCTGTCTTACAACCTGATCATATGCTCAGGAAACACACATTAACTCTCTGAAACAACATGCTGTCTGGATTTGAACCCTTAACTGAGTGCAAAAACAACACACACTCAGTTGTGTTTCTTATCCTTCTTTGCCACCAGCACAGGCTTGGAGTAATAATCAGAAAATGTACTTACCATACTGATCTGACTTAAAAGACCATCAAATTACAGGTCCAGCAGTAGAAAAATCAGAAAAAATTCCTTTCTCATTTGCGTGAACATGTTTAGATGAATGTGATATTGACAAATAATTTAGGCTAATAGACCCACACCATATTAATGTAAGGTTGCCAACACTGCCAGCTATTTCATCTCTTTATTCTCTTAACAACGTCCATGCTGCTCAGCTTAACTAATAGAAATGCAATGTCATGGACATTTCTTTGCATTTTTGTTTCAGTGTGTAATACAGTTGATTAGCATTGCAGAAACATTTTAAGCAGAGAATGGAAAGTGTGGATTTATTAAGAGAATTTCATTGTTGCTAAAGTTGTTCTCATAGCTCTCAAGGTGCTTCCACTTTTTTTCTTAAATCTATTCTGCATGATACACACTCTTCAGACAGAAGAGTGTCATCAGTATTGCTTGTTGTTGTTGTAGTCAGAATAATCATTAACAGTTGCAAACCATTAGCAGCTAACAATTATCATTACTTCTCCCTGCAGTCCTATGGCATGTGCATCATGTAGCTACTTACACAATTTTTATCTCCCCTACAGCAAATTATATATTGGTATTCAGGAATGCTAATGATTTAATACCTCATGTGCATCTTCATACTGCTCAATCTGAGCTGATCTGGGCTAAATCTACACTATGTAAAGGTTATGGTGTAGCTATAAAGTGGAAGGAGGGGGGACTGATTTGATACAGACAGATGGTTACTGGTATTTACTTGGAGATTTTTCTACAGATTACTGCATTGTTTTATGAGGAATAATTGCCCACTTCATAAACTGCGTGCATTTCCATATTTGGAATGTATGTCAATATGCAATCGATTTTTTTTTATCTGTATGCATTTTTTTTCATTCACGTTTGATATACTACAGATATATCAGTTCTTGCTGTGCTTTCAAAGTTTGTTAATGAATGGTATGGTTACATGACAGTATTGTGCTACTGCTTGCTCTTGGAATTTTACCAGTTACTGCAGACAAGTATATTGTGTTTATTATCAACTTTAAGGGTTATGCATGTATACCTAAAAGAGGTGTTAGGCTTCTCAAATGGCACATGGTGATCTTCACAACAGTGGAGAAACCAAGGAAATCGTCTTGGCATTTCTACTTTGAAATTTTGCCTATCTATTGATAATACTGCCATCCAGTAGTTAGTTATACAATAGATGTCCTCATTACAGAAATGTTAACAGAATGGATATAATGCTAATGTATTACAATTTTTTGGGGAGGTCCCTTAGCTTGCATGTAAGCCAAAATTAGTATTGTGTGTTCAATAGTTTTGTGTTGAGGATGGGTGCACAGATATTATTCAAGGAGAATAATTTCTCTATGTTCTACAGATGTGTTTTGCCTTTTTCCTGTTTCATGTCAAACAGGATTATGGTGACCATATCATCTGATCCAAACAAGCCACCATTCAGTTATAAAGAGAATGAGGTCACCATCGAAGCATTACACCATCATGGATCTTTACTGCTTGAGAGAGGCAGAGATGATATGTCTGCAAGAAAAAGCATATGGCAGCAGGTAGTAGCTGGCATAAACTCAGCAGACTGCCATGCCAGAAACTATAATCAGGTGCAGCACCATGTCACTGTTATGATTACAGTGGCTCACAGGAATACAGCTGCGGTAGCACGAGAACAAATGGCTATGGGGGTGGCTGTGCTACCGAAGCACCACTCACTGAAATTGAGCAGTTCCTGTCCACTGTCAGAGATCCCAACAGTTCAGCAGGGAGTTCACAAAGATTCCTTGATGTTGGTGCTGATGAGAACAATAGGCCAAGTGTGTCCCAAGAAGAACTTCCAGGTACGCTATATAAGGCATTTACTGCCATTCTAGACATCTTTATATGTTAATACTTGTATATTTCTGATTTATCTGGAAACACTGGGTTGTGTGCCTTACAACGGACACAGTCCAACAGAGGTTGTGGGGTGTGTTGTGGTGGGGAGAATAGTCAGTTTGATTCTAAGATATTTCTTAAGGGGAAGGTAGGTAGAGCATTATTCTCTTGTCTTAGTGGTGTTTCATTGTGTTACTTTTTAGCCTTCCTCTTTTTCCAGGGACATCAGAATTACCATCTGAAAGAACACCTCGTCACCTGCACATGGTAAGCACAAACTAAAGTTGTTTAACATGAGTACTTAGAACACAGTTGGATCACTTCCATCTACTATTTCTCTCCTTCTTGTATTTTCTGCTTATTATCACAGATGATCCTTACAGTGGCAGTGTAGCACTTGTACCACCTGATGTCAGAGTATTGGTAGCCTCTGATGATGAGGTGGTGATATAGAGGCACAGTCAGAGGAGTGCAGAGGTTCAGTCTGACATTGAAGTTGTGGCTCACATATCCACTGGCCTTATTTCAGACTCAGTCAGTATGCCTATGCATACCCATTCCACAGAGCCCTCAGATACAAGACAGGTTGAGGGTGACACAGTTGATCGGGATAGTGTGGTTATTCCAGTTGCACAGCTGGATAAGTCTGTCAGTAGCCATTGTGAGGACATGGTACCAAACATGAAGGTTGCTAGAGGTGCTCGGAGGAGGCCTATTGTCCACCCTTGCCCTGATACTGGTTTGTCAATATATGCCACCAGATATATGTATAGGGCTGTCATGGAGGCACAGGCACATCAAACCATAGCCTTTGAAGAGATAGTGTGAGTCTTCATTGTAGTGCATTCTGAAGCATGTGACTGCCTCAATCATGTGGGGGACTCCTTGGATAGGATGAGTGACACACTGGATCAGGTGGTGTCTGTGACTGAACTTCTTCTTGGGGAGGGTTAGCCTCCACATGTCCACAGAGCCACATCCACTGGTGTTAGCTGACATGGCCATTCCAGATCTCGCTCCCATAGTGGCACTACTTCCACTGCTCTTTCAGTGATTGAGGTGACCACAATCCAATTTAGTAGCCAATGAGCTCATGGTCCTGGATGTGGTCATGAACATAGTTTATCCAGCAGACATTGCTCACATTCAGGTAGCACCCCCACTTTGAAATGGGGATGTGGAAGTGTTAGTGCAACTCCTTGCAGAGGCAGTTCACATAGTCAGGAGTGATGACAGTGAACTGACAGTTCTACCAAACACAGCTCACACCTGTCTGACATGGCAGGACATAGTGCTGTCACAGAATTTGATTGTGTCTATGCGGACACACACACATTTCACAAAAACTGCCCATACCGATTCACATGCAAGCTGAGCTAACCTTAATGTTAATTGGGATACATCTCCTGTTTCCTACATTACTACATGTACTGTGTTTCTTACTCACACACAACCACTATTTTGGTGTCTTCTTTGGCCTACTGCCCCTCCACCCCCACTCCGTGCAAATGATGATGACTGTGCTATGCTCTTTGTTCATTTGGGTTTGACTTAAAGTTCATATATGACTGATGCACAGACTGAATAACTAAATGGGTCTTTCTCACTATGTTGACTTTATGCATATGTATTACATAAGAACATATGAGATGTTTTTGTACATGCTTATTTGGGAAGGATGTTGTCAGTTACTATTGGTAGTCATGCATTCATATCACTGATATTGCATTCCTGATTATTGCCCTCCTTGTGAAACTGTTGATAATATTGCCCTATTTTTGTGTATAGTGGGTAAGTGACTGGCCTGATGCTGGTTGTTGCGTACAACACATAGCTATATATTGCATATATCATTCCTATATTCCAATAATGTCATTGGAGGACACATCACACAGGTTCTGATTGAGTAAATATATGACTAACAGTATGCAGATATATCAGTTACATTTATCTTCTTACACATTTGTTCATACACTATAGGTCCTACACTTACCTTGACATTACTGCAGGACTGAGTCATGTTTTTGGGGCTGTCTCTGTCTGATGCTATCTGTACACAGCCATTACATGGACACTGGCTGGCATCAGTTTTAAAATTTGTATGTGCTTAAGTTGTTACATGTAGGCCTTCACTGGTGAATGTGTTTGCAATTATTTGCCTTTTAGTTGGTGAATGTGTGAGACATCCTTTGTCTCTTAGGTGGTGAGTATGCTGTCCTTTGCCTTTTAGCCAGAAAAATGGCATATTGTGCACACATACATCTGCCTGCTCCCCTTGCAGCTGGACATTCTCCCTCAGAATCCTCGTCTGTATGTGCTGGAGATGATAACCCTGCCTGTGGTCCTGGAATGTGTGGTTCTGGCCCTTGCTGGCCCTGTTGCAGCTGTTTCCTCAAGATGATATTGTGCAACAGACTGTGAGAATTTCTTCACAGGTGCCTGAGTCATCCTGTAGGGTACCCCCTGATGTGTCTAGACAGTGGAATAGTGACTTGAGCATACCAAACAAAATATCTATGATGTTTCTAGTTTGAGCATGGGCATCACTGTATCATTCTTCTCTGAGTGCTTGTGCATTTCTGATGGGTGTCATGAGCCACAGTTCCAGTGCCTAGCTGGCATCACTGAGTAGACAGACCTGTGGAATATCGCCCCTAACAAACCTTGTGTAAAGCTAAAAGGTAGCTGCCTGGGTTGATTGAAGATGATCCCCTGGGCATTACAGACAATCAGAAAGTTGATTGAGTGGAAAGCCTTCCTTTTGATGTATGTCATTCCATGTTCATCAGGTGTTGCTTTTATTTCTATGTGAGTGCATTGAATGGTCCCCAAAACTTCAGAAAAGTGTGCTAAAGCATAACATTTCTGCATTGTACTTCCTTTCTCCTCTGGTATACATGGAAAATAAATGTACTCCTTTGCATGTTCTAGCATAACATTAAAACGTTGCAATATTCTGGATTCTAAGACCTGTGACACCTCTAGTATAGCCACTGTGGGTCTCTGGAATGTACCAGTAGTTATTATCCTTGATGCTGCACATACCTTAGTTTCCACTGGTATAGGTTCTCCTCAACTTCCCCACGGTCTGAAGTGGTGGTGGCAGCGGTTGCAGAGTTCCTGTAGTATTTCCCTATCAACACTATATCACTTTAATATTTCAATATCATGATGTCCATGATATGTTAAATGGAGTCTGAACACCCTTCTTCTCCTTGTAAAAGGTCTATCAGCAGCAGGAGCAAGAGCATAGATTGGAGCCTGTTAAACCTACACATACAAGAGAGCAGCAGTATCCCCTAACATTGATTTTTTTTCTAAGTGTGATGGTGGCTGTATGCTAGTAGGTTTTGTTGTTCATGGCAAAGAACTACACCAAGTGTACACAATTACTTTATAGCTTCTTGAATAGCTCTACCATCTTAGATTGGTTAATTAGCATGTAATTCAGCTAGTTATATTTTCATTAGCATAATCTGCCATTTAATAAGTAAAATATGCCAAGCTATAGCATGCAAACAGTACTGTGTGATGCATACAGGGTAGCAGTGTGAGGATTAGCAATTCATGAATCCAACCTCTTATCTTTATTCCCCTCCCAGATGTGAAAAACAGCTTGTATGTTTTCAAAAGAAAAAAAATACTTTTAGCCTTAAGATAAAAGTACACTATCTTTAAATAAAATAATAAAAAAACACCAGCTTGTAAAAAACTACCAAAAAAGAACCAAACAAAAAAAAGCCTCTTTGAGTTGCATAAAATCTTTTATTGGTCTCCTGGTACCTCGGCTTATGCCTTCATGGGATGAATTACACACCAGAAAACCATTCTTCATATAGTGCATCAATTAACACCACATTCTAAACATATTCATGTTAAAGTGAAAGCATCCCTTTAACCAAAAAGAACATAGAATAAGTCAAGACAAAATGTTATTTCCATTATTGCTCCCATTACTTCCCATGCAAAATTAAACACTGAAATTTACTTCTAGGTTTAAACCTGTTGGATGCAAAGTGTTAAAATTAACAATGAATTTAGTTTCCAAAGCTAATAATTTATTTATAAACATTCCACCCTGTTGACATAAAGGTTTTCCCAATACACTAAAAAATAATGTAGACTCTGAGCCCCAATGATAAGTACAGAAATGGTTGGCAACTGGGCTATCCAATCTACTGTGTCTAATGTCCGCCAAATGTTCAAGGATGTGCTTCCTAACCTGTCTCTTCATTTGTCCTATGTACCATTTTACAACAGGACACCCACAACCAATGACATACACTACCCCACTAGAATTGCCTGTGTATAGCTCTATAAACCATATTATTAATCTTGGTACCATTTAAATTCCTAATCATAGGACAAACTTTACAACCTGAACAAGAAAAACACCCCACTTGAACATCTGTGTTTATGCTTAGATTTTTGTTATTAAGCAATTTCTTAAGATTAGAAAATCTACCATATGAAAATGTGACTTTTTCAGGGAACAAACCTCTAGTAGTATCACTTTGCGTGACAACTGGACAAAATCTCTTTGCCAAACTACTTAACATTTCTGAAAAAGATGAGAATCTGCTAACAAAAAACAACTTTTCTTCTTCATGATTGACTTGTGCCTGATGGCCGCTCCTCCTTGCAAACTTCCTTCTTTCATGAATACCCCCAGAACTCTTTGTTCTGTCCTCTCCAATAAATCCACCCAATACCCCCCTAGCTGTTAACCTCTCCCTGACTTTCATAAATTCTTCTAAAATTAAGCTCTTATCATACGTATTATTAAAAATATGTCCCCATATGGGAGTGAATCCAATAAATAGGACGGTGCATACTTGACCCTAAGAGAAAATTATTAGCAGCTGTTTCCTTTACATAAGATCTAAACTGCACTTTCCTGTCCCTGCCAATATACAATTTTAAATCCAAAAATTATATGACCTCTCTATGAGAATTGAACGTAAATGATAATCCAAAATTATTTTCTTCCAGATCCATCATGAATTGTTTTGAAATCTTCAATTTCCCCTTTACATATAAAAATCAAATAATCTATGTATCTCTCATAGATGACTATATTTGTAGAAAAAATCCACTGTTGTAAATAAAAACCTGCTCAAAGAAATACATTAAAATGATGGCATACGACGGGGCAAATGAAGCCCCCATAGCAGTACCGCCCTTTTGTAAATATATCTGGTTTTCAAATGCAAAGCAATTATGTATTAAACAAAATTCCAACAGCTGTAAGATGTAATTAGGCCTGGGACCTTCCCCCATAAATCTGGCTACTGCCACTATTCCCAATGAATGACTTATGCTGGTATACAGTGCCTTAACATTAACACACACACAAAAATAATTGGCCTCCCAATCCATCCCTCCAACTAGATCACAAAAATCCTTGCTGTTCTTAATGTGTGATAGAATTCGCAAAATGTAATTCTTAAACTGTGAGTCTAAAAGATTTCCTACATTTTGTAAATAAGATCCCACCACTGATACTATCGGTCTTCCAGGGGGATCTGACAAACATTTGTGAATCTTGGGAATTGTGAAAAACTTGTCTCTTCTAGGATTCCTAACGTGAAGCTTTCTTACATCACTAGTATTAAAAAAAACAAGTTGTTCCCCTTTTTTCTAATAATTCCAATAACAAGGAATTAAACTCAGCAGTTGGATCACTGTATAACTTTAAATGAACATTTTCATCATTTAACAGGTTAAAAGACATCCTATTGTATTGCTCCCTGGATAAAACTACACAGTTGCCACCTTTATCCACTTGTGTGAAAACCCCATTCTTGTTTTCATTGCGTATGCTTTGGAACATTAACCACTCTTCCCTACTCAAATTGAACATTTTTTCATTTTTTACTTTTTTTACAAAAAAATTATATTCACGTTCAATTTCTTTACACAACATTGACTCAAAAACATTAATAAGCATGGTATTTTTAGGAGGAGCAAAATTACTCACATATGGTACTGCAGGTACCTTAAGCTTCCCATATCCATTGACAAAAGCCTCTCCCAAACTTTCATTGTCATTAACACACCCATCATGAATGCCACCGTCATTCAAAGCAACAAACTCATTTTCATATATTGATAAATCCAAAAAGGAACTGTCAGAATCAATAAAAAACTCATCCGTCCCAGATTCCCTGAAACTTACCAATTTTTTTCGAATAGTTATATTGTGAAAAATCATCTTTAGATTCAACTTCCTACAAAAATGACCCACTTCAATGAATAAATCTGCTAAGCATGGGAAATAAGTGGGAACCAATTTAACACCCTTACTCAATAAACTCTTCACATCACAATTTAAAGTCAAATGTGAGAGATTAATTATGTCCAACTATCCAGACTTAATCCTTTTGTTCATCTCCTGGTCCCCGACATGTGACTCAATAACTCCGATACCCCTTGAAACATCAGAAGCCATTATCTTCTTCTCCTCCTGCTGTTCTGTTGATGCCATTTCTCACTCCACTGCCTCAGCTGTTTCCCTGCCACTTCTGGCCTCTGCCTTTTGACTGCTGCTGTAAATTGCCGTGTTGGTCTTTGAAATGTTTTCTTCCTTTGTACATTTAAATTTTCAAGCGAAACACTTTTTTCCTGCTAAACATCATATCTCCAGATGAAAAGGAGAACTGTCATGACACAATGGAGATTCTTTCACCTTGCTGGCCTCTACTTCTGCCCCTCTTTGGTTTCCTCTGCCATGAAAAAATTAAATTACTTTCATAGTCCCTCATATCTCATTCCAGCTTATGCTTTTTTCTAACAATAATGTCCCCTTCCACATTGGAAACCTTTGCTCTAATAACTCCTATTTTGTCACAGAAAACTTCCTCTGACCCCACCATCAAGAGCTCCTTCTGCAATTGGAGGATAGCTACTTGCACCTTATCATGTGCCCTGTGATTACACTTGATCAAAATCTTTAACCAAGCTGAGGTGCATGACAAGCATACCATCTCCCACTCCTCTAAAAGATCAATCTCCTCTTCAGTAAAATCAAATGTTGGAAGGCAATCCACACAGAGACCACGTGGAGTCAGATTAGAAGCAACATATTTGTCTAAAAGCTGTTTGGTGTCATAAAAGAGGGTTACCTCCTTGATTAACAGTCTCTCCAACTTATCAAAATCATTTGCCCATTGAGTCACATCACCCAAGGACCATAAATCTCCCATAGCAAAATTCTCCTCCTTTTGCTTCCATAACTCTGTAAAGGTAAATGAATCACTCCTATTAGAAGAGCCAGACAAATTTGCACTCGAAGAAGCTCCACTGACCGACATAATAAAAAACACCAACTAGTAAAGAACGAGCAAAAAAGAACAAAACAAAAAATAAAAAAACAAAGAAGCCTCTTTGAGTTGCATAAAATCTTTTACTGGTGTCTCCTGGTACCTTGGCTCACGCCTTCATAGGATGAATGCCACACCAGAAAACAATTTCTCATATTAACACCACATTCTAAACATATTAATGTTAAAGTGAGAACATCCCTTTAACCAAAAGAACATAGAATAAGTCAAGACAAAATGGTATTTCCATTATTGTTCCCATTATTTCCCATGCAAAATTAAACATTGAAATTTACTTCTAGGTTTAAACCTGTTGGATGCAAAGTGTTAAAATTAACAATTAATTTAGTTTCCAAAGCTAATAATTTATTTATAGACATTTCACCCTGTTGACATAAAGGTTTTCCCAATACACTAAAAAATAAAGTAGACTCTGAGCTCCCATGATAAGTACAGAAATGCTTGGCAACTGGGCTATCCAATCTATTATGTCTAATGTCCCCCAAATGTTCAAGGATGCGCTTCTTAACCTGTCTCTTCATTTGTCCTATGTACCATTTTACAACAGGATACCCACAACCAATGACATATACTACTCCACTAGAATTGCAGGTGAACCTGTGTATAGGTCTATACACCCTATTATTAATCTTGGTACCATTTAAATTCCTAATCTTTAGGACAAACTTTACAACCTGAATAGGAAAAACACCCCACTTGAACATCTGTGTTTATGCTTATATTTCTGTGAGCCAAGGTACCAGGAGACACCAGTAAAAGATTTTATGCAACTCAAAGAGACTTCTTTGTTTTTTGTTTTATCTTTAAATAAAACTAAATTATACACTGTTCTAGTAAATGCATTAAAGTATTTAGTTACCAGAAAAGCATCTACCTATTATTCATTTACAATAATTTCAAACTTTATTTTTACTGAATTGTTCTCCCTTGTACCGATTAATTTTGCTTTTCACTCAATTAATAATGTCCCAACCTCTCAATTTATTGTCTTCATTGTTAGTCAGTTGTTTCCATGGAATCATAAGAACAAAATGTACAACTGCCCTCAAAACCAGATTTCTCAACTGGCATTGAATATTCATTTGCTTAAAGAAGACTGTTTATTACATTGTGGTCTCTCATTTTTTAAAACACATTTCCATTCACAAAAAAATAGATTAAGCCAAGGGTATTAATTCAGACATTCAGTTATGCAAAAATAAAGAAAACATTTCAATTCTAAATATATTATAATCAGTGCACTTTTACACCCTATCCCCCTCCTAACAGCCCACAATTACAACCTATTGACTTAAATGTGTTTTTGTCCAGCCTTTCTTCTCTTTTTATATTGTAGTGCCTATAATTCTTAAAACTAAAAATAGAAAGAAAAAGCAATTGTTTACTTTAGTATCATTATCACATACAATCGCTGAAAATACTTTACTATATAATATGCAATTTATATCATAAAATGTTTTATACAAATTTTAAGAAGAAAAATCGTTTTACTTACTTTTCCCCTTTTTGTCCCTCTTCTTTTTTCCCTTTTTAGTGCCCTTCCAAACATTAATGACATGAAGTAGGGCATATGTCCATCAGTCCCCAACATGTTTAACAGTCATTAAAAAAAATAATAACATTTTCATTTAAAGCCATATTTCACAAATGTGGTTAATGCTTTATAGCCTCACATTCTTTTACCTGTTTCAGTGTTGTTGGTCATCTTCCTGTGCATTTCCATTTCGCAGTCCCAAAATCTGATTTAAGTCCAAGGTACTCACAATTCTTCTAGTCAACTCCTATGCTTTTTCTGTCTCCCAAGCATTTTTTTTTTGAACATTGGAAAAGGATTCTCTCTATGAGCCTTACTATCAGAAGAATGAAAAGCAGAATCCCCTTCAGTTTGATGGCCTACCCCTTGTTGGATAAACTTTTGTATTTTCCCTTTAGTCTGTTCTTCCTCAAAAACTGTATTTGATCCTCAAGGAAAAAATATTCTGAAGAAAGCTTGATACAGTAGGTTGAATCTCACACCTGCCTTTCAACATTCGGTAATTGCTTGGAGAAATATGCTTGTCTTCTGCCTGGTGTACAGCAAATATTAAGTTTCCATAAACACTCTGCTGTCTCAAATGTTTAATATTGTGCCCTGCTTCCACAGTTTGGTCAAAATCAACTCTTTTTGCTGGTTTGATTACATATTTACTAATACAGGTTTTGCCTGCTTTCTCATGACCAGGCTTGGAGCATATGCATGGTATGTTCTTTCAATTAACAAACCCTGTTGTGGAATACCAGTCTACTTGCTTATTTATGCTTTCATAAAAATAATACAGTCTGTCTCTTCCAGTTTCTCTGGTACAGCAGAAAATCTCAGGTTTTCTCTGTGTGTTCTATCGTTCTTGAAACAGCTCTTCTTGAACAGTCTCTTACTCAGCCAACCTTTTCTACATTTCATCCTCTAATTTTTGCAGTTTTATCAGTTCTCCTGAGTAGCTGTTTAAAGCTTTGTCCATGTTTTCCTGCCTTTTGTTATTTCTGTTGATATACTCCTTCATTGTTACAGTAATGACAAATTTAACATCACATGAGATATAAATGACAGCTGGAAGCATAACCAATGATGCAATGCAGAATGCTTCCTAACAATATTTGACATTTGAAAGTCCTACATGCTGTACGTTCATCTGTTCACCCTGTTCAAGAGATTGACCTGACTGTACGTAGAGCAGCCGGGCTAAGCACTGTAGCACAAAAGATTTTGTCATAGACTGTGTACTTCCATTTCCCTTAAGTTACAGGTTTTGCTTGGCACCATACATTATACAAATGCAGATGAAAAAGACTGATGAGATAGAAGGAGAAGATACTTAGACAGTTAGAGAGGGTGGCAGGGACTGAGTAGATTCTCACAGAAATAAGATAATGGTGGCTCAAAACAATATGCAGCCAAAAGGTACACATAAAATAATGCACTAAAAATAGTCAATAACAATTTGCTAATGTCTGGATTAGGACCCTTGAAATTCTGTAAAAAATCAGATGTAGATCTGAGTATTATCTCATCACACCAGAAAGTAACTCTTACCTTATGCACTTTAAAATTACATAATTAAGGGACAGCAAAAATTTACTGAAGCTGAAGGAGTGAACAGAGAGACAGACAGAGAGAGAGAGAGAGTAAAACAGCAACAATGTTGTTTATGGTACATGTAGGAATATCTTTATGGTGTATTACTCTTATTTTTTCCTCACTATTATTCTGTCATACTCTATACAATATGATGTTTTCTATAGGGAGCAAGAAGGAGTAGGTGAGTAGAAACAAGATTAAGATATAAGCATAAGAGTGGCCTACTAAGTCTTTCTGTTGAGGTTGGAATGTTTTGGCCAATGATTTCTTGCTGTACTATTCAAATGCCATGTTAATGAAATGTAAATGGATATAAATACAGATGTTTGCAGTTAAACATATGATAGGAATATAAAATGTCATGAAATAAGTTGATATACAGATGTAACCAAACTCATGACACCGTGCAAAAACATCAGTCTACAGACAGGGAAATAATCTCCACACATTACACAGGAACTTGCTGTACATTCTATCTAGCAGCCTGGCAACTGTTAGAGTAACTATTTCAAAGTACCACCTTTATCTTCCTTTACTCTGTAGTCCTATCATAGCACTGCAAATTTAAGCACATTTTTCGCAAAACTAACCAGACTAGTGCAGCTGAAGCAGAAATCTTCGGCTTTTAACATAGAAATTAAATGGCATTCACTGTTAGTGCCACATAAATGCTGAGGACAAAAAGTGAAGTTTTTTTGATGGGACATTTCTGGACATGTGTGCTGTGTGTGATTCTATTTTTGACAAGATAAAATGTGTGAAAAAGGGTTGATAGGACAGTGGTAAAAATGTGGGGTGACAAGCAGAGGGTAGGAAACAGGGGGAAAGAATACAGGAATTTGAATGAGAGTGAAAAAAAATCTAAAGTGTGTTTCTGGTTATTGAACCCACTCACAATTAAGCTGTTGCACCCATTGCCTACTGCAGTGAATCTGAACTGGTGCCCATTTTAGATCGCACATGTAACAACTTGTGCACAAAGACACACATCCTTACAGCTGCATTTGCACTACTAAAAGCACAACAATGGCTTACCGACACATTGGCACTGAATACATCAAAAAGTACAGAAGGTGTGAAATATGGCCATTTTAATGTTAAATACTGAAATAATTCATGGTATTTGTTACACTCTTGGTTGTTTGGAGGAAAATGGTATGGCAACATATTGAGCTATTGGGACTTGTACACTAGTAAGATTGTGTGCTACCTCCTCAGAATTGAACCCATGAGAAAAAAAGATAAAATGTTAAGCTTTACTTATTAACTGTCATTGCCTCAAGAGAATTTCATTTTTAACTTTGTACTAAGAGGTGTACTAATGCAACAATGACCAGAGGTATGCTTTAGAGACTGTTTGTGTCTGTGACTTTACTTATTCATGGGACTGCATGCATATGTAAGAATAGAATTTGTGTTTGTAAATGAATTTGACATGCCTGCAGTTGCATAACCTGAGTAATAGATGGTGGGTTAGGTTACATATATACTTTACAAGACATACTGTCATAAACACATACTTATGATATATGATAACTCATTAGAATTATAACAAAGATACTGTGCAAATCATACCCATGCATGTGCATTCTTCACTAAATATCATAATTGTCACATTTAACATAACTTACACATATTATATGAGCCTTCTATAGCAAGCATTATTGATATATTTGTTGCATTAAACATAATTGTGATACTCATTTAAATTTAGTGTTACTTTCTTAATCAAAATATTGTGACAAATGGCATCTTGACCTCCTCTGTAAAAGTATCTGTAAGCCGGTTTTGAAATCTGCATCTCTTGTTTTATTTCTCTAAAGTCAATTCATGCATACCTTGTGCCACAGAGATAGGTAGCTGACAGGTGGAATTTACTCACTGAGTACTAGCCAGAGTGCTGAGGGCTACACACTAGTACCAAGGTTGTTTGTACTAATGAAGGTGTCTGAAATTAAAATTTTCACTTTTTTCCTGAGGAAATGAAATGTTTGCATGCTGCTGAGCAGGGTACAATTACAAATGGCATTCAATAAAACATTAAATGAAAATTACTTGAATCGAAGGGTATACATAGCAATGACCAGCACAATAAGTGCATTACAGTGACACATTCATCCTTCATTCATCGCTTTGCCACATTAGAACTTTAATTTGTGGTACATATTATCAGGATGTAGATAATGGCAAATAATGGGAAATTGGACAGATAACAGCTCACATGTTGTTAGCAATACTGCAAATAGTTCAATTTCAAACAACACAATGATATAACAAAATGTGTGTAAACATGTATTTAGACCCCCTCTGTAAACTGGATTGAAACACTTCATCAGCAGTCATCCTTCTCTAGGCTCACCACACTTACACATTGTGCCTTTGGGAACGTATCCTGTCAGATACATTTTCTTCAGTGAGTACTATCCAGAGTGCTGATGGCTGTACACTGATGCCAGGCTTCTTCAGACAGCCCAAATTAAATGTTTAACTTTTTTCCTTAGGAAGCAAATGTTGTTTGTGTGCTGCCAACTGGAACCCAAATGGAAAAGACATTATAATGTTTTAAAGTACTTTGTATTGCAAATTAACACATGTAATGGATATATGTAGCAAAGAACTAAGCTGTTATAGCATTAGCATGACTCAGTCATACCTTTTACATCTGCTTGCAACAGCACAAGTAGCATTTAGGTTACATGTAATCAGGATTTCATGCAATGGGAATTGCTCAGAAAGTGGACACATAGATAATGACAGGAGGTTACTCTTGCCACATTACATACAATTACTCATGACATCAAAGTTTACAATATATTGTATAAGTGTCATGATGAAAAATTGTGAGACATGGATAACGTCTCCAGCATATATGATACATATGTCCACACGACTCATGTTACTGCTTTTGTGTTAGCACACTATACACAACATCAAATGTCACAACATTAATATCATATATTGATATTAATAATGAGAAGAGGTGAATTTGCAACAATACTTTTGTACCATAAACTCACATGGACTATTGGTAAGATTTGTATCATGTATCATAGACTTTAGCTTTTTCATTTCATATATATAACACTGGGTGTTAATTATTCTGTATGTAGTCATAAAATAAATTCTGCAAACTGCATTCAAACCTTGCATCATCTGTGCTATTTCTCAAAAACTCAGCTCACATACACCTCTACACCTCGTTCCATAGAGAAAGTTACCTGACAGGTGCATTTTCTTACAGGTGCAACAATACCAAGTTCTGAAAATTGTCCTGTGTACTTTGCAGTTAGTTGTGTGGATGTCTGTGATACTGGCAACAGAGAATCTAATCTTTTGTCAGAAAATATGAAATAAAAAATGCAACACTGCAGCTCTTTTCTTCACTTTATTTTGTGAACATCATTCCCTTAGCTGTGGCTCCCTAACCTGCTATGTGATTCACCTTGCAGTCGATATATGTTTGAATGAGTAAAGTACTGCCTTAGAAATGCAGAGATAATGTATACAGAGGCATACAATGCGGTCATAAACAAGTCATATAAAAGTTAGGAATGTTGCTCTCCTAAGTAAATCAATGTACTCACAAACTTTGACTGTTACTGCAGTCAGACTAGTCAATCAGACATGCAATCTCTTAGCAGGTAACACTTTTCAATGTTTGTCCTTGCACTGCTGGGGTATGTGCACACAATTGTGTAGGTCCTTATACCATGTTTACCTGCCCTGCACTTGGTGGAGATTATGGAATTTATGAAATCTAATGAGCTCACATTTGCAGATATATATATATATATATATATATATATATATATATATATATATATATATATATATATATATATATATATATATATATATATATATATATATATATATATATATATGTATATATATATGTGTGTAGAGAGGGAGGGAAAGAGACAGACATTGAGGGAGAAGGTGGGGAGAAGGGGGGGTAGTCCAGAGGACAGTAATGTTTTGTTTGGATGTGTCTTATTCCACAGCTGTAAAGGGAATTGTTTTCTGTCTTTTGTGTCATTTGTTGTGTGATGTTTGGCATTGAATTTCATCTCTCTCTTTTTGCACAACCACATGCACATGGTAAGCACACCTTCTGTATTCTTCTTAATGTATAAATGGTAGATGCATGTGTAACTGCAAGCTTTTTATTTTCATTCTATACATACAACTGGTAGATGCATGTGTAACTGAAAGTTATTTATTTTCATTCTATTAGCATCTGTTCATTTTTTAATATACATTTTACATAACATAGGCTTGAGCCTTGTATTCTATTTCTCTTTTTGTGTTACTTATGAAATTCATGAAATCTAATGAGTTCAAAACTCATTGGCATATTCACAGTGCTCAGAGGGCTGACTCTGTACTATATAAAGGTAGGCGTGTATGTAAGGATCTTGTATTGTAGTAGGGGAGACTGTTTGGATCCAGAGAGATTGATACTGCTACCTGCTTTGAAAACCTGTTGCTACTTTCACAGTTGACTTGTGGCAAAGGTAGGTTGCTGTTTTGTACCAATTGCTGTATTTTACCTTTACTTATGGATTGCATTTCACAACACAAGCATATATCTAATATCTGCGTTATTCTCTGTAGCATTTCACAATACAAGTATAATTTTACTGCCTGCATTATTCTCAGCAGCTATTGGCATAGCCATGTATACAACTTATTATTTAAAACTTAAGAATTTTTCTAAATAATACTGACATTTAATATAAATTTCAGTCTGGTAAGCTGACCACTTAGTGCAGAAGACTATTTTATGACTTATTAGCGAGGTTGTGGCTTTTTGCATTATTAGCACAAAAAATTGTATTAAACCTGTGATGTATACCTAGCTGCCCTCCATAAAAGCTGATATCAAACAAAATCGTTAGCCATTTTTCCTTGACAGGTGTACATTATTTTTGTTAATGCTGAAATGTACTGCATAGTTACAGAAGTGTTTGTCCTCATCAATTTTTTATATATTTTTTTTTTGTTTGGTGGGTGTGAGGGGGGGCCTATATTAAATTATGTGTACGCATATGGAGCCTTACTTTTTCATGTGGACTGATACATTCATATATATTTTTTGGGTGTTAGTCAATTTCATTTTATGTATGTATTTTTTCTTTCCTGTTATCTTTCCTCATACAGAGTTATGGTGCCTAAGACATCTTCACCCCACAAACCACCATACACTGATGCTGAGTATTATGTAATCATTCAGGCAGTAAATTGCCATTGGTCATTCCTCTTAGAGAGAAACAGGGGTGACAAGTCCTCCTGTGACCATTTCTGGAAGGATGTGATCAACTATATGAATGCAATTGGAGGCCAAGGATGTACATATTCCACAGGGCTCACACAGAATCATTGATGTTGAGCCTGACATGGAAGACAACCCATGTGTGTCTACTGAAAAACTTCCTGATATGTGATATAATTAAATAATTGCCATTGCAGCTATATATGCATGTGTGTGTGGGTGTGTGTGTGTGTGTGTGTGTGTGTATATATATATATATATATATATATATATATAGATGTATAAGTAGATAGAGAGAGAAAGAGAAACACACATTGAGGGAGAGGTTGAAGGTGGGGGGAAGTGGGGGTAGTCCAGAGAGCAGTAATGTTTTATTTGTGATGTGTCTTATTCCATAGCTGTAAAGGGAATTGTTTTCTGTCTTTTGTGTCATTTGCTTTGTGATGTTTAGCATCCATGTTTCATCTCTATCTCTTTTTGCACAACCACATGCACATGGTAAGCACACCTTCTGTATTCTTATTAATGTATAAATGGTAGATGCATGTGTAACTGAAAGATTTTTATTTTCATTCTATATGTACAAATGGTAGATGCAGGTGTAACTGAAAGTTATTTATTTTCATTCTATTAGCATCTGTTCATTTTTTAATATTTATTTTACATAACATAAGCTTGAGCCTTGTCTATTCTGTTTCTCATTTTTTGTGTTGCTTACTTGTTATTATAGGTGAGCTTGACAGTGGCACTTGTGGAACTCTTACCTCCTGATGTCAGAGAATCGGTAGCCCCTGATGATGATGGCGGCAATGAATATGCACAGTGTATGAGTGCAGACGGTCAGTCTGACATGAGGTAGTGTCTCACCTATCTCCTATCCCTATTTCAGACACAATCAGTATGCCTACACATACCCATGCCAGAGGGACCTCAGATATAGGACAGCTTGAGGGCGGCACCATTGATCAGAGTAGTGTTTTTATTCTAGTTGCAAAACTGGTTGATTTTCCCCATAGCCATCATGAGAGTGAGGTGGCATACAGATGGGTTGGCAGAGGTGCTCACTCAGAGAAGGCCTGCTGTCTGCCCTCTTCCTGATGTTGGTGTGTCAGTAGGTGCTACATGACATATGTGAATGGCCTTCATTGAGGCACAGACGCATTGCACAAAGTCCTCAGAAGAGATAGTGCAAGTCCTAAACATTGTGCATTCTGACATGCATGACTGCCTGAACCTTGTAGGTCACTCTTTGCACAGGATGACTAACACACTGAATGAGACTTTGTCTGTAATGGAACATTTGCTGAGGGACGGTCAGCATCCACATGGCTATAGAGCCACTACTTCATCCAGTGTTAGCTGATGTGGCCATGCAAGATTCTACTCCTGTAGTGGCACCACTTCCACTCCTACATGAGAGATTGCAGTGTCCACACCCAGATGTGGTAGGCCATGTGGTCATGGTCAAGGACATAGTCATTATCAGAGCTCATCCGGGAGACACCACTCACATTTAGGTAGTACCCCAAATTCTAGCCAGGGCCATGAAATTAGCAGTGCAACTACTGACAGAGGTAGTTCTCATAGTCGGGAGTGACAACACTGAACTCATTAGTCTACCATGTATGGCTCACACCAGTCCGAGATGCCATGATGTAGTGCTAGCACAGTGCTTGATTGTGTTCATACAGGCACAGACACTTTCAACAAATACATGCCTATGCCATCTGTCTCTTTCACACACACACACACACACACACACACACACACACACACACACACACACACACACACACACACTGCTTTTCTAAGCAGTGCAGTACTGTTGACTGTTGTACATATCTTACTACTGGCCCTGCAAATTGAATACTAAAGAAATACATGTTTGTTGTACTTGCACACACTCATTTATTGGTATCAGGTTTGCCCTCCATTTCCCACCACCACCCTGTGCAAGTAATGATGACTGTGTCCTTCCCTTTGCGTATTTCTATGTGCTTCAGGTTGCATATGTGTCTGATATATAGAGTGGATAGCGAATGCTTGATTACTTAGAACCTATCTTTAATGTAAATGCATTGCAGAATAAATGCTTTTACTCGTAGTTCATAATAAATTGTAGCAAAAGGAAATTATTTCCATTACATAGATATAGAACAGGTTGTGAAAGGTGAGAGGGGGGGGGGCCTTAGCAGTTGAAACTTGAGGAAAGGGAACTTTTTTGTCAGCTATTATTGAAGGCTTATGCCTATAATGGTCTGAATGACCAGTGTTCTATGAAGTGTTTGTTGAAATTAAAATCTTTAAATAGATAACATCTTTAGCATATTAAGTAGCTTTACATATTTATATATATTATAGAGCATATATATTTTTATATATTTTTATATACTATATATATTTTTAGGTTAATAAGTTGGTTAATAATATAATTATTTGATGTACAGCTTTAAATTCTTTTATTTGTTTAATTGTTAGTTGTGATGTCATAATCTGTGGCTTTTATAAACATGGATTTCAATTTCTGTGATGTCTGAAGAAGTTCATACATAGCTGTGGATGAAAGTGCTAATATAAATGTTACTGTTGGAGTACTTTCTTGCCTCATAATCAGTTGTGACTGACTGCTTCTGCATTTTTTGACCCACACTATATTTCTGTTACTGTCCTTACTAACACAGTCAAAGTATATGTTTAAGTATTGCTTACTGTTATACTTGTGCAAATTGTGCTACAATTGACCTGCTCACTAGTTTATATACAGTGATCATCTGAAATGCTGGATAAACAGTACTGGGCAAAAGCCATAGCTGAACATTGCAAACATCACTCAAAGGCTATTTCTAACATTACTGTGCACCTGAGAAATGTATCACCTTAGGTTTTATATGAGAATTTTCATATTACAATACTCAGTTATATAACTCTATTGCTTTTTCTATTTAGGTTCCAAACTTATCTTGTTAATATTGCAGATACAATATGTGTCCTTCAGGGATTGTCTCTGTCTGATGCTAACAGATTACAACCACTGCGTACTTAAGTAAAGGTTGTCCAGTTTTGTAGGCATTAGTTTTAATATTTGTATGTGCTTAGCCTCTTATATTTTCATTTAGGTAGTCAGTGCATGTGCTCCATCTATGGCTGTCGGTTCTCCCTCCTCTGTATCTGCTGGAGCTGCTGGCCCTGGCTGTGGTACTGGGGACTGTGGTATTGCCCCTAGTTGTCTTTTTGAAAGCTTTTTGCTGAGAATGATATTGTGCAACATGGAAAAGACTGTGAGTATTTTGGCAGATGTTGCTGGGTCATACTGCAGGACACCTCCTGCGGTGACTAGACACTGGGACCTTTATTTGAGCAAGCCAAATACATGTTTTATGATATTCCTAGTTTGAGCATGGGTATCACTGTATTCTTGTTTGGTAGGGATGTGTGGGTTTCTCATGGGTGTCATGGACCAAGGTTCTAGTGCATAACTTGCATCCTCCACTAAATGCCCTTGTGGAAATTCAGCCCCTAAGAAACTTTGTACAGGTCATAGGTGTGCCATATGTCTGAGTCTTAAAAACTGCCTGGGTTACCTGCACAGACATTGTAGATGATTCTATGGGCATTACAAACAATCTGACAGTTTATGTAGTGGTACTCTTTGCTGTTAAAGTACCTAATTTCTTGTTAACTTGGTGGGGTTTTTATTGCTGCATATGTGTGTGTGTGTGTGTGTGTGTGTGTGTGTGTGTGTGTGTGTGTGTGTGTGTGTGTGTGTGTATGCAACCTGTGCTCCTCAAAACTTAAGAGAACTGGGCTGTTGCATAAAATTCCTACGTGGTTCTTGCTCGCTCTCCTCTGGGGTGCATGGGAAATATATATTCTCCCTTTCATGTAGTAACATTGCATTTAGATTCTAATGTAATATTCTGGAAGCTGAGGCCTCTGACACCCCTAATATATCCCCTGTGGGTTTCTGAAAAGCACCTGTAGTGAATAAACATAAAGCTACACATACCTTTGATGCCACTGGGATGGGTTCTCCAAGATTTCCCTAGGGCCTCAGGTGAGGATGGCAGCAGTTGCATATTTCCTCTAGTATTTGCCTGTCCACCCAGTATTGCTTTACAGTTTCTTTGTCATGCAGTCTATTGCATATCAAACAGCATCTAAACACCCTTCTTCTAGGCTGAGTTCTGGCAGTAGCAGCAGCAGCACCTAGAATTAAAGCTTGTTGCATATACAGGTTAATGATGGTGGCAAAAACTGCTACCATGTTTTTTTTTTCTAAGTGGAATCATGACTGTAATCCAAAGAGCTTTGGATTTCAGGACAAATTACTACACTGTGTTTGCTGAATAGCTTCCTGAGTAGCTCTGCCATGTTGGATTGGTTATTTAGCATTTAATTCAGCTACGTATGCATTCATTAGCATGTTCTGCCATTTATCTTTGTTTTGAAACTCTACACTAAGTGTAAAGCCATTTAATGAATACCAAATAGCACTCTATCATATGTGCAGTGAAGTGAGCGCACAAGAGCTCACTTAGTGTAGCCGTTTATAAATCCAGCCTATAGTCTTAAACAAAGTGCATGAGCTCTTAAAGCTCTTCTTCCTTGCAATACATTTTTAAAATATCTCTTAATATGCAACAATTAAAGCCACAATTCTATGTTGTAAGTTGCAGAATTATTTACTTGCATTGAGAATGTAATGCATCTTCTTGCAAGAAATGTCTCAGTTGGCATATAAAAGCTATTTCTGCATGATGCAAAATGCAAAATCATACAAAGCCTAAAAAAAATCTCAATTTTCATATGCAATAAAATAAAAAAGATTCTTAAAAATAGATGATCTCACTATGATACACAGTGTTTCTATGATGTATTTCTCACTGTGACTCCGGTCCTGTGGTTCTCACATTTAACTGAATTACATCTAAGTTAGATAAACCCCTCCAACTTCTTACCCACGGCTTCTTACACTGTGTTTCTGTGAGCTGCAGTATTTCTGCTGTGACTCCAGTCCTGCGGTTCTCACATTTAACTGAATTACATGTAAGTGAGATATACCGCTCCAACCATTTCCCTGCTGCTTGTTACATTGTGTTTCTGCAAGCTGCCATATTTCTGTCGTGACTCCAGTCCTGCATTTCTCACATTTAACTGAATTACATTTAAGTTAGATAAACCCCTCCAACCACTCCCTTATGGTTTCTTACACTGTTTCTGTGAGCTGCAGTATTTCTGCCGTGACTCCCGTCCTGCAGTTCTCACATTTAACTGAATTACATCTAAGATAGATAAAGTATGTATTATCTGGTTAACTTGAGTATTTTGTCTATAATTTAATTTCTGGTACAGTGGAGTTTGCTCACTACAAGGGACACCAGCAGTCCAAAGCCCTCTCTTTATTACAGCAATTATTTAGTTTTGATGAATTAGCCCTAAGTGTTTTTCAGGATAGCTTGCTGTCTAGTACTGCCCCTCTATAAGGTTTTCCTTTTACACTTTACTTAACGTTTCGTTCTCTAACTCCCACACATCCCAGCACTACCATTCTTAAGCCACAGCATACAATTTTTTCCTTAACTATTACATAAATTAGTTCAAATAAACTAGTAGTGAGCTGCTATTAACAGTCAACCTTACCCCAGTAGAGCTTCCAGCATACCTGATCCATCCAATTTTCTAACTGGGTGAGTGGTTGTTATTTTGTGCAATAGCATGCATGTTCGAGGACTGGTGTAGGCCTGCTCTATTCACCCTATCTCACCCTACCCCTTTCACACCCAGCCCAGCTTACTCTACATTTATACTCTAACCTGCCTTAAAGTGCCCTACCCCTCACTCCAGTTCTTCAATTACAATACATCCATACCATAATCATTAAATCCTCCCATACTTTGCTCTCCATCCCATACCTCCCACTCCTCCCGCTTCCTTTAGCTCTAGTAGCACAACTCAATTTCCCTCTCTTTCACCTCTGCTTAACCCTGACTTTTTCCTTTTTTATAACTCACTCTAGTCTCCCCCTCCTGTACCTTCTGCCCCTCCTTACACCTTTTTAACTCTTCTACAACATCCTACAGACATTCAATAACTCCACTCTCCTCATCTCAATAATACACCCACATAAAATAATAGCATGCTAGCGTATTTCCTCAACTCCCCTTTTCTTCCTCTTACCTTGGCTATCATGTTATCACTCTAATCTGCTATACCGTCCACTATCACCCACTCTTACCTAAGTAACACTGGCCTATAATAAAACACTCCACTTCCCTATCTCACCATCTCTCTACAATAACTCCTACATTCATTATCACAAACTAAAACATCACAATCTTTCTCTCTCTTCCCCTAAATTTAAGTTCAAACCCACTACCTACCACTTCTACATCTCTAAACCTAATTCACTTCCAATAACACTCCTACCAGATGGGGATATTTTATTTTTATTTATTTATTTTTATTATTTTACAGTTGTTTACTGGGAAGGTCTGACTCGGCCAGATCCATTTACAGCAGAGGCCCAGGGGAAAAAAGATCCACATTTACATAACAATCAGACAAAAAATTAGACAGAAATGTAAAACAGACAAATAGAATATCAACAATATATGAAGTAATAAAAAAAAAACAATATGGTTACCGAGGGAAATGTCATGCTAGAGATAAAGAAATGGTACTGTAGCATATATACAGTAAGCTGTTTATTTAATAGTATGTGTAGATTGTAATTCTTTTTATATAGGTAGAACAGGAAGGGAATTGTTCAAAAGAATTTATGAACATCAATATGCCATAGGAAAAGGGGATGTTAAAAATGCTATGGCAAAACATTATTTAGAAAGTAAATGTAAGACTAATTTTAAATGTCTGGTTATTGATTATATCCACCCCAGTGTCAAAAAGATAAATATTGAAGAAGACTTGGGGTGGTTAGAATACTGTTGGCAAGTGAGATTAAATGCGTGTTTTCCCCCAGGTTTGAATAATAGAGAGGAATTTATTATGTATTTAAAAAGGAAGGGTTTTAAACATTAAGTTTATTTTAATTACTATATGTATATAGTTATTTTTTATCAAAACATTGAATCAAAGTCTTAATTGGAATGACTAATTTATTGCTGCTCAGTAATTGAGAAGAGTATTTAAGAGAATCAGCGTGTTATAACCATCAGTCTAAAGAAATCTCCTTTGGAGATGAAAGCGCTCACTTGTGGTTATTTACAGCTCTGTTACAGTCGGCTTCAGAGTGTGTATTGGATTTATTCTGTGGATTTAGTCTGTGGATTTTATTTCGTGCATTAAAGCTTCTTTCTGTGATTCCTGAAAGCATTTCTTTTTTGGATTTGTTCTGTTGTTTTGGATAATGCTGCTTTGCTTATTGGTGTTGATAGTTTCCGTTGCAGTACGGCAGGCATGGGAAGAGGTGTGGATTCCGGGACTAGCTTTGCAGCATTGTCAGCTGGGTGTGTATTGAATGACACTCCCGAAGGTTCTTTTATTGTTCGTGAAGAAGGTACTGTAAATCTTTTAAATAAAAATCAAAGAACAACTGCTGATGGCAATGCCGATGAAGATATTTTAAGAGGGTGTTTAGCTCCACCCTCAAATCCGTTTTCTTTTGGCGACAAAGTAGCAACGGAAACAAACACGAATGCAGGCTTTAACATTTTAGAAAAGTTTAGTGTTTTAGAAAAAGACTTGCTACTAGTCAAACGTCTCCAGTGGGACAATTTATTTTTTGAAAATAGCTTGAAAGCTCAGCAAGTCCCAAGAGGACTGAGAGTCAAAAATCTGCCAGCAGGCAAGGATTTACCCAAAGTATTCACAGACAAATGGTTAAGCATAAATCAAAAGGCTGGCCTACAATATATGGAATTGTTGCACAAAGTTAATACCATTAAATTGGAAGAATTAACAGGGAATGTTAAGACTAATTATGACATTCTTAAAAATAATATTTCTAGGGATAATTTTAATAGTAAACTACACAAGCTAAATGAAGATTTATGTCAAAGGAAAACAAAAAAATTTCAGAGAGACAAAAATGAATATGTGAATGGAGTAGCTACTGCTTATGGACTTAGATTAGAATCAAATGTCAACAATAAAGTACCAAAACAGCAGGAGATAAGTTTGGTGACTTCAGAAGAAGAAACAAATGTAGTAAGAAGGTCTGAAAGACTTGGTAGTAAAAATAATATAGTAACTGTGGCTGAAGTTCACCATACTCCGACGGGGGAAAGAAAACAAAATACATTTGAACCAACAGTAAGACCAAAAATTAAAGAGATGAGTAGAACTAAAATGAGTAGCCAAGAAACAGCTCTTACAGGATCTACCAATGATGAAAACAAACAGATTATTGAAGTATATCAGAGAATGGACAAGCAAAATAGAACTTGGGCCCAAGTTACAGTAGATGGCTATGGCGAAAGCAACCATCATATCAAACAACAGCCACAAAAAAACTGGGGAGGCAAGAAATATCAAAAGAAGAATTGGAATTACCAACGTAAGCAATGGAAGACTTAAAAAGTGTTAATTTTAAAATCATCAATTTATGTAGTAAAATAATCACTTATGATTGTTGTGTTTTAAGTAAGGGATGGAATTTTGCCCCAGTACAAAGGGCCAATAAACTCATTATGATTAATGAGTTAAGAGGCTATGTGAGAAAATTGAATTTCAAATTATTATTAGGAAGTCAGAAATGTAGTAATAGTGACTTCTACAAACCTAGCTGTCACAACCCACCTTTATGTAAAGAACTAGAAATGTTTCTAAATATATGTGAAATACAAATGTTAGAAATGTTGGAAGATGATACAAAATCTAAATATTATAATTTAACAAAAAAAAGAGAAAGATTGTTTTGATGTTTTACTTAGAGATGAAAATATACTTGTATTTAAAGCTGACAAAGGGGAAGCAATTGTTTTGATGGACAGGAAAGATTATGAAGGAAAGATGAAAGAAATGTTATCAGATTCTAATTTTTATAGGCCAGCAAATATGTCTGAAATCAAGAAAGGCTTTTCATTAATAGAATCATGCATAGTAGAATGGTTCTATGCAGGCAGAATCGATGACAAAATGAAGAGGAATATAACTAAGAATAATCCGATGATTAGCAGGAATTTCGGTATACCCAAAATCCATAAAAATATAGATTGTCCCCCTCTAAGACCTATAGTTGCCAGTAAAAACAGCAAATTAGAAGGGATGTCTATTTTAGTAGATAAACATCTACAGAAAGTAGTCCCGAAGGGAGTTACATACATAAAGGACAGCTTTGATTGTATAATGAAACTCAATAATGTTATAGTCTCTGACTCTGATATACTAGTAACATTGGATATAAATTCTCTCTATACCATGATTCCTAATAAAGAAGGCATGGAGATGGTCAGAATAGAATTATTAAAATCAAGAGAATTTTCTACAAATACTATAAGTCTGCTAATGGAAATGATAGATTTAGTATTAAGTTATAATTATTTGGAATTTTATGATGAACTGTTTGTCCAAGTAAATGGGGTGGCGATGGGTGTGGCTTTATCCCCAAGCTATGCCAATTTATTTATGCAAGGTTGGAAAACAGCAAATATATTAGAAAGTGGGTTTGCCAAAAACATAACCAAAATGTTAAGATTTATTGATGATATTCTGATCATTTGGAATGGGACAGTTGAAGAATTAAATTTATTTTTCAAATATATCAATAATGTTTGTTCTTATATCAAGTTTTCATATAATTTTAGTATTGAAAATATCAATTTTTTTAGATCTTATTTTATATAAAAAAGATGGAAAATTATTATCAAAAATTTATAAAAAAAAATTTCAAAATAAGATGTACCTACATTATTCTAGCTTACATCCCAAGAAAACCAAACATAATATTGTCAAAGGGCAAATAAAAAGAATAAGTGATTTAACAGAGGATGATGAAGTTTTTCATCTGGAGGCCAATAATTTTTGTGAAAGGATGTTAAGTAGAGGCTACCCCTATGAAGTGATTGAAAATGTCATGATAGAAGAAAATACCAATATAAATAAAAAAGTTAAAAGGAAGTCAAACAGAACATCTTCAGTAGATTTTACCACTGCTTTGGCAGTACAAAATAGTAGTGATTCCAATGAGATAAAGAATATTGTGAGAAAGAATTGGGGAATTTTCAAAACTAATACCAATTTACTTCAGAAGTTAGGAGACAAATCCAAGTTTGTACAAAAAAGAGCAACGAATTTTAAAGATTTTTTTCAAGGAAAACTTAATAAAAAATAGAGTTGTAGATGAAAGAAAGGGAATGATTAAGTGCCTAAACTGTAATTATTGTAATTATTTATATACAGATAGATCTGAGATTTTAGTAGGAAAATACTAAGATATATGTTCCTGGTAGATTTACGTGTAAATCGAAAAATGTTGTTTATTTAATAGTATGTGTAGATTGTAATTATTTTTATATAGGTAGAATAGGAAGGGAATTGTTCAAAAGAATTTATGAACATCAATATGCCATAGGAAAAGGGGATGTTAAAAATGCTATGGCAAAACATTATTTAGAAAGTAAACGTAAGACTAATTTTAAATGTCTGGTTATTGATTATATCCACCCCAGTGTCAAAAAGATAAATACTGAAGAAGAATTGGGGTGGTTAGAATACTGTTGGCAAGTGAGATTAAATGCGTGTTTTACCCCAGGTTTGAATAATAGGAATTTATTATGTATTTAAAAAGGAAGGGTTTTAAACGTTAAGTTTATTTTAATTACTATATGTATATAGTTATTTTTTATCAAAACATTGAATCGAAGTCTTAATTTGAATGACTAATTTATTGCTGCTCAGTAATTGAGAAGAGTATTTAAGAGAAGCAGCATGTTATAACCATCAGTCTGAAGAAATCTCCTTTGGAGATGAAAACGCTCACTTGTGGTTATTTACAGCTCTTTTACAGTCAGCTTCAGAGTGTGTATTGGATTTATTCTGTGGATTTATTCTGTGGATTTTATTTCATGCATTAAAGCTTCTTTCTGTGATTCCTGCCAGCGTTTCTTTTTTGGATTTGTTCTGTTGTTTTGGATCGTGCTGCTTTGCTTATTGGGGTTGATACTAGGAAGGAAGGTATATGAAGAAGCAAAATAAATATTATGTTATACATGGACATGGCCAGTTGTTCATAAAATGTGATTTAAGTGAGTTTTTGAATAGTGTGGTAGTGGATGCAGAAGTCAGAGAAGAGGGGAGGCTATTCCAGGTTCTAGATATGGTGTGGGATTATTGAGCATTAGTGTTACCCCTTGAGATACAGAGTAGTGATTTGTCAACAGAACGGAGAGGGCGATTAGCTTTGTAGTGAGTGAGAAGCTGACTTAGCACTGGGGTCTTATCAGGATGTTTCAAAATGTTATAAGCAATGATTAGTTGGTGGTAACTGAGTAGATGAGGAAGTTCTAGCCATTGTAAGTCCCTACATTCACCCAAATCCTGGTCCATCCTCCTTGTCCAACTCTAACATCTCTACCTCACCTATTGGGTACCGACTCCCTACCTCCCCAACTAAACAGCTGTCTATCTACTCCATAAACCTACAAAGGCTACCAAACAAAATCACAGAATTACATGCTTGGATAGCCCACCACTCTCCCCACATCTTAACTCTCTCAGAAACCTGGCTGAAACCTCATATCACAAACTCTGAAATTCTACCCCCTGGCTATAACATATTCCAGCAAGACAGACTTTCCAAAAAAGGGGAGGTTTTGCTATCATGTACTCAGAACAACATAACTTCTCCCTCCTCCCATTACCCCTTCCTGACTTCTCCACCACAACTTATTTTTCACAACTGTCACCTTAACCCACTCAAGAAATTTGCAATAACATCTATCTATATACCACCAGTAACAATATTCCAGTTCTTGAATGTATTTTATCCTGGATCTCCCAACACCTACCCTATGAGACAATCTTACTAGGTGAGGTCAATATTAATTGGAATAAACTGTTCCCCCACTCCCCTAGCCTTAGTATAAACCTTTTTGGTTTCAAACAATTTATCTCTACTCCCATCCACGTCAATAAAAATTCTAGCTCCGTTCTTGATTGGATCTTAACTTCCAACTCTAATCAGTACCATAATCCCAGCACTTTACCAGACTCCTTAAGTGATCAACTCCCCATTGCAATACTAAGAGTACACTCTCAAACCTCAAAAACCCACCTTTGCAGAGACTGTCACAGTCTGACCAATTTCAACATAGAAACTTTCAACGACCAACTCTCGCTTGTTAACTGGTCTCACCTGTTTAACCTTCCTTTAAATGATGCTGTTCTTGAGTTTAACAATATTTTCCTAAACATACTAAACTCCCTAGCACCCATCAGAAAAATTAGGATCATATCAAATCCCATACCCTGGCTCTCAAAAGATTCCATTTCCACCATGAAACTTAGAAACACTACCTGGAAACAATTGACAAAGTCAAAATCTCCTTCTCTCCTCCTTAAATTTAAGGAACTAAGAAAACTTACTAAAAAGGTTATTATCCAAGACAAGAAAAAAAATTCTGTCAAGAAGCCAAATCTACTCACACCTCAAACCCCAAAAAATTTTGGTGCACCATCAACAATATTCTCCATCCAGGGAAGTCTTCCACCCCCTATCCCTTCCCCAATAAGTCACCTCTTGAAACAGCCACTCTACTAAACAACTACTTTATAGACTCTATCAACAAACTAATTCCACCCGGCAACAACCAATCACAATCCCACACCCCTTCCACCCCCTGCCTCTACTCATCCTTCTCCCTGAAACCTGTTCCTACTGCTTATATAAAATCCCTTTTGCAGAAACTTAAACCTTGCACTCCTTCCTTTGACAACCTACCTCCAGTAATTTCTCAAACTTGCAGCCAGTACTATAGCATATCCTGTCTCAATCGTTATCAACCATTCTATTAAAGAATCCTCAGTCCCTGACATTTGAAAATCCTTTTATACAATTCCACTTCACAAAGGAGGTAACTCCACCAACCCTTCCAATTTCTGACGTATAACCATCCTCTTTCCTCTCTCTAAAATTGTAGAGAAATGCATTCACAGATAACTTCTTAAATATCTACTCCAGGAAAATCTCCTCACCTCCTGTCAACACAGATTTAGACCCCCACCACATCACATCTACAGCCCTGTTATCCTTCACCCAGACTGTAGCAGAGGCAAGAGATAACAATAAACTGGTGTCATGCCTATTCCACCTCGCCAAGGCATTGGACACTGTCTCCCACCATAAGCGTCTTACTAAATTAACTGAACTCAGCCATTCTGAATCAACTACTCTCTCATCCGCTAGCTATCTTAACAACAGACAACAATCTGTTAAATGGTAGACCTTCTACTCACCTTTCCAACCTATCCAAACAAGTGTACCCCAAGGATCAATTCTAGGCCCCTTCTCTTTAATATTTTTACTAACAATCTCTACTCTGGCTGCTACACCTCTTCTCTGATCCAGTATGCCCAAGATTCAACTCTTATTCCCTCTTCAACAACCCTGCTAACCTTCACTCCCTCACCCAGTCCTCTTTTAACCCCACTGAACATTGGCTAAGCAAAAACCAACTCATCCAAAACCCAAAGAAAACTAAGCTTCTTCTTTCTCTTCCAAAATCTATGTCCAACCTTAAAACACCATTCGGTCTCTCTTCCCTAAACAATACCATCATTCCTGCTGACTCCCATACTAAATTTCTAGGAATTACAATTGATGAGCAACTGAAATTTGACCATCATAACCAACTATCCATCAAGAAGACCAATCAGAAACTCAGCTTACTGTATTGCAACAAAGAATTCTTATCCGCCACCTCAAGAACTTCATTATCTCAAGCCTACCTCCTCCCCTGCCTGCTCTACAGTATGCTTTCCCTATATTTAGCCACCTTCAAGAAATCTTTTAACCAAACTTGAACAAACTTACAACCAGATAGCCAGATTTGCCTATAACTTCCCTTACAAATCCCATCACTGCCTTGCCATTAACCAACTACAGTGGCTTGAATTCCCTCAACTACTTCAACTTTCTCAGCTACTAATGACACATTTTCTACTTTACAAACCTGCTGACTGTCCCTCCCTGCCCACTCTCCCTATGCCAATATAAACCCCTCACGATCCTCTCTTAGTGCTGACCAACTGCTACTTGACATCTACAGGCCTAACAAAACAATAGGCAAATTACTCTATAAATGCTCTATATCTCAAACCTGGAATAAACTCCCAACCAATATACCTTCTATTCAATACCCATTTTATTTTTAAAAAGAACTAAAGAACTACCTTGCCAACTCTCTTTCTTGCACCTGTCACCTCCCTACCTATCACATACTCACCCAATTGTTAGACTATAACAATTTTTCTCTCCTTACTTTAATATGACTTTAATATAACTTTCATAAATACTAGTGCTTTAGTGCCTCACCTCTTCTGCTGAGCAATACTATACTTCTATCACATCATTCTCTTCCTTACCAACTATACTTTCTCCCCCCCTCGCACTTCTCATACTCAACTTTATTTCACTCTCTTGATTTCTCCAGACTTTCCACTCCACCCTTCTACTTCAACCCTTCACTTTATTACTCCTTTTTCTTCCTCTCTACCAACTTGTTTTAGTAATTCAAAATGTTATTTTTTTTTCTGAAGTCCTATTGTAAATCTCCATTTCAGCCATAGTTTTTCTACCTGTTGTACTTTATTGCTATTGCCTTTGCTGAAATGTTCTGCCTTGTTAATTTTCTACTACCACATGAATGTATGTTTTGCTATATACTCATATTCATATATGGCATGAACGCTTATAATAACGTACACTAATTTTTCACATTACTTGTAATGTAAACTTCGTTATTGCTATTGTTATAGTCTTTATTATTATTTTTTTTTTCTTGTGTAGCTTTTCTCCTTGGGTCTCCACTGAAAATGGGCCACCAGCCCAGTTGGACTAAACAAAAGACTTAACAGAATGACTTAACAAAAGACAAATAAATAAAATGTCTAAATCAAGATTAGCATTTATATTTTTGAATGAAAGTTGAATATGTGTATGTTTTAAAGAAATAATAACATATTTTCCTAGACTAAAACAGAAAACATTGCAAACAATCCTAGCAGTTCTTTAAAAAAAAGAATATCTTAGCAACAACTGGCTCTACCCCTGTAATTCTCCTGGATAATTCCTCTCTCCCAGTGCTGCATAACTCTCTTCAACACCTTTAAGCAGCTTATGCTTATCTCCAATGTTTTGAACTGATTGGATTGCTCTCTGATAGATTTTTTATTACTCAGTTATCAATATCTCTGTATTATGCTATGCTCTATGTTTGCTACTTAAATAATTTTGCTACTTGTTTCTTGTTAACATATGATTTTTCATGTCAACTTTATATCTTAGTTGGTACTAATTGTTTTCTGTTACTCAGGTCTCCGCTGAAAATGGGCAACTGGCCCAGTCAGAAACTACCTGGTTAACAAATGTAAATAAATAAATAAACAAGTCAAGCAACTATGTGTACCATCTTACTACATATTGCATTGAGAAAACTGTTTATAAGTTCAGGCAGAGTAAATATGCAAGCAGTGAAGCAGTCAGAAAGACAGACAGTATAAACAAGCATGCAAAGAAATGCACAAACAGATACACAGACACACAGGCATGCACACACAGACACATGCAATGAGCGCACACACACACACACACACACACACACACACACACACACACACAGTGTAAGAAAGAAGGGGCCATCACATCTTAACCTTTAAGGTGAAATGGCTTAAAAGAGCATTCATGTTTATATCACAAAATTTTATCTTAACTTTCCCACAATCACACTAAGGACTTTTGTACAAGAATCTACTAATGTACTGACAGGAATTGACCTACATAGTTTAAAAGACCACTTAACAAAGTGCTGTATTACAACTCATAAGATGAGGCACTAATATGCAGGTGAAAAGTGACTGTGCAGTTTATGAAGTGTGAGTGCTGGCCTGATGGTTGGCTACTGCTTTCCACAAACAACTGTTCTTTGGCAAGATCAGCTGTTGAACTGTTCTATATCACAAAGGTTAGTTTTGTGTAGTAACGGGTTGCATGGTGATACCACTGTTGTCAGATAAAAGTAATAAGATTTACCAGATATATGCTGTGTTACAAAAGTGCTTCTTCATTTATTTATAAACTGGCTTTGAGAACTACAGGAAGTGTCAGAAGACTGATTTGATAGCTTTCTGTATTGTTATTTAAAAATACAATACAAATGCAGGCTCAATGAACAACAGAAACCACTGAAAAATGTATTATTAATCTTTAGAGAATGGGTAACCAACATTCTCCAGCAGGGTGTTCATGTAGAGGTCACGCCCAGTGAAAAACAAATCTGCTGCTTCACAGCAGCATATTAAGCTGCCGTGGAGCTTGGACTGAAAAGAATTTAATGGCCACCATTAATTTATACTCCCTAACTAGTGCTTTTGCTGTTTAGCAAGTGTAAAATTAAAAAAAAAAAAAACACCAACACAAAGCGTACATTAAGTGTATATGACTTGTACATCCCTACTACATTTTTTGTGCATTCTAGTCACTCAGGAAGATAACACTGTGTACATATGTAGTCTGCACTTTGTGGTAACCATTATGATTCCCTCCTCAATATTTACGGCTGCAAGAAAATCTGTAGGAAAAACTAAATTAGGAGGAAGAAGGTGTGAGTTATGCTTGTGATGTCTGTTTCCTCAGAATGGTGTAGTATAGGTGTTAATGAATCCCAGGGTGTGTGTTTACGTCTGTATGTGTGAGTGTATGCATGCTTGTGTGCATGAAAGCGGAAGTGTGTTTGTGTGTCAGAGAGAGTAAGAGTGAGACAGATCAAGCAGTGGCATGAGCAGTTAAGAGATTTGCATACCTGTTGATCTCAGTTCAAAAAATCTGGATAAAGCCTAAAATAAAGAGGGAACAAAAGCTCAAAAATAGGAAGATATTTTAAATATTGCTCTTACTAAATTAAAATGTTGCTTAAATAACAGGACTTCTGTTGGCATGAATTTTCTGAAGGAAATAAAGTCTGAAACTCAAGTGGATGTCATTGTTTAGTGACTTCAATTCCCAATGATTGGCCACAAACCACACATTTTAGGAGTAACAGATCAAAAAATGAACTAAATATCCAGATACTTTTTTAAAATGTGATGTTTTGGATGTAAAATACTTTCTCCAACACTACTTACATATACTACAGCAAGTTTGAAACAGTAGCCAGAAGAAATATTTCACATCAAATGTATATAAAAAATAACATTGTGATAAAAAAAAAATAAGCAAGTAAAACACAACAATTTTGCAGACAGCCCATTGTCTAAGCACAATAATGCCCTCCAGAGTGTGTGTTACTGTGTAAATAATGCTCTTCCAGGGGTGTAGAGGCCCTTCACCTGTGGCATTGGGCCTCATAACACCCATGAGCGGGTGTTATTTTCCCCAGTAACACACATCTTGTTGGGCATTATTGCTCTTGCTTATTTACAGTAAGAAGGCAATCCCTATTGCAAAACGACTTGTGTAACATATCATAACAGTTATCTTGGCAGTCATACTTTTCTGCAGATTCTGTTCCATTGAGTTATAAAAATGCTCATTATACACTGTACTTATGTTTTCCATTCAGAGTTACTAGCCTGTATATTGTCACATAACAATGCAGTATAAATTATTTTTTTAAGAGAAATGACACATGGGAGAAATTAACATTTAATGAGTGATTAAGCCACTGTGATGTAGCATTAAGGGATCTTCATATCTTAAACAGTTAGTCTGCCAGTCAGCACTAAAGACTAAGTATCTCAGCTTTTAATAAGTCATTTCATGTATTCATGGGTACAGATAATGATTATTTCCATCTCTGATTGCTTTCTTCCGAGCCTGAGCAAGTCAGTTAACCAGACAGTATTCCCCAGGTTGTCCCTAAAAAATAATGTTTATGTCTAGTGGGCTTAGCTGGTTAACAAACAAAAATAAATAAATAAAATAAAGAATGGGAATGAAACACAGGTAAGTACTGCTTCATGAAGCAGTATAGTCTCATGCAAATCTTTACTTCTTAACCATCATGAATTATTCAAGAGTCAGTAACGTACTTTATGCTGATGGATACCAGTAGGTGTAATGCTCCACAGACTCTCAGACCTCTCAAACACTCAAGGACAACACACACACACACACACACACACACACACACACACACACACACACACACACACACACACACACATACATACACACTTTCACATGGCATACATAGATGCTGAGATAAAAGAATGCTGTTTCTCAGCTAATTATCTCAATGTCTTCTGTCTTAGCTTTTTTCAGTTGCCCTCACTGCTATTGTCCACGTAAATTCTTTCTTATTTCTGTAGTTCTGAGTGGCTAGCTTATAGAAATCTTGATATGACTTGAGTGGTCTCTTCAGCATGTTCATTCAGTGTGCAGAATGAATGTCCCAAGGAGCCGACTTACACTGGGGAAGAGTGGACATGTTTAATTTCAGTAAGTCTTTTTAAATTGACTGGATTTGACAGATTTTGTGCAGCAGTCACAGCAGTACTGTGACATCTGAAAATCACTGTATGACTCCAGTTACATGGATACACTGAGAAAACTGAACCAATTGGAACAGGACTGGGTAAGGCTACAAAATACCCAAGTTGGTTAAGTTTTCAAATGCAAGCCTTCATTTTTCACATGGTAGAGATACATAACTTAAACTATAGAAGCCACACATATGTGTTATATACATATCTGTACAATCCCTATTTTGGTGAATATAACTGGTTCAGGCTTGATCTACCCCTGCAAATGATGTATCTATTTTTGAAGGTATGTCCTTAGTTTCAGGCTTTATTTACCCCATTCACAAAATTTTCTCAACACATGATTTTTGATGTTGTCTAACATAAAGAAAAACACACTAACTACATGAACAACATACTAGTGGCATCAATAATTTAAATATACCCGACACACATCTTACATCTCCCTTTTTTAAGAAGCAAAGCAAAAGGCTTTGTACAGTATAATTTTCAGACATAGTTCATTAAAGTCTACAGATTTTACACTGTTTGACAATGTGCTAATATTTTCAATCATTTATGTCATTCACTGCTTTTTAAACATGTTTCTGGGTAATATCCCATATCCCTACTGGAAGTGGAAAGAGTTATATGCTATTTGGCATTCAAATGTTATGCTGATCAGATGTCCATATTTTGACTGGATGTACTTACATTTTAAGGACCTCTGTACCAGTTTTCAAGGTCTTCTGGTTGAGAGGTATTAACTGGACCAGATAGTGAAAACAAAGGTTTGAAGTTGCCAATGAGCATATATATGTACCATAGAAGTATAGGGACTTATCCTACTGGTATGAATATACACATGAAGACAACATAGTAAATTGGCTTGCCAGCCAGGCATGCTTACATAGGAAACAATGAACTAAGAAATGTACACTGACCAAAAAAAACAGCAGAGATCATCTTTAACAATCCCAAATTAAAACTTCCACTTAGAATGGAAGTGTTTCACTGAAGTTACAGTTAAAACCACAGTGTAAGAGAAGTGTAAGAGAAGAACTTAAAACATTGTTGACTACATTTCAAAGCATCCAGTAGTCACAACAGAAAATTAAGAGTGACATTGAAATGTTGCAGAAACCTTTGTGAATGTGACAGCTGAATATGGATTTCTAAGACTCATTGAAAGGTACAGAGAGAGAAACAGAAAAAGGTAATGAATTTAATCGAGTGAAAAATTCTGTGTGGCTGATACATTCAAAAAAAAAAATGACAGATATGGTGAGTGTATAAAGAGATGCAAAACATGTAAAGATGAAATAACTGTTTCAGCAGTTTGGAAACATCTACAGCCCTTCAAAAGTAGGTGACATGGGAAGGGCTTTGCTGGCCTTTTTGTGATCACATTAGGGTTTAAAAAATAATTTACCATTTTTGGTATCTGCCTTTAAGTTTTTGACTTCTACAAAAACTATTAGGCATTAGATAGGTTAGTCTGTTACAGTAGTGCCAGTGTGATGGTCCAGCAGAGTGTGTAAAGAAGGACATTTTGATAAGGGTTTTAGCAGAAAATACAATGCAGACAGTGCTTCTCTCGGTTGACAGTCAGCTGAAGCTGAACAATTTAGAATCCTATATATATTCACTTCAGGCATCTTCCATGACTGGGATCACACTAGGAGATGGCAGCCAGTCAAAAGCCATCAAAAAGAGACTGGCCAAGACTGGATAAGTTTAGGAGATACTTTACAAATGGACCTAAGTGGAAAAAACTTGGGGAGTAGACTAGAAACTAGCACAGTTAGGAAAGGACAGCAACACAGAGTTGAAAACTGTGGATTTGTGATCATTCATTGAAGGATTATTCTTTCACAGACAATTCAACAAGTCCATTTCAATGAATATATTTTAAAGCTTTTTTGCAAGAAAGCAGCTACCCTGCACCTCTCATGTATGGGTAATCACACATACACCCCCCAACCTATATATATATATATATATATATATATATATATATACCAACTCAATTATCGAACAACAGTATATACCAACTCCATGGTCTCATAACAGCGATGAAGGTGCAGGACCACTTGCTCGCTGAAAGTGTCTGTCACACTGCTGTCAGTCGATAAATCAGCACTCAATGAATACACACATTCTTAGAATGGCTAAGGTGGAAAAGACTGTAAGATAGATAAGACATTGCTTTTTACAAAGTTGTTAGTGTGTAGAACTGAATCTTATTCTTTTTCAAATGTGAAAAATTAATTGATGATATAAGTGCATCTTTAACTGAAACTGATTAATGATATATTCATATCTCTCACTGAAAATTATCTATTGAATCCCCACACATTCAAGTTAAAGGCCATCATTAATTAGACATCATTTTTTTTTTTTTCTTAAAATGATCATTCTGTGCAGTACCACATATTCAGGTTAAAAGTAATCATTAATTAGGCAGCAAGAGCTTTTTTCATGAAATGGTTGTTTAAGTGAATATAGATTCTGCTTCTATATGTTACTATCAAACATGTTAATATACATGGAATGAATCAGATTTTATCTACCTCAGTAGTCACCGATATGTTCACTGTTTTTAAAATTGTGTTATATCTAGTTGCCAAATGCTTCTATCACTGTTCTATTTTCTACAGTTAAAGTGATCAGATCCCTTCTAATATATGTTCCTAGTGCCATGCACCTACCATGCAAGCAAATAAACAAATGTAGTAAAGCATTTACGGACTGTAGGTACTGATATCCATGACAAACTTAAAAAATATATTAAATTAGTTATTCATTGTTTTAAGGGATATCCAAGTAACACTGGCAATTTGCTTCAGTGATTGGAGAATCATTATCAAAACACTGCATTATGAATATTGGTTAAGTTTATATAATCAAGATCCTACTAGTTTATTTGCATGAGTCTACATTTTTTTCATAGAAATGCACTTAAACTAGAAAGCCCAATCCTCATAAATAAGTCTTTTGAACAGTTTCAAAAAATCACTACATTAAGTGCCCAGGAATAAATATGTTGTGTATAAGAACTGATATAAACATTCTGATAAGGATATATTTAAATGTCTGCTTCATGAAGAAGCAACAAATCTATGTAAAAATGATATGCCATCTCGCAGTATGTCTGCCCTATTAGTAGTTCACTTTTTTAAAAGAACGATGAATCACAACTAGCATAAAATCAGGTGCCATAGCTAACTAAATTCCGTGCACTGAAAAGAAAATAATGTTGTATAGCAAATTAATGAAGCATGATGTAAAAGTGCCGTAAGGCAGCAGGAATCCTTCGCTTCCTTTATTCGAGAAACAAATACTACTTTCAAAAGTTTCTAGAATAGTATATGTGCAGGTGTCTTCCTAAAAGGAAAATTCAAGCTTTGTTTTTAAGCAGACTCTCATTTGTAAAACTCTTCATTCCAAAGTACAGACACGCTTGTCAGTGGCAAACATAACTACGCAGGAGACTTACTTTTGGGAAAAATATCATTTCAAAAGGCAATTACTGCCTTTTGTCATGTAGGACACCGTGACACTCACTTCATTTAGGTAGTGCCATTGGGTCCTGCATGACTAAAGGGATTAATTCCGACTGGAATTATGCCGTTTACTGTTGTAACCCTACTGTGGCACATTGTTGAATGCAGCAAAAGCATCTTTAAATTTAGAAATGTTATCTCAAGCTGCAATCACACTTACCTCTGCATTTCTCAACCACTGAACTAAGTACCTGTATTGTAGACCAGATGAATTCCACAAAGAATCAGATAATGCCAGAAAAATTCTAACTAAATATCTTCACAAAATATGACAAACTGTTTAAGTGTATCTTTGCGCAAGGAATATTTCTTTCTCCATGGACCAACACTGTAATTCTGTCCCTTGTATTCAGATAATCTTACTTATACAAAAAAGATTTAATAATTGCTGGTTCTACTGTTAGCATGATCTGTGTTCCATTGTTTCCTTTAAACATACCTGAACTACAACCTCTTTATAAAAATATCCACTTTATCAAGCATTATGAGTGTCACAGGGTGTTAGGATTTGCCTTTACCAATCTGAGGTTTGATTTCAGCTTTGTAATTTTCCCTCATGTTAGATGCTTCTTCTCATTTAGGTTATCTTTAATTAGTATTTTTGAATTGATATGGCCTGATTCTTAAGCAGATTAAGTGTTTTAACATCTTGCACTTAAAACTTCTCATATCAAAGGTCGTATTGTTAATTCAGTATAGTTTGTCATCTGGTTGGCAAATATTTCACTCTGTCATAACTTCTATAGTAGGACTAAAAAGGCAACAAGGCATAAATACAAAAGTGAGTCCAGTAGGTATCTGAGAAACAAGTTACTAGTCAAAAGAATTTCAAACAGACTGCATGTTCTGGTTGCATGCTTTTTGTGTGCACATTTTGTTAAGCTAATTTATCCATGGAAGACAGTATCCATGAATACATTTAAAAAAAGTGTGTTGTATTCAATTCTGTGCTTGAAAATTGCCCATCACAGACAGCTGAAGATCAATAAGAAAAACACACCAGCATTAATTAAACCCGAATTTTACAATACTTTTGGTGGATTTATGTACATATGCTGCATTTAGTCACAGCTTAGGTGTTACTACTTAAAAGAATCTGGACTCTGGTGTCATCACATGACATATATGTACATGTCCAAGCAGGGAATTTTGTGGTACATCAGCCAAGAAGTTCCTTCACCAAAGTGAACCCTTCCTATTACCTCTGCAGCCATAAAGCAGTGCTTACAACTTCTTCAGCACTATATTTTCTATAATTTATTTGCATTACTTAGTAAACCTTTCCAGACAGGAAATATTTGCCAGTGTCAAGGATTGCCATCTCACCTTCCACATCTCTTTGGGATGTAAGAGGAAGCTGTAATACCTATGGTTAACCAATATAAACACAGGAAGGGCATGCAGACTCCATGCAAAAGCTGCCACAGCCACAAATCAAACTGGACAACCATGTGCTGTAAAGCAGCAATGGAAACTACAGCTTTACTGTACTACTGCTTGTCAGGTATCGTTTTTGTAACACCATAGCATATCCTGAATGCCAGACTGACAATGCATAGCTGATAAAATATTTTAAAAGATTAACAGTATCAGAGATCTTGATTTTAACAAATCACAACATACACCCTAAAACTATTTTCATTCTACAGCAAATTAACTGTTTTCATTTAAGAAATTATAACTTTTCAGCCAATTTACTCAGTGACATGTAATTCTAGTATTCATTTAGATACTTATCTAGCATTCTTTTGACAGATAAATATTTTATAAATCCCAGCTGCAAAACAACAGATGTTATAGGTTCATCATAGGTGTTTACTAGGCTAATGGCCTTAGGGGCTTTCTTAAACCTAGCCATGCTTTGCCAAATGTATCTGACATGATCTGACACACCAGGATAATTGTTAGGGTTGTATACAGGCTTTTACAATGGGTGGTCAAACACTTACAGGCTGCCTCTGTGCTTAAGAGACATAGCTGCCAGACCGGGGGGTAACTTTCCGATTCCATATCCACCGGACTAGGTTACACTTGAATTTGGTTAGAGAGGAATTCTGCCTCACATGGATGGGAAGCCTGTTCAAGATAAGGGGTAGTTTCTGAGACATGTTCCTGTCAGATTATTGAAGCTTAAAAACTTTGAAAGTCATGTTGTTGGGACCATAATGATTGAAGTTTTGAAACTTCAAATGTTTTGAATGGAGATCTTGGTACAGCGCAGAATGGGAAATTTACCCTTTTCCACAATGTAGTGCAGTCTCGAAGATGGTATACATAATTAGCAGGGGGTGTGGGGGGTACAGTCACCTGTGTTAAAAATAGAATTTTTATTTTTATTTTTTTTTTTAATGTTCAAAGTTCTGAAACTTCGATCATATGGTCTAGGCCATATGAATTTCGAAGTTTCAGGACTTCAATAATCTGACATAGATCCTTTCTGAGATACACATCTGCCCCTCCATGTCCTATTTATGTTACAGAAGAGGTTTAAGTCCCTAGATTAGGTAGTTTTGATATTATTTGTTTTGCAGATGTGCAACATGTCCAGTGGTGTGGGATCAGGTGATGCTTTATAGGCCAAGCATAGATCACCTTCCAGCAATCCGTAGGAGACCAAGTAGAGAGAGAGGGCTTTGAGGGCTTTGAGGCAGTCTGTGTAAAACATGTTGTTTATGCCCTGTATTCTTTTTGTGAGAAATCTTAGGGGATGCTGCAGCTGTTGCAGATGCTTGGTCAGATATATATATATATATATATATATATATATATATATATATATATATATATATATATATACCAAATGGTATGTTGTACTCAGTGATTGGTCTGATGAAGGCCAAGTACATCAGAACAATGATGTCCTTGGATCTAGATGACATACCCTTGCTTATAAATTGTGAAACACAGAATGATTTTTTTACCACTGTAGACAGGATGGTCAAAGGCCAGTTTACTGTTTTCAAGCCTACCAAAATCCCTGACCACTGAGTCTACTCTTAGAGGTGCATTATCAATGCTGTAATTTCCAGGGGGTGGCCATCTTTCCAAAGGATACTATTATGCATTTCTTTTCACTGAGTTTTAAACTTCACTCTGGCATCAGTTATTTGTCTTCATTAGGCCTTCTTCAAAGATATTTATGTCTTTGGGGAACTTGATGACTATGCGTAGTTTGCAGGCATCTGCAAACTTGGTTAGCCAGGGGCTCTTAATATAGACTTTAACTTCAGAAAAGTAAATGGTTGAAAGGACAGGTCCAAGCAGCAAGCCCTGAGGGACTCTGCTACACTCTTTGTGTAGGTAGCCTCCCATATCCTAACTTCTTGGCTTCTGTCTGTGAGTAAACTAGCTATCCATTGGGTGATATATGAGTTCATTCCTAATTTAGTGAGTTTGACTACAATTACTTGACAAAGTATTGTCTTTAGTGCTTTAGCCAGATCAAGGTAGGCAGTGTGCACTGTTTAGCCCTCGTCCATGGTTTTAGTGATCTATTTAAAAAAGTCCAAAAGGCAGAGTATGCATAACTTATCTTTGATGAAACCAAACTGTGTTAGATCCAATGTTTGTAGGTTTTCTATGCCATTGTTTATCATTTCCATGGTGATTCTTTCCACAGCTTTGTATGTGAGACTAGTCAGACATATGGGTCTGTAGTTGCTTGTGTACATATGTGGCCACCTTGAGCAAAGGGATAACAGTTACAGTCCTCCATTTGCACAACATAAACTCTGCCTGGAGGTTACAACTGAATAGTGATTCTGTTGGGCCTGATAGGACATGCTTCATGCTATTTAGGAGACATCCTGGGATATTTTCAGGGCCCATTGGTGCAGAGCTCCTGGCTTTAGAGACTCCATTGAGGACCTGCTCCCTAGTGATAGCTAAGGGAGTTATGGTTGATGGTATCTCCAGAGGGATGACTGGATCTGAGGAAAGAGTAAAACTGAAGCTAAATTTGTCAGCCAGTACATTCCCTATGCCCTGTGGCTATGTTTAGCTGGATCTGTTCAGTATTAATTCAGCATATTGCTGTGTGTTGCCTATCAGGTTGTGGACACGGGTAAAGAAAGTCTTGCGGTTATCCTTTATTTGGGAGGTTATTTTTATCTCAAATTTGGCTTTGGTAGACATGATTAGAACTTTGATTCACTTGCTTAGATTGAAGAGGGAACTATTACCTTGTTGAGTATAGCCCTTCCTGCTTTTGACCATGTTTTTCTACTTTTGTTATACAACCTACTGATGTTGGTGTTCAACCAGGGTGGCTTAATTTTTCAGGTTACCTATGCTTATTTTGGGGAGGTTAAGCTGACTCTTTGCAGCTATGTATATGATTGTACAGGGATTTTATGAACTGTTCTGATTAGGAAGCACTGTTCTCAGGATTTAGGGACTTGGAATTTTGTTAGGGTGTTGTTTAATAGTAGAAAGTTAGCCTTAGAATAATTCTTAGAAGTTTCATAGTTAGCTGGGGTTAATTTTTATTTTAACTTTATGGTCTGACCTGACTAGTGAGGACATTACACTGGGAGGGGGTAACATTACCCCATATTTGTGAGGATCAGGTGAAGGACATTAGCATGCCTAATGGGCATACAGACCATCTGGTCCAGGATGCTTGTGTTGATAAAGTCCAGAAATCTCTGGGCTCGCAAGCTTGAGGTCATGTATGATTCCCAGTTCATTATGGGGTAGTTAAACTCAACCATGAATATGGTATTGGGTTGAAGGAAGAAAGTCTCCATTATGTTTATGTATGTGGTATGGGCTTCATGGGTCACAGAGGGGAGATCTATCACTTGCCAAGATATGGTATGGGACTTTGCTTACTGCAAGTTAGACATGGAGAAGCTTAAGTGTGCCATACTGTTTACGTATACTTGAAGCATGTTCATGTTTGATATAAATTGTGACTCCTTCACTTTTTGTTTCTTCCTGTGCAAGAGATGGTCTAAATGTGTGGAACTGCTGGGATACTCTCCATGGGTTTAAACCATGTCTCAGTAACTGTACTGACATCTATATTTGACAGCATGAGGAGAGTTTGGAGTGAGTGGACTTTCTTGTTTAAACTACTGGCACTGAGTAGCAACATACCTGTGACAATGTGGAAATATTGATATATACTGGATAGATTTGGTTAAAAGGCACTATGGAGCTAGACAAGGTTTTAGCCAACATTCCAAAATCTAGAGGGAACAGATGCAGACCATCCCTGGCAAGCAGCATGGCCTATCAACCATATCCACCAAGGCAGACAAATATTGTACCCTACTTTGAAGGACCCTAGAAACTAGGCTAATTATTAAAGCCAATTATCTTCTGCTCATATTGTGGCATCATCCTCGAAGAAGATATAATTCTGTTCAATGCTAGGCTCATACCAGCCTGGGACACATAATCTACAAACTTCATCATGTAGTCAAAGAAGGTAAGTCTAAGATCAGTTATACCTAGATGGACTATAAGTGAGTCATGCTGGTACCTGTGGTTTAATGCCTTGAGTGTTTGTGTGATCTGGTGAATTTTGTCACCTAATAGGTAACTTACTGTGATCTCACCTTACAAAGCCTTGTGAGTGCAACATCTGTGTGCCTTTCAACAGACTCTCCTGTATGATACAGATAACAGGTTGTGGGTGGTATGTCTTATGGGTTTAGAGGTTGAGTCATGTTGTGATGTCGCTGCAGGTGTTGTGGTGAATGTTGTTTTTATAGAGTGCTTAAGAAGTGTCTGGGAGTACTTATTGTAAGTGCAAGTGCCATTGAAGCCTTTGAGTTTTTGGAAGTTTACAATTACATATAAGAGCCTCAGCATATGTGGGTCTATGTGTCATATCCATACTATGTGTGGTACATACTGTATGTATGTGCTACTGACATCCACTTTAGAATTTTTAGTATTAATTAAATAAGAGTCTTTCCTCCAGTGTCATTGTGTAGCTACATCTCTCACATACTGTATCAGTTTGCTTTAGAATTCAATGTCTCAGTGTACATGAGACAATTGCTACATTGTCTCAGGACACCCGAGTCCACCAAGACGGTTGCACAGATAGTAGAAAATGATGTATCCATAGTTCCTGATCCTATGTATGTGTTTTACAAGGTGATAGTACAACAGGTGTTTACAGCTGGATAGCTAGGATGCTGTAAGAATATGGGATACAAAAGGCTACGTAAGAATAAACTCATAGGACAGTGTTTCTCAATGCATAAACTAGTTGCTCTGTTTGCAACTCTGTACAAGGACGATTTCAGGGATAGTTTTCAAAGCAAAAGTTTTAATTTGAAGTGCCTGCATCTGCACAGGGCACTGTCTGCCCTCACTGCATGATGAGCAGCATCAAGAAAATGACTGCAATTTAGATTGAACATTTTATTGACAAATAAGTGTTTTATTGTTAGTTGTGAGTTGCATACTAAGTAAGGGTGAGACGAGTCTGATATTCCAGGTGTTCTTTTTATACCAGCATAAATGCTGAGGCAAGAAGACCCCAAAACAGAGCCAAGGAATGTCCCTACATTACAAACAAAAATCCATTATGTTAACTGGGCTAACGCCTACCTTCCTTTCTGGAACCATTCATTTATAGCCGACATTACCAAGATTTACTAGCTTTGGGATTTCTAAAGCATGAAAGCAAATTATCAAATGCTTTAATAAAGTCTAAAATTTTAAACATTAGCTTGTATACCATAGTCTGATTCAAATACTGTATTCCAGAAAAATGGCAGCTTGAAACATTATGGCCGGGAATTCATTAACATGCATACAAATATCAAGCTCAGCCTATGCACTCTGCTCATGTTAGTGGGGCAAGCAGCAGTGCTCATTGAATATGCAAGCCGCTAAACAAGCCTACATGTTCAGCATCACCTGTTCATGGCTGGAACATCTGCTAGTATCCACAAACAGGTGCACAGAGCTGACAGCACACACAATAAACAACAGTTTCTATATGCACACAACCCCAGGAAGCAAACGCGAATGGATAGCACAATACAAATCAAGTGCAACTTGAATGACATAATTAAGAGGCAGGAAAAGTTAACGAGTAGAGTATAATTTCATATAAGTAAATTAGCATGCAAACAACAGTAATTAAATATATTTTTATGTATAGAACTAATCCTGTTCAGTTAGCGACATATATACATAATAAAAAGAAAATGCTGTACTCAGCATATATCATGAAAAACAATAAATGAACTCTGCAGCTGTTACTCTATGCACTTCAGAAAGGGACATATTATTGTCATCTGTTGTCACTTGTAGACATTGAAAGGCTATTGTAAAGTTAGAATAGTGTTCACAAAGCATGTGTTGTATATTAATGTAAATATAGTTTATAAAGTTATAAAATCTAACTATACATCTCCCACTATACATTTCCCGAGGCATGCTTAGTAAATTGTGGTGCTTACATGATTACATTAATGCCTAGCTACACATGTTGCAGGTTGTGTGTGGAACTAGTCTGCCATTATAATGTATACTGCAACATAACTTACACCCACAAACATACATGCAGGTTAAAGAACTGTAAGCCTTTCAGTACCTTATGTGCATGAAGGAAGCAATACAGATGCTGTTATGTCAGTGTACACATCTGTGAAAATGTGGAAATACTGAGAAGAATCACTGACAACAGTGTAATCATTCCAATAACAGCGTTTGTTTGTTTGTGTCTTTCGGCTTTTCCCGGTTAGGGGTCGCCACAGCGGAACTCCGGTCCGCTAATGATTGGTAGTGGATTTTTACGTACTGGGTTACCAGCCCTGGTGCACAACCTTCAACGAAGGCACGCCCCATTCACGTATGCCTCCACACAGAAGACGCTCTCGCTGAGAATCGAACGGGACAATGTCTTGCTATGAGGCGACAACGCTACCACAGCACCACGTTAATTGATGTAAAAAAGGACTTGTTGCAGTAACCTGCATGATGTGAATGTATAAAATGTGTGACTGTTCATACATGCTGTCTATGTATGTAGTGAAATACAGAAGGATATGACACATACACAGAAGTGTCACATTGACCAGGATATAAACAGACTAATGATCTGATATAAATATAAACAGTTGCCTAACTATAGCAGATGTAACATATATATATATATATATATATATATATATACATATATATATATATATATATATATATATGCAAAATGAGACTTGCTGTCATGTGACATATGTTAACATGCACATAAATCAGAGTACATCTCCTGTGTATTCAGTCCTTATGCATATCACTATGAATGAGATGTATTATATGTATGACACAAATGGATAGGTATGCCAGAGAAGAGTTAAGCAAAACTAAATTACAGACCAGCATTATGGTATTATTACATCAAATTAGGTTAGAATTCTTTGAGTATGATGCATTTGTGCCACTGAAATCAATGATATGACATGTGTCCTTCCTGGTGCAAGTGGAATGCCATACATATTGACATAAAAAAGTATATCAAAGTACACATGTGAATGGTGTATATCATGATGTTGTACCTGACATTTAGCCCTGAAGTGAGCTTTGTTAAACGTATTAGTAATATCTGTATGATGCTTCAGTACCGCATATCACACTCAAGTGAAACGTTAACGTGTATTACTAAGTGACCTGCCAACAGTTTTACATTTCACATATACCAACTGTACACTGGCCTGTGAAAAATGTTGTTATCCTCTGCACGTAAGTCAATAACTCCAATGGGTTGACTCTCCAAAGGCTTATTCTATTTCTTTTTGACAAAGAGGAACAAATTATAAGAACTGTTTCAGCATATTGATTAGTTAAGGTGCTTTGTAGTAAATGTCGCACATCCAATACATCATTATGCTGGGCATGCTCATACAAAAGCACATCAAAGACTTCAGCAACATCAACTACCTAACACAAAATCAGAAGAAAGTATGATTACGCAGGCCCATCCTCACACTTTTTGATGATTTTGCAGCATGACACACATGAAGAAATAATGAATAAGGCAACATCTCCTTTAAAGCAGCACAAACAAAATAATAAACTGTATATGTAAATGTTTGCATGAAGCCATACAGTACAGATCATTATTTTTTTTTTTTTTGGAAATATGTAATGCCTGTGAGCATTCACTGACATACTCAGCAGTTACAGCTTACCAGACTCAGACACATGCTGAGGTCAGATCTCAAAGAGAAAGAGATGAATCAAATACAACGAGGCAAGTGTGATGTGTTATGAAAACACACTTGAAGGGATTAAAACAGTACCCTAATGTAATGGTTATGGCTCCCAACGTGGAGTGTGAGACATGAAAATAGATGACCCTCTTACTGTGACATATCTCAGTCTTTGACTAAGGCAGTCCTGTCTGTCACAGTGGTCTAACAGACATATCTTAAAAGATTCAAGCACCTGCCAGTCATGCTCCACACAGTACACAGATGTAGAGTAACTGCATCTGCCACAGGAGATAGCAATGGAGGGTGTCACAGAGAACAAATGTCAAAGTATAAAATAAGAAAGACTTCTAATATCCATTTATGCAATACACATTATTCTGAAGGATCATAAGGATGTATCAATGTTACTGTTCACACAACTGTGATTTACCAGTATCATTGTTGGTTGGCTAAGTCACTCTTGTCAGTCCATATTGTTTTACAGATTTGCATTCCCTGGTTTGAATGAGTGCCTATCTGGATACACATGCTGTACAAGTTAGTGTTAACTGCATGCACCACTGGAAAACCTTCCTTGCAAGCATCATGAAACACATATTTCTCTCTTTTTTTAAATTTTTTCCAAATCTTTTCAGTTTATAATACCATGATGGGACTGGACCCCATTCCTAAGTCAAAGTATAATTAAAGTTCATGAAATTAGTATTGTTTCAATCTTTGATGTCAGCGAAAGTTTCTCTTTGCAGTACCTGCAACGTGCCAAATAATGACTCCTGCAATTCGTATGGAGTTACATGTATTGGTAACACATCTAAATATGATTCTGGATTCTTTTTTATAAGGCCCGTTGCTCCTACTACTATTGAAAATGTCTGGTTATCTTTCTTCCACATTGCTCTCATTTCTGCCTGAAAATTCTAACATTTTATGACTTTATGTCTCTCTCTCTCTCTCTCTCTCTATGCAAGACACTATAGTCACTGGGTGTAGCAATTTCAATGATTAATGCTTGTCTTCTTTTCATGTGCCACTATATCTGGTTTTCTCACAACTATCTTTTAAACTGTTGGTAATGGGTGATCCCATTTGATGTAGACTTCATCATTTTCCATGATGTTTTGTGGTTTATGTTTCCAGTGTTTTTCAGCCACTTCAGTACCATAATGTTTGCATAATCCCTAGTTCAACAGTCTTGCCACATTATTCTGCCTTTCAGTATGTAATCCTTCTGCCATTAGTATGTTACAACCAGCAACAAGGTGTGTGACCGTTTCCACTTCTATTTTACAAAACCTCCCACATGTTGAATAGACTTGGTAAACCAACGTGTATGTAGCCCACTATCTTGGGCCGCCAATATTAACCATTCATCTTTTGGTTTGAATTCGCCTCTCCTTAACCATTCCTGTGTTTGATCCTGATCAACGTGAGGCTCTTCCAGAAGTTTTCTATACTTGCAACTATATTTATGCATTTCCACATTTCTTGCCTTTTCATCTGATCCTTTGCTTTATATTCTTTCTTTTGTTTTTTGTTTTTTTTTTTTGGCACATACAATTCTGCCTGATTTTTTATCTACTTCTGGTCTGATTTCCATTCTCACTTGATGCCGATATGTTTTGGCTAGACTAAGCAAGGATGTCATCTTAGATTTATTATCCTCATTTTTGAGAACTTTCACTATGTTTGGGTCTTGTGAGGTCAGCAGATATGTGTGCAGTCCCACAATTGCAGATCTATATATGTAATCAATTTAAAGGAGACCCATACCTCCTTCAGAATGGGGACTATATAATCTTGGTATGCACTGATTTTTATAAAACATTTAGTGAGCATGAAGCATCCTTCTTGTCTTCTTGTCTAATCTATGCAACACATTTTGGGGCCAATCAATCACTCAAAAACTTTAAGTTAAGACAGGAAGAGCAAATTAGTTTATAACTTGAATTTTGTTTCTAGATGTCAATGCTGTTTTCAGGATTAATTTAAGTCTTCTAAAATATTCCTTACTAAGTTTTATTACCATTTGTTCATATTTTATTGTTGATCCTGTTGGGGGTGCACATATAAATAGTTCCTACCCATGGCTAAATCTTTATGCAAAGATGTTAATACTTTTAGCCAGAAGTTAGGTACTGCATCTGGGCCTGGGGTTTTCCATTTGGAGGCTTTTCTTAACGTTATCTCAATCTCTCTGGCCATTACTTCATCCCATTTCATATTCTGTACCTTTGAACTTCTTATTCTTTCTTTTACTTTTTCTATCCATTTAGCATCTTTGTTATGTTCCACAAAATCTTCATAGATATTTCTCCAAAATGTATCTATTTCTTCTTTTTTGGGTGTTCTTTCAATTCCTTTTACCTTGTTTCCCAAGTCTCTATAGAACTTTTTAGGGCCATCAATAAATTGCTTATTTTGAACTTTTCCTTTATATTTATCTGTGTGTTTTCTAAGTTTCTTCTGCCTGTGCTGAGATTTTTAGTTTATTATTCGCAATAGAGCAAGATAGATCCTGATCCATTATAACAATGTGCATTGCTTTTATCACGTCTATCTTTCTGAGTATTTTTGTTGATCTGTTCCCTCTTCTATACTCTTCTAACAGTGACACTTCTTGTCTTAATTGCTTTATAGTTTTCTCTGTTCAATACTTCCATGATGGTATTTAATTTATCCACTTCCTTTCCCTTACTACCTTGGTTCTTGTGGTAGAATTTTATATGTTATTAATTTAGCTGCACAGTAACATATCCTACTTGCTTCTGTTATATTACATGGATCTCTATGGACAGTCCTAATTACTGTATCCATTGTTTTTATCAAACTTCTGCCTTTTTAGGTTTTATTGACCTTCTGCAGTCTATTTCTTTCATTGATCTTAATATGGCTATCTATCTCTATTAAATCAAGCAACTCTTCTTTTAGATCATTTTCTTCTAAACTAAGGGCACATTTTTTGTTCTCCATTTCCTGCAGGCATTCTATAGAGAGTTCTATAGCATCTTCCTGTGGCACATTCTCTTCAATTTCTTCCTGTGTCATCCGTTGCTCTATCATATGGGAACTCACTGGCCTATCACTCCTCAACATTGACTGCATCAGAGTTGCCATAGTTTCCTGTTCCTTCCTTTGCTGTCTAGCTTCAAGTGAGCATTTATACTGGTTTCCTGTGGAAGGCTCCAAAATATATTCATATGGCAACTGCCCAGTTGCTTCCTGTTCCACTGCTTTCTCCTTAATTTGGATGTCTATTGCTTTATCCTGGTGCTTTCTGAGGTAGATTTTCTACACTGAACCCTTAACTTCGCAGGTACTCCATAAACTCAGTTTCTGTTTCTTTAACTTGTCCATTACTAATCTTCTTTTCTACTTTTCCAGTTTGTCTTCTTATTTTTGTATTGTAAAGCTTTCTATGTCTGGATTTCTTTGCCTGTATTTCTCTTCAAATATCTTTGGTGCTGCTCATTTTGTATTGATTAATTTTGGTTTCTCCTTTGCATAGATATTACACCATATTAAATCTCTTTTTCTTTCCCACGTCCATATTTCTTCTTCAGAAGTCTTCGGATCTTCCTTCTTCTTCTTCTTACTTTGGGGACTCATTCCATCATTTACCAAGAACACAACTCAAAACTGTTGAACACCAACACAAGACACCACAGCAATCAGTAAACTCCAGGAAGTTTATTAATAAAAATGTCCAGTGATTCGATTATTTCCTGAAAGAATTCTTCCTCCGAGCTGGATATTTTTAATAAACTTCCTCAACTCATTCCATCATGCTGTGATGTAACCTTTGTTAGACCTTCACTTTGCAAGCATTCCATAACTTCAGCTTCTATTTTTTAACTTCTATTTTCTATTTTAATTTTCTTTTTTTGCTATTATTTTTTACTGTGAAAGTTTCCATATCTGGATGCCTTTGCCTGTATTTTCTCTTTGAATATTTTGGGCTGCCTTTTTTCTATTGATTAATTTGGCTTTCGACTTTCCATAAATATTGCACCATTTCAAATCTCTCTTTCTTTCCCATGTCCATATTTCTTTTTTTATACTTTTCAAAGGTCTCTAGGTTTTGTTGTTTATATTTTTGCACTTCGTCGATTCTTCTTTTTCCAAACAGATCAAAGTTTCTTGGTCTATATAATGTTTTTCACAAATCTGTTGTATTAATGAACACATATTTTCACTTCTGACAGTTTTTCTTGTGGAAGTATTTTTCTTTCCTCTAATTTCTCTCTTGTTGTATATTTTGTGTCTGGAAATTCTGGGCTTTTTGTATAATAGTAACAATACATAATTCATTTTTTTATCTTCAATAGTCCACTCTATTGTCTTTATGGCTCTTCTTTGGCCTATCAGTTTTTGTGATTTTTTTGAACTGCTACTTCCCCTGGGCCTGGCCTAGCCCCATTGTAGGAATGTTTCCATATTTTGATAATTCTAAACTGTCATTTCTCCAGTCCTGGTACCAGTGCACCTACCATGGTTGGGCACTTTTTTTCTGGGTTCTTGTGCATCCAGCTATCTTTTTTATTTTGAAACTACTTCTGTCCATGATATATGCTATATAAAATTTGGTCTATATATCAGTGTCATCTTGGTGAGATTTTGTGAAAAATAGGGTCCACCTCATAAAGGAACTCACCAAGACTTGAGAATGAATTCAATTTCAGCAATACTACTCTCCTTTGCTTGCTGACTTATCATCTCCCCATTCATACCCCACATGGTAGTAGCAAATATTCAAATGAGAGCTTTGAAGGCTGAAGTGGAGAAGGGTTCCATGTGAACAGCAGTTGAACATGGGTCAGTCGGTCCTGAGAGAAAGGAGAGTGCCATTCCAAAAGGATGGGTGATAGCCTCCATCATCCTCAGCTGACTGAAAGGATGTTCTGTTCAGATCCCTGAATCTGGAGCAGCAGAGATGGGCACCTTATGGTGTCTAGTGCGGTGATGCAAACGATCCCTGAGAAGTCAATGGGGGCCCCTGGGAGAGTTCTCTTTTCTTTGTAAAGGGCATGGCACCCTGCAATGGGTTCACCTCACAAAGCATCAGGGTTCTGGCGGCATCAGGTCAGCTCTTGCTGATCCTTAAAAATACAGGTAAGAAGGTGTAAGTTTTGTGCCAGGCCATACCCATATCCACAGCAGGTCTCCAAGGTGAACAGCCTCTGGCATGTTAGAACAACATAGGTAAGGGAAGTCGGCAAGCCAGATCCATAACTTCAGGATAAGGATTGGCTCTAAGGGCTGGGTCAGTCTGGCTTGGGCGTGAAACATGGCTGGGCATTTGCAGTGGCTAGACAAGATGTTACCCTTCACCACCCCTCCTCCTGGTGGAGCCAGGTGATGGCAGCGGTGACTTTAGATGTGCACCAGGACCTCCCTGTGGATTGCCTCGGCTGTGGTGGGCTCTGGTTCCGACTGATGTCCCACATCATCTGGCACCTAGCAGCTGACTTAGAACTGGTGTGGACTGGGGAAATCTCACTGTTTAATTAAAACAAAGCATCGTGAAGGCCCTAGATGGATGTTGATGCAATGTGATTTCTGCCCAGTGCTCTGACTGTCAAAGTGAAGAAATTCAATGAAGCTCTGGTAAATGGCAGGAGATTCTATGACTCTCTTAAGGTAGCCAAATGCAGCGTCATCTAATTAGTGACACACATGAATGGATGAACGAGATTCCCACTGTCCCTACCTACTATCTAGCAAAACCTAGATAGATATGTATGAAATCCTATATGTGTTAAAAGGGCTTTGTTACAAATAAAACTGGATAGAAATAAATTAATGCAATATTGAATGTGTCATGCTAGTGCACTCACATTATGTTTTCCTTTTCTGGAGTTGAACAGCTTGCCTATATAACTCCAAAATCTACAGCACTTTGTATTAACCATACACACCACAGGTGAAGTCTTATCACAACATTACTGAGACAGAAAATATTTTAAGGCATGACATCTTCACTGATGTGCAAAGCATAGCACCATACTAAAACACATTCATACTCTTCAGTTACTGCTGAATTTGTACAACTACCTAACTACATAAGCTACAGGAAAATGATGCAACTGCATACACCACAGGAGAAGTCTTACTACAAATGTGAGATACATTGTATTTGAAGGTATCATATCATCTTATTGCTGCAAGGCATATCCATGCCTTTAAATTGATAGGGAGAATAGTGTAGTTATTCTCTTTGTCACAAAATATTGCATGATGGTAGGTGCACCCAGACAAGAAAGTTACATAATGCAGTCATTCCTGTTACTGTTGAAGCACAATCATGCACAATGCGTACATAATCCTGAATTCAAACTCAAGGCTTACTAAGCCAATAAACTATAGAACATTGTATCATTTGCTCACACCACAGGATAAGGATTATACTTGGATAAAATAAAGCACATTTCAACAAATGGCCTTATCAATGTTTAGCAAAGCAGGTGCCTGTGTTAAAATGGTCAAGAACTAGTGAAACGTCCCTATCCAGCTCTACATGCATATAACAGATATGTGGGTGACACTGCTCTTAACTACATATACATTCACACATACACTATCACAGCTGAGTCTATGGCATAATATCTGATTTTAAACCAACTACCTAACTAATGTCACAAGCTAGAGGGCATTACATGAATTGTAAACACCACACAAGATGTTTATTTACAACTATGACTGCACATTTGAAAGAAGGATATTATCATTGGTTTCATTGGGAGATGTGTCTGCTAAAAGGGTTTTAAAGTAGCGGGAGGGCCAACTACAACTCAAATGTTATATATTATATCTGTAGATGAAGTTACTCCTACCAAGCATGAGTAAGACACACACACAGTAGTCATTCAGTGCTGGATTCAAACCACCTATCTATCTAGTTACACAACATAGATAACACCATATCAACAGCAAGTGCCACAGGAAAAGTCTTAATGGAAGTGTGAGATATGGCACATTTGAAAGGATGACATCATCAGTGTGTAGCAGAACAAATGTTAGTATTAAAAGTGCAAGAAACTGATGTGGGAGCACTCTCGTATTGTAAGTGCTTCTCCTGAGTGGAAGTGTACACATCAGATCTGTTTTGAAGCTATATTTTCCTAACACTGGACACACAAGTTCAACACTATTTCCTATCTACTTACACAATCTATACTAAACAGTATCAATAGCAAGAGCCACAGGAAAAGTCTCATTACAGCACTCACTGAGATAGTGCTTATTTGATTGGATAACATCATCATTGTGTTGCACAGAATGTGTATTGGCTAAAAATGTAACAGACTGAATACGTCTTGTAAATGGAAATATACACAGTAGATCTTTTGATGGAACCAATTCTACCTGAAAGTACAGGAGCAAACGCAAACACAGTCATAGCCTTTATGCAATGCTGGATTTAAACCACCTAACTAATTATTTACACAATCTAGAGAACATAGTATGAACTACAACTGTCAGAGGAGATCTCTGACTACAGCAATGAGATAGTTCACTCATGGAAAGGTGATCTCATCAGTGTGTTGTTGAGAAGATGTTTGTGATAAAAGTGGAAGAAAATCATGGGGGAACCTTCTACCAGCTGAAATATTTCTCTGGAGTGGAAATGTCAACATCAGATCTGTTGACAAAGCCATACTTACATGAAACTAGACAAACGTTCAATACTATGGGGATTGAACCACCAACCTGTCTAGTTGCACAATCTAAATATCACAGTATCAAATGCAAGTGCCATAGAAGTCTAAGTAAACCAGTGACAGAGTGCAGTATTGAAAGTAGGACCTCATCAGTGTGTTACAGAGAAGATGCTTGTAATAAAAGTGGAAGAAATTGATGGAAGAGCTCTCTCCCACTTTAAATGTTTCTTCTGAGTAGAAGTGTACACATCAGATGTCATGTGTGGGTGAATCCAGTCCTACCTAGAACTACAGATGCAGATCACACTCATGATAGTCAGCCACTGCTGTATTTAAACACTTACTCATCTAAATACACACTCTAGAGAACATTGTATCAATAAGTGTCACAGGAAAAGTCTGATTTTAAATTGTGATAATGCACATTTGTAAGGATTGCCACATTGCTGTGTTGCAGAGACGCTAGTGTGCATTGCAGGTTTGGCCAAAAAGGCATGTGTTTTGACAAGCAAAAGGAACAACAATGTGTTCATCACAAGTAATTACATAGTCTCAGAGAACTTATCTATCCTGTCATTCATGTACATTGTGGTAGTGTGACTGGCATGTAGCTGTTTCACAGTACGGTGTTGTGATGACAGTCACACTTGTGAAACATTCCTGCATGTTTATCTCATGATTATTATGTTCAAATATTAATCATTTGTTGTGTCATTTTCAATATTTCCTCACGCTTAGCTAATCTGTAAAAGGTCCCACATCATTGTACATCATTTGCAAATCTAAATGTGTTGAAATGCAGACATATATTTACATAATAAAGTGTTCAGTCAACAGCACAATTAACACATATCTTGAGTGCAACAGTCCATTGCAACATACAAAATTAATGCAAACCTCTTATATTGCTTTCTATGTTTCAAAATCTCTCTCTGAAGTGTACCACTGACAACATTATTTGCATGATAGATGGCAAGGTATTAACACTGCTTAATTATATTTTGAGGTTTGAACTTATAATGGGAATTAACAAGAGTATATGGTGCTGCATGCCAACCTTCATACAAATAAGGAGGACAAACACAGAAACAGTTATGATTCTGATCCATTAAGTAATACTTTGACATACTTCTGGATTCAAACCCTTGACACTATGCAAAAAGCAGTCTACAGACACTATTCACAAAGTTAAAATCACACATTTGAAGAGACAGTGACAACAGATTGAAGCAGTGAAGAATGTAGGCATCAGGTTTCATCACAATAACGATAATTGTAACATCCCATAAGGTGTACATTACATCCAGTAGCCTAATAAATATAACAGACTAACTGCATCACAACAGTGCATTCAGTCTGTATTTTTGTAGTGCAGAGGGGCTATGCACATTTGTGTGAAAATATTCATACTAGTGCAGTTGATGGAAAAACTCACCATTTACTATCACTCTGAATTAGTGTGTGATGCCAAGAATCATACAAATGCTGAGGACAAGTTTTTTTGTTTTTTTAAGCCATCTCTGGCCATGTGTATAGAGTGTGGTTTTATTTTTTGACCAGATTAAATGTGTGAAAAAGAGGTTGATAACAACAGTGGTGAAAATGGAGGGATGGGACAAGCAAAGCATAGGACACGAGGAAGAACGAAGAAATGTGCAGGATGGTGGTGACAACACCATAGCACCATAGCTATCCACTTCTTCACAGCATAAAGGAAGTTCTATGTAAAACACAGTATTTATTATATAAACAAATTTCATATATATGGAGTTGCGTGACCTAAGTAATACATGTTGAGGTAGGTGCCACACATACTTTACATGACATACTGTGTCCTAGACACATAAAAAATTATATGTGATGTTATACTAATTTTAAATAAATATTGTGCAGAACAAAGGAGGTTATTACCTCTCTGTACTCCTTTCTCATTAGACCTATAATTGAGTATAACGCCCCGTTTGGTATGTACCTCTCCAAATACCTGCACCAACTGGAAAGGCCACAGTAATACCTCACAAAGAGAATCCATGGCTTCCAACACCTGTCTTATGTGGAAAGGCTCAAATCACTATCACTTTACTCGGTATCATACAGATTGCTCAAAGGTGATTTGTGTCTCGCCTACAAGGCAATATCGGACCCTGCCCTACTAGAGATCCTCCATATCTGTAAATCTAACTCCTCACACATTACTCACTCGATAGTCCTAAATCTAATATGCAACATCAACAAAACCTGCTGGAGACAGGCTTGTCTCCCAGAGACTGCCCCATTTCTGGAATAGACTTCCCATACATGTAAAAGAGAGTACCTTGCTGACCCTCTTCAAGCGCAACCTTAATGACTGGATGGGAAACACATACTTGTCCCAGGGGTTCCACCTTTGTCCCTTACTGACAGGGGTAACAGGTGCTGACTGAGTTTTCTTCTTTGGAGATAAACTCTTGGCTAGGCTTGTAAGGGCCCCAGGGTCATTAGCCTAGCAACCTCCTATGATCCTATGATCCTATACTTATGCAAGTGTAGTTTAAATGAACTTCTGTCATTGCTATGTTTAACATAATTTACACACATTATATTTGACGTATAGGTTCATAGGAGGTTACTAGGCTAATGGCTGTAAGGCCCTTACAAGCCTAACCAAGTTCAACCCTTGTTCTCTTAAGGGTCTAGAAATATGGTTTATTATAAGCAGATCTAAATCAGCACTGACTGCCCCTATCCAAGATGAGCACAGGGTGAAACCCCAGGGTGATATGGTGGTTTCCCATGCAATTGTCGAAGTTACTCTTACAAAGAGTTAATAAGGGGCTTTGTTTAACCTGTATTGAAAGTTTATTCCAAAAGAGAGGCAACCTCTAGGAGACATATCTGTCTCTCCAGCAGTTTCTTGTTGATGTCACATGCTAAGTTAAGGTCCCTAGAGTGAGTGAACCATGTACCATTTGACTTACGAATGTGCAGCATTTCTATCTTGGCAGGATCAGAGGTTGTTCTGTATGGAAGGCACAGGTCACCTCTTAGTAGTCTGTATGATACAGAGTATAGTGATTTCAGTCTGTTCATGAAAGACATGTACTGAAGACCCTGAATTTTCTTTCTGAGGAACCTTTGAGGTCTCTCCAGTTGTTGTAGGTACCTGTTTAGGTACATACCAAAGGGAGCATTGTGCTTTACTTTTGGCTTGATGGGGGATGTGTACAAGGAGTTATAGCCTCATTTGTTCTGGAAGCCATGCTCTTGCTTATGAAGTGTGCAACATAGAAGGCTTTCCTTACCACCACGGAGGCATGGTGATCAAAAGTAAGGCTGCTGTCAACCTGTGTGCTCAAATCTCTCACCACTGATTTAGAACTTATGGTGTTGTTGTTATACGGTAATCTGCAGGGACATCACCTTTGCCAAAAGAGAAGACAATGCATTTGTTTGTATTGAGTTTAAGACCATGACTTTGGCACCAATCATTGGTTTGCTAAGTCCATCTTGTAGAATGTTAACATCATTTGGGGACTCAATGACTGATCCCAGTTTGCAGTCATCAGCAAACTTTGTCAGCCACAGACCTTTTGTTTTTGCCTATACTTCTGAGAAGATTCCAAACAAAAGGGGCCCCAGCACTGATCCCTGTGAAACACCACTAGTAGCAAATCTGCTGGTGGGAGTGGAGTCCCCTACTTTGACTGTATGTGTTCTGTCTGTGAGCCAGTTTGCAACCCACCTGATAGTATATGGGTTGACCCCCAGCTGGTGAGTTTTCAAAGATGCCTGAATGGGAATTGTGTCAAAGGCCTTGACTAGGTCTAGGTAGACCATGCATAGATTTTCCTTCATGCAGGGCCTTAGTGACAGTCTTGAAGAAGTTCACTAAGTTCAACAGGCAAGATCTCCCTTTAACAAAACCAAACTGGGTAGGGTCAAGTGTTTGAAGGTCTCCTATATCCTTGTTGATAAGGTCCATGATGATTCTCTCCATGGCGTTGCAGATAAGTTTAAGCTAATGGGTCTATAGTTCCCAGGGTCAGTGGATACATCCCCCTTGTGCATGGGGATGACAGCAGGGTGATAGGCTGGCATAACGGTTAAGGTCTTTATCTTATAAACACAACATGCAGGGTTTGAGTAACAAATGGGGTAATTGGCTATGCTTAAAATGGCCTACAAGAGCAATTAGCCTAGTACTAACCTATGAACAGCTGTTTTCCATTCAACAGGAACAAAACCAGTGCTTAGGCCATGGTTGAAAAGAGTACCCAATGGTGTTGCTAACTCCTGTTTTAAACTATTGAGAACACAGCCTGGGATGTTATCAGATCCCATAGAGGCTGTGTTTTTGGCCTTGGAGAGAGCAGTTAAGACCTGCTCTTTAGGGATACTATGTGGAGAATAGGTGGGAGGAATGTTTTGAAATATATGTGGTGGGAAAGGCGGGAGAAGTTTTCACTGAACCTGTCCACTAGCAGGTTGGCTATTTTCACTAGTTCAGTATATGTGGTACCATTCACTACTAGTTCAGCACAAATCTGGGCTTTTTTTAAGGTTTTGGATGTAGGTAAATAATTGCTTATGGTTATCCTTATCTAGGGATACTAATCCAGATTCATAGTTAGCTTCAGAGGACTTTACAAGATGTCTTATTTGCTTGCTCAAGCTGAGAAGGGCGTGCTTCCACTTCTGAGATCATTCCTTCTTGCTTTAGACAGCAATTTCTGCCTCTTATTATATAACCTGTTTATGGCAGATGTCTACCAGGCAGGCTTGTTTTTTTCTTGAGGATCTTGCTTTGGTCCTATCAGGAACGGCTGAGTCAGTACAATTTTATAGATGTTTGTACAATGCATTGGTATATATGTCAGTATGGGTGCCCTTATTGGAGACAGGAGCTTTGAAGCTATTAATGCCTTCTTGTAAGAGGCTGTAGTTGGCTTGGGAGAATTTTTTTGGCCTAAATTTCTCCTTATAGGGGGGGGGGTCTGATGTTATCATTACTTTGAAAGAGACTGATTTATGATCAGACTTCACCAGGAATTGACGCTCATTTGTGGTGGCACACCATTCTACCATGTTGATAAGTACCAAGTCTAGAATGTTTGGACCCCATGTGGACAATCTTTACCCATAGTTGTGTAGTGAAGTTAATATTTTTAAAAGTCAGTTTTATTTCTTGTTTAATTCATAATAACCATTCTGTGACACTACTTATTCTGATGCACTCATTAAAATTGTCTGTAAACTGGATTCAAACCCTGCACTTCCTCTGGTGTTTCTCAAAACTCATTGAATTTACACCTTGAAGCACAGAGTTAGGTAGCTGACAGGTGCATTTCAATCACTCAGTACTGTTCGGAGTGCTGATGGAAGCACAACAGGGCCAGTCTCATTTGCACTTCCGATGGCGCCCAAAATAAAATTTTACGGTTTTGCCTTGGGAAGTGAACCACTGTGACCACTGACAGTCACTGAGGTGCAATGCTAAGCTTTGCACAAAGGATGAAGCCAAAAAAAAGAGACAGAAGTGAAAAAAATGTGCTTCTGTAATGATTTCTCACCTCTGTGGTTTAAACCATGAAAATGTGGCCACTAAGGATTACAAGTTTCACACAAACATCACCCTGCCTAGATATCAACCTTGAAACAATGGCATTAACATACACCATTGGGAAGATTAACAGTATGTGCCACATGCAGAAAGGAGTTTATGAGACAGAGAAAGTAGATCACAAATAATCAACTTTTGACCTTCTAACACTTTATATTTATGGAGCAATATACCCATTTTATCAAAGTTTTCCTTTTGTCATTTCGCAGTTGATATCTCTCTCTCTCTCTCTCTCTCTCTCTATATATATATATATATATATATATATATATATATATATATATGACTATGATTTTTACAACAGTTAACCTAAGAAATCATGTCACAGTAATAACACATGTATGCAATACAAGGGTGCATTCTTTCCTTTCTTTTGAGAGCAGTACTGTCTTTTGATACATTTTAAAGGGATGACATTTGCCCGGATTCTCAAAAGCTTGCATGGTGTGCAAGATGAGTGCAGGAGGTCACGCAGGCAATATGTCTGCCGCGTGATCCAGGAACACCCGGCAGGGGCGTGCACAAGAGCTCCAGCACTAATCTAGCACGGACTAAATCCTGGTATGCAAATCACCTCATTTGCAGGAGAAATCCATGCAAATGAAGTGATTTTGCAATCCAGGAAGCTTGCAATAGCCCGTGCAAGACTACTGCAATCTGCAGAAATGTACTCAGTTAGTAACCGAGTACACTTCTGCAAATTCCAAAATGGAGCTTTGACAGCTCCAAATAAAGGCTGCATATCATTGAGGAAGCATGCCAATGGCCTAAGGCCATTGGCATTGCAAACTGTTTAAAAAATAAAAAAAAATCAACTTTTTTTTTTTTTTCGCCGATTTCTGCTGTTTAAGCATAAGGCAGTGGAGCACAAACGGGATCGGGAGGAAAATAATAAAATAAACTTAAAATGAACATTCTAACTAAAAGCAGTATTCTGCCATGCAAGTCAATGGCAGGCATAAGACAACCTGGCCAGTGAGTAATGGTTGCTAAGGGGTGAGGCTCAGTGTGGGACATGTAACTATGCATTAGCAGGCAATCCTATGCATATGAGGGGAAGGATAGTGAATCCCAGATTTCCCCAGGGTGTGAGGCAGGTCCCAAGAGTGTAAGAGTATATATAAATAGCTGGGTGCAAGACTAGGATATAGGTGACATCATGGGGGGTTGTCAGGCATACTGTAAGTGGAATGGAGCCCTGTGATTCGGGATTGCTCCTAGCTTAGCACAGCTAAGCTAGAGGTGTGTCCAAACCTGCCTAGCACTCTTTACAAAGTGTAAGTGGGTGTGCGTGCTGCCCACTGGTTTTATAGGAAGAAAAAGGAGGTTAAACCAGGAAATAGCAGCTCTGTGCACATTTGAGCACTCTGTTTGTGAAGTGTGCACACAGGCTTAAACAGGGAGGCAATGGGAAGGGAAAACAGCAGTAGGAAGGTAATCAAGGAGAACTAGCTTAGCTGGCAGGTGAAATGTATCAGAATCAGCCAATTACACAGACAGCAGACCAGCCCAGCCCAGAACACTACTATAAACTAAGCAAACACCTTCCCCTCTGGTTCTTCCACACTCTACACCACCGGTGTATACAAGCGGGGAAATTTTAACAAACAAACCTACAAAATGAGAAGGGCTGCAGCATGCAGCATAGAACAACATGTGCAAGAGGCTGAGGGGTTGAGGATGTGAATGCTGCTGAACAACCCACAGTGAGGAGATGGAGAAGAGTGTACAGACCCAGGGTAATCTACCAGGGGCTACATAAGTTGGAGATAGTGGAGCGCTATAGGGTGGACAGAGACATCCTACAGCAAATTTTTAGCTGCGCAAGCCACACCTGACACACCAAACTGGCCGAGGGGAACCCATCTCAGTGGATATCAAGGTATGTGTAGGCCTAGGTATACTAGCCACAGATACCACCCAAAGGCATCAGCATCCAGAGTATTCCACCAGTTCTTGGATGCCATGGCAGCACATGCCAGTGAGCACGTATATTTCCTCAACACACGTGAGGTGTTGACCAGCAATATGCATCTCTTCCACCAAATAGCAGAATACCTTGGGGTAGTGGGTGCTATAGACTGCACGCACATACACATCAAAGCACTACCCAGTGAGCAGGGTAGGGCCTACATCAACCACAGGGGCATCCCCTCCATTAACTGCCAGGTTGTATGTGCTGCCCAGGGCATTATAATGAATGTGTGTGCTGGCTGCCCTGGAAGCTATGACAATTCACACATATGGCATCTGACGCAGCTGTACCATAGGTTTGCCAATGTGGACATCCTCTACAGTCACCTAGTGGGGGATGCTGGGTACCCACTGGAGCCGTGGCTGATAACACCCATCAGAAATGCACACACACCTGAACAACAATGCCATAATGAGGTACACGCACAGGCCAGACATATAATAGAGCATGTGTTTGGGATGCTCAGGTCACAGTTCCGGTGTCTGGACACATCCGGTGGAGCCTTGCAGTACTCACCAGCTACATGTACCCAAATTGTTATGGTATGTGTTATGCTACACAATATGATCCTGCAGAAACAGCTGCAGCAGGAATAGCATGGGGCAGGGGTACACAGCCCCCCACCAATGCCAAGGCATGTACAGGCACAGAGTGACTCGGAGGAGGAACAACTTGAGCCTGCCCCAGTAGGCAGAAGGAGGCATGCCCAGTATGACCTGGCCTTGGCAAAGAGGCAACGCATAGCATATGCACTGACACAGTAGGGACCCAGGGAATGACACCTCTCTCTGACTCGCACAGACAGTAAAAGGGATACCAAACATAACACTACCTGTGCTCAACCATGTATAGGGAATGTACTATGCACATCCGAAATAGGCAGCCTTCCAACACTATGCTCAAGTCTGGCACACCATCAAGGTAAGTCAATCAACCTACCAATTGCCAAATGGAGTAGAATGTGTTGTTAACTGTAGCTATGGTATGGATGTGAGTATGCAAGGGAATTGGGTGGGCAAATGCTATGGCAGCAGACAGTAGGCACCCATAGTGGCACCATGACATCTGTAACACATACTGGAGTCACCATAGTAGCCAGTATTACACAGGGTGACAAAACCCACTGCAGGAAATGGGCTGAGCGACATGTGTGTCCATAAGACCCACACATGCCAGTCAGAGAGGTGCATATACCCAACAACAGTTTCAGCCAGCAGGACAGGTGTAGACAATCATAAACAAATGCTGTACTATGGCCTCTGAATGAGCCCTCCCCAGGCCTACACAGACAGACTACAGCAGGCCAGGCAGTTGAATATAACTTGTGAAGTCTAGGAAGTCAGAAACTAATATGTAGATAATTAAAGCTAAGATCTGTAGTACACTGATATGCCTCTAGCCAGCACAATAGGTAAGACTACAGGCTGAAATGGAATACCTGACATACCAGTACAGTCCTAGCAAATGTGTACAAGTGTCAGGAGTGCCCCCCCCACACACACATACACTTATAGTAACAGTCAGGTGTGCCCCACCCACTCCTGTGTATAAATGTAGAAACAGTCAGGTGTCCCCACCCCCGCTATACAGAAATGCAGCAACAGTCAATGCCAAATGACCAATGGATACCCAGCAGACACAGCATGCTACCTGTCGGTGTACAACACAAAGGTCAGCACCAGAGTGCAAATGGGTCTATATTATAACATCAAAGTCTTAAAACTTTGAATGTTATAATATCGGCCCCAATTCAGCGAATGCTTGAAATAGCGAAGCTGCAGAACACCGAATATTTTCCTAGGTGAAGTATTCAGTGGGCCATTTCTGCGGCTTCGCTACTTCCTCGACTGTGGTGTGAAGGTGACAGACCGGGTTAAGGTAAGTGTGCGAACGTACCGAGGTAAGGTGAGTGTGTGATAGGGACCTTATAGATAGGGAGCGGGTAAGATGAGTGTGTGATAGTTAGTGACCTTAGGGTTAGGGAGCGGGTAAGGTGAGTGTGCGTTAGTTAGGGACCTTAGGGTTAGGGTTGTGTTAAAGTAAGTGGATAGCTAGTAGTGTATGTATGGTTTAGTGTAGGGTTCTGTGAAGTGTGTATGTGTGGATTATGTATTTTGGTGTGCTTGTGCTGTGTGTGTGTATTCTTGGAACAGCAAAATTTTCCCCTTGGAAAAAATTTGCTGTTCTGAGCGTTCAAGTATATCACATTTCGAGATTCCAAGGTCGAGCTTATGGAGGTTGACATTTTGGAATTTCGATAATGTGATATAGACCCGTACAAACAATCTGGACTTGATCCACACATGCAATACAGATGGCCATACTGGGCATGCTCACACACTTAAACACATGAAGGCCATGTCTGCAGACACCAGTGGACCAGACATATCTGGCATTCGCAGTTCTTAATGCAGACACATGTCAGTATGCACCAGTCGTGCCTCTCACACACAGTGGATAGGAATACAAACACATATGTAAGTACAACACTATAATAAGCCAAAGGTAGACGGACATAGATGTGTGGAAGAGGGTGACTGTGACAAGGAGCCATCCGGGCCTGTCCCACCCAGCACACAGCCAAAGGTCCCCAAACACATGAGGTGCAGATGTCAGTCACTGCAGATACTAGCCACCAGTATCTGTCAGCATGACAGACTATGTGGTGCACATGCCAGTTGTGCAACATGACTGTACAAGGAAGTAGTCATCTAGTAGCTGTATACACGTACCTGTGACATATGACCCCATGTGTGCCTGCATGTGACATGTCAACCCCTACATGAATGGGTTATGGCCTATGCATACACTGTCATCCCCATAGCAGTATTATGGCAAGCCTGCTGAGGTCATCCAATGTGTAATACCCATTTGGGAGAGTTGTAGCTCAGTAATCTCCATGGTGTGTCCCATAACTGTGTACTGCTGTAGTTATAAACTAGTTAGGCAGTATTTCTCACCCCAGACTTGGCAATTGTGTGAGTGTGTGTGTCTGTCTGTCTCTGACTGTGGAGAGAGAAATGCTTTTTAGGCTACTCACACTCCATGCAATTCATACACTCAACTTTGGCAAGGCTACCGATGTCACTCACCTAGAAATACACCTCTGGGAAAATCATGGCCCAGTAATTTCCGTAGCGCGTCCCCTAACTTCGTATTGCTGTAGTGTGATAAAGTAGTTAGGTAGGTGTTCTAATCCCAGACTTGACAACTGTGTTTGTGTGTGAATGTGTGTGTCTGACTGAGCAATGCTTGTTTGGCTACTCAAAGTCCGTACAACTCATAAACTCAACTTTGGAAAGGCTGCTGATGTCACTCACCTGGAAATACACCTCTGGGAAATTCATAGCCCAATAATCTCTGTAGCACTTCTGGTAACTGCATACTGCTGTAGTGTGATAAAGTAGTTAGGTAGGTGTTCTAACCCCAAACCTGGCAACTGCGTGAGTGAGTAGAGAGCAATGCTTTTTAGGCTGCTCACACTCCGTACACATCATATACTCATCTTTGGCAAGGCTGCTGATGTCACTCACTTAGACATATGCCTCTGAAAAGGGTGTAGCCCAGTAATCTCCTTAGTGTATCCTATAACTGCATACTGCTGTAGTGTGATAATGTAGTTAGGTAGATGCTCCAACCCAGATTTGGCAACTGTGTGTGTGTGAATCTGTGTGTCTCTGTCTGTCTTTGACTGAGTAGAGAACAATGCTTTTTAGGGCACTCACACTCCTTAGAATTCATATACTCAACTTTGGCAAGGCTGCTGATGTCACTCACCTAGAAATACACCTCTGGGAAGGTTGTAGCTCAGTAATCTCTGTAGCGTGTCCTGTAACTGCGTACAGCTGTAGTGTGATCTAGAACTGTGGTAGGGTTCCATCTCCACCCATGGCAGTTCTGGATGTTTTGTGTATGTTCCAATGTCTGTGTATGGAGGAATGCATTATAGGCTACTCACTTGCAGTACATTTCGAATGCCCTACTTTGACAATCCTGCTGATGTCATTCATTGTGAAATACAACTTTGTGGAAAAAGGTCAGTAGTTATCCCAGTGGTGCAACCTAAAACTGCTTTATGCTGTAGTGTGAAATAGGCCTTGTTCTGGGGTTCAATACCCACACATGTCAGTTGTGGATGTTTTTTGTGTGTCTCACTGTCTGTGTAGGGAGCAATACATTTTAGGCTAGTCACCTGCTGTACAGTTGAAATGCAATTCTTTGGTAATCCTGATGATGTCATTCATTTGAAATACACCTTTGTGGAAGGAGCTCGCTAGTAATCCCTGTGGTGCGTCCTATAACAGCTCCATGCTGTAGTATGATATAGACCTCGGTCAGGGATTCTATACCCACACATGTCAGTTGTGGATGTTTTGTGTGTGTCTCACTGTCAGTGTAGGGAGCAATGCATTTTAGGCTAGTAACTCATAGTACAGTTGAAATGGCCTTCTTTGGTAATCCTGCTGATGTCATTCAATATGAAATACACCTTTGGGGAAAAAATATTTCAGTAATGTCCATGGCGTGTACTATAACTGTGTAGTGCTGTTGTGTAATAAACTAGTTAGGTAGGGGTTCAACTTCCATACATGACAGGTGTGTGTGTTTGTGATGTGTATCCTGTGTAGAGGTGATGGTGAATGTGTGACACCTGAGGGCAATGTGGTGGGGGTTTTGCTTATTTCTTTTATGGTGGCCCTACTATACTTCACAATGTCAACCATACAGGGATAACAGATGTAAATTAGCTGAGAGGCTGGGGTGCAAAGCCATACCCATATATGTGACATCAAGGCCAGCTGCATGTTTTGCTGTGGGGGGGTGCCTATTTGTACAAGAAGTATAGTGTGTGGGGCCTCTCAACCCCATTAACGGTGCATGTGGACATATGTATATTTGTTAATCTGAAATTGCTATCTACAGATGAATGGCCATATACACCTATGTAGATTTATATATCTGCTAATATATATATATATATATATATATATATATATATATATATATATATATATAAAACTATGTCTGTATACACCTACATAGATATATATCTACATAGATATATATCTGCAAGTGCATCGGACACTGATATCCTTCAGAAGGGACTCACGGAAACAGATAGCGGTGCCAGAGCCATGGCCTGAAGTTAAACGCCAAAAAATGTATAGTCATACCCTTCGGGAAAAACAAGGTAACCCCAAGCTACCATATAGGTGGCAATCCACTAAGCACAGAAGAGGTTATCAGGGACCTGGGGACCCAGGTTGACAGTGGCCTTTCTTTTGACACTCACATTGCTAAAGTGGTTAGAAAGACCTTCTACATTGCCCACCTGATCATGAAGGGATTCACATCCAGATCTAGTGAGGTAATTGTTCCCCTGTACTCTTCACTTATCAGACCAATGATCAAGTACAATGCCCCATTCGGGATGTATCTCACCCGACATCTGCAGCAATTGGAGAGACCCCAAAAGTTCCTCACCAAAAGGATAAAGGGACTCCAAAATCTGTCATATGCTGCCAGATTGAAGACACTCCAGCTCTATTCAGTCGCATACCGTCTGCTCAGAGGTGACATGTGCCAATGGACATGCTCCACCTCAAAAAATCCAAATCCACCAAAACCACTAGAGCAAGCGACTTAAACCTTAGCACGGATATAAATAGGACGTGCTGGAGGGATAGATTTATCACTCAGAGACTCCCTATGCTGTGGAATAAAATCCCGGTCCATGTGAGGCAGAGCACCTCGCTGACTCTGTTCAAGAGAAATCTAGACCTGTGGATGGGAGATCGTAGGTTTACCCCGGGAATCATCTCTGGGTCACTGCTGGACAGAGGCACAACAAACTAATGGGCACAGTATTTTTTCATATAAGGGGTGGCGTAAGCCACAATAATTTGGGCTAGGCTTATAAATGCCTTAGGGCAGATAGCCTAGTATAAACCTATGAACCTATAAACCTATGAACCTATACACATATGTAATGTGCTGTGTATATGTAGACATATAGGTGTACACACAAATATGTGTCGATTTAGGTATCTGCATGTATATATGTCCATATATATTGATATATATGTATATCGTTTTAGAAATTAACATATATATATATATATATATATATATATATATATATATATATAGAGCTACATATATAGATATGTTGTATCTGTTTAGATATTAATATAGGTACACACATACATCTACATGTTGGTATACATCCTCTGTACTGTTGCATGACTGGACTGGATGATATGTTTCTGCAAACATCAAATCTTGCTCTATCTGTCATGGCTTAGTGGAAAATCACTTTGTCTTTAGTGTGCAGGGTCCTTTTTTTGAGTCTTGCAAGAGCTGTTTATTTTGTTGCTGGGCAGAACACGGTCTGTTGGATACACAGTGATTAAGGCACTTTAAAGCAGTTGCAAGCAGGTTTGTGCGGGTTTGTGCAGAGCTAAGCAATGACTACATAGGTTAAGCAATTCAGCAGCTGAGTATAAGAAAATGTAACCAGATTTTAGCAGTGCTTACCTCCTCACAAACCCATGCAAACCTGCGTACAACTGCTTTAAATTGCCTTAATCACTCTGTATCCATTGGCCTTTGTTCTGCATAGCAACAAAAAAACCACCTCTGCTCCTCTTGAACCAAGGACCATGCACACCATAGCCAAAGTGATTTACCTCTAAGCCATCTCAGATATATATAACCTTGCTGTATTCACAAACATATCATCCAGCCCAGTCATTCAACAGTACAGAGAATGTATTCCAACATGTAGATGTAGGTGTGGGTGAAAATATATTAATGTCTAAACAGATACAACATATTGATATATGTATATATATATATATATATATATATATATATATATATATATATATGTGTGTGTAAGCAGATATTTATATCTATATTGGTATATACGGACATACATCTGTAGATAAAGTGGGAACATAGCAGAAACATATATGTCCGCATGTGCCATTAATTGGGGTTGATAGGCACAAACAACATACATCATGCACGAATAAGTATCCCCCCCCTACAGCCAAACACATCTACCCTGCAATACACTACCAACTGTTGCAGATCCCATAACCAGGACCTTACACGGCAAGGGCACAAGATGCTAACAGTACTCCATCCCACCTGTATGATGTCAGGCTGGTATCAGTAACATATCATGCAGTACAGTCAGGCTCATAATGACTCCCATTTTGCAGTCACCTGTTACCATTGTTAGCCAGAGTCCTGTACTGTTGGCCTGTACTTCAGAGATGTAGATGCCAAACAACAGTGGTCCCAGGACTGAACCCTGAGGTACTTCACTTGTCACTTGTCTGGGGATGGATTTGGAGTCAGTTACTCCTGCAGTTTGGGTTCTGTCAGTAAGCCATGTGGCAAACCATCGAGTGGCAGAGGGATGTATGGCTTGATTAGTATGTTAATCTATTTTTCCAGACTGGGGGATGGTGTTGAAGGGCTTGGCGAGGTCCACATAGGCTTTGTAGACTGTTTTACCCTCTTCAACAGCTATGCAGACTGAGTCAAAGCAGTCAATCAGTTTCAGGAGACAAGACTGGCCTCCATGAGCCCAGTCTGTGTGGGGTCCAGTGTTTGTGGGTTGCCAATGTCTGCGTTCAAAACATCCCTGATAATGCATTCCATGGCCATGCAGATCAGGCTCGTCAGACTGATGTGATGGTAGTTCCAGAGATCACAGGTGGATCCCCCCTTGTGGAGTGGGATAACTGCACTTGTGCGCCACTCAGTGGGCACCAGGTCTGATGCGAGGCTATGATTACACATGACAGTTAGGTGAGGTGCCATTTCATTTTGTAGTTCATGTAGTACACAACCCAGGATGTCATCTGGTCCCATGGATGCTGTATTTTTAGCTGTGGGTAGTGCATTTTCTGCCTGTGTGGCCATGATTACTGGGCAATGGAACCCTTTACGTATTGACATGGGCCCTTTTGGGGGTGAGAGGGGGTGAATGTGGCACTAACTCAATCTGCCAGGATATTGGCACATTCCATGGGAGCAGTCTATGTAATGCCATTCTGTTGCAGCTCAGAACACTTCTGAGCATTGCCAGTTAGAATTTGGACATAACTATAGAATGTGGTTGTCTGTGGAATCTGTGGTGATTTTAGTTACATAACTAGCTTTGGAGGATTCCATGAGGGATTTCAATGTCTTACTGGTGCTGGTAAGGGAGTTGTTTGCATCCTTGGATTATTCTATTTTCTTCAACAGTGACTAAAATCTGTTGTATACTCTGTTAATGGCAGGAGACCACCAGACTGGCTTGATTATTTGGGAGGTGAGCATCGTGGTTCTATGTGGGATGTCAGGAATCATGCACAAGTGGTTGTCTCATACAGTGCCTTAGTGCAGCATTCATCAGTTGAACTGTCAGCTCCTGTCTCCATGGGTGTCATAAACATTGGCACTTCTGTCTTGAGTAGCATGAAGTTAGCCTTGGAGAGGTCTTTTACGGACAATTGTATATACATTCTTTTCACATGTTCAGTTTGATTAGCCTATGGTGGGATTACTTTGGTGGAACTGCAATTCCATGTACTGTTGTGATGGCTTAGTGGTTAGTTACTGTGACTATAATATATAGGGTCCTGAGTTAATGACCTGCAAAGGCAGGTTATTTTTGTTCTGGCCAGAACAGCGGTTAATGCATACAGACTAATTAGGGCAATTTAGGTTAGTCACACTCAAAACAATTCAAATGCCCTACTTTGGCAATCCTGCTGATGTCAATCACTGAGAAGTACACCTTTGGGGAAAGAGTACACCAGCAATCTCTGTGGTGCGTGCTATAATAGCGTAATGCTGTAGTGTGATATAGAACTCTGGTAGGTGTTCTGTTTTCATGCATGGAAGTTGTGGATGCTTTTGTGTCTGTTCCTATGCCTGTGAAGAGAGCAATGCATGTTTGGCTAGTCGCACTCACTACAATTCATTCGCTCTACTTTGGCAGTCCTGCTGATGTCACTCACTGTGAAATAAACCTTTATGGAAAGAGTACTCCAGTAATCTCTGTGGTGCTTTCTATAATGGCATAGTGCTGTAGTGTAATAACTAGTTAGGTAGGAGTTCTTAATCCCCGATGTGATGGGCGTATGTGTCTTAATGTGTTGATGTTTGTCATTCGTGTCCTGTGTGGAGGTGGTTGTGAGTGTCTAACAACTGGACCCAATGTTGAGTGTGTTTTTAAAATTTCTTATATGGTGCCCTAGCATAAATCACAATATCCACCGTGCAGGGATAACAGATGTGATATCAGTACATAGTCAGTCATGAGTTCGATACCCTGGACTGGTAGGTGTGTGACACAAACATGCTTACCTTTTAGTCTCCCAACACACCCTGACTTATCTTTGCCTCTGTCTGCCTCTCACTCCCTCTCTGGTGGATGTGGAGACTTACACCTGCTTTACTTAGGCAATGGCATGTGTATTGTCAGTGATGCTCATGATCAGCTGATGGCCTCTGCACAGATTACAGCCCTCCTCTAGCTGATTGCATGTGGAACAGCTGTGGTAACATTCCCATAGCCAATTGCATGGAAACACACTCCAATATCTAGGAACATCATGTTGGTGTTGGGCCTTTTCATTCACTGTGAGCAGAAACTAGATCTGTTGTTTGGCAAACAGCATCACAGATGGATTGGGGACTTACCTCTGACACCATACACTGTGGAAACAGGCCAACACACAGGAGGGGGATGGGCCTGTCCTGACTACAGACTGTAAGTGCTGCTATACTGCAGTTGGGGTACTATTGGTTTAACAGGGTGTGTGTGGATATGGCTGTCCTACATGTTTTAATTCTTGTCATGTCAGTGCTATGTTTATGAGGAATCCCCATCTGTAGGGTCATCTGCAAACTGGGCAGTGTGTGGTGCCTTGTGTTCCTTGTGTTACCTGCAGAACACCTATCTCTCAACTGCAGTAGGCAGTGTGAGGATTGCAGTCAGTAGATGGTGACAGCCGGGAGAGTTACTGATGTCATATCCCTCATAGGACATATGTTGCATCAAACCCTGTTATGACAGGAAATGTATGAGGTCATCACAGTGACATGTCAATATTGGGCCTGTGTTTGTGCCTCCAGCCACAACCTTGTCAACCTTTGTACATATGTCATGCAGTGGGGGGTGCATATGTTCTATACACCATATTAATTGACAGCATATCTGATAACAAGCCAGTGAGATATCAGACTGCTACACATGTTATGTATAGTAGGGGTATATTTGAGGACATAGCCTGGGCATTCTGTGGTTGTGTGTACAGTACTGAGGTATGTGCAAGTTTGGTAATTGTCGGCAGTGTGTTTATAGTGCATATGTACCTTGGCCTGTGTAGAGACTGTGGTAGATGTCATTGTTCTTGGTCCTGTTCTATCTGATGTTACATGCTGCTCCACTGTATGTCACCCTAACAGCTTACATGTTTGTAGGGGCGAACACACACATGTCCCAAACCACAGACAGCCATGGGACCTTACTGTGTAGAGGCCCAGTATATGTAGGATTGTTGTGTGAGTGGCTCATATGAGGATGGTGTACATCAGATAGTCCATATACTGTAATAGTATGCTAGCTTGCCATATGCGGCTGTGTTCACACTGGTTGTGGTTATGCACTTTCACACAGGTGTCTGTTACTCCATGATGCGACATGCCTGTAGAGCCTGCTATCTATGCAGATACATGTGTATTCCCACATGGAAGATGTAGCCCAGTGTTGAGTCAGTCTGCATGTAGCCTGCACTATGCTTTGCTACCTGCCTAGCAGCTTACTGTACTTATCCAGTGAGATGTCGTGTCCAGATACTTGCCAGATGTACTGCTGCCTGGCCACCATAACAGTCATGTATGTCAGACAAAGCAGTGGGATGTTGTTCAGATGTATGTCAGTAACTAGTGGATAGTATATGGCCATGGCATCTTTGTACCAGCGGTTATTATGTGTCAGGACAGACAGGGGTGTATGAATGCATAACCTATGGGGCAAATGTATACCAGTATGTATGTGTTATACCCATCTACATGGCTGTTAACATCCACATTGACAGGGCTGGTCCCTACATGTCTTGCATGAAGGGGTTCTGTGTATACCCCTGGACTGACACGGGTGTGTCAGACTGTCCACATATACTGGCCATATTGCAGCTGTAGTCCAGAGGGACGTTACTGTGCTAGCAGTGGTACAGTACTATGATGACCTTAGGATGTCTGTAAGTAGCCAATGGCGCACATGCTAACAGCAAATATGGCCTCCCACACACACCATTTCTGTGAAGACAATCCCTATTACAGTAGCAATAGTCTACAAATACACCTGCACTACATATGTGACATCCCCTTGCACTGAAAGGTTGGGACTATTGGGGCTGATGTAGGGCTCCACTCCATGTGCAGGACATATGATGAACATATATGTATAAATAAGTATACATATACCCATATAAATATGTACACATATACATATCTTGCTTACTGTATGACAACAGTTTTACACATATGTGCCTGTGTTTCAACTTCTGTCCTCCACCTACATACCAGGCTTTGCACATATGACATGCTGTCAGGGGTTATTATGTAGTGGGCTGTGTGTATGTCATGCTGTCATTCCTGCCATCACTCCACTGCTTTTGTGTCCCCCACACATACTGGGGGGTTGGAGCCATATATGTGTGGGTGTCACCTACACAATACATGTGTGCTCTAATGCACTCCAGAGGCCAGTGTATGTAACAGTGGTATATGGGCCAGTATTAGTGAGCGTAGGGGGGGTGCACCATGACTAAACTAGGCTGTTACAACATGTGTGGGTATCTGGGTTAAGCTGCCTTAAGGTATCTGGATGTACTTTACCATACAATCCACATTGGGTAAATGCAGGCCTACTGCCTCCTGCCACATGGGATGTTCTGTTTGTCAGTGTGATTGTGATGGTATTAGGTATGCTTTGTTATGTAACAGATACATCCCATTGTGTCAACTGAGGTCTGTACCCCCTAGGGATTGTGTACAGAGTGTAGATAGAGGCTGTTGACCTACACATCTGCATTACGTACTATTGATTGTCTGGTATGCTGTGGCCCAGTCTGTCATTACTAATGTACTACTTGAAGGCCTCGGCCTGGACAGCAACATATGTCAACCTTTCCAGACTACTGTCTTAGTATAACTGTTTCACAGGTGCATTACACTGTTCATATGGATGTCAGTATCTAAACAGCTATATGACATGGCATATACAATTGTCATAGTACACATAAAGCTTTCACATTCATTTATGCACACCTGTTTGTGGTGTTATACCCTTTGATATCTCTGTGGGTATATGTTGCAGGCTATGAATGTCATTCATATGGGTGGCTCATACAGTTTCCAGTTGGTAAGGTGGTGACTGTAGGAATACTGGCTGCTCCATATTGTGTGCACGTATTACATATGTATATTACTGTACAAATCTGTGTGTGTGTATGTGTAGTTACATATATAGCTATATATATATGTATATATATATATATATATATATATATATATATATATATATATATATATATATATATATATATACATACCTGTATCTGCATATATGTGTCTGTGTATATGTATCCTAGGGATGGCCTTGTGTCTGGTCCTGGTTATGAGATCTGCAACACTTGATACTGTATTACAGGGGGGTCATGCTTGGCTGGGGGGACACCTATTCATACCAGACACATATTGTGTGGGGCCTCTCAACCCCATTAACATTGCATGAGGACATATATGTTTTGTTATTTCCCATTATCTACAGATGTATGTCTGTATATACCTATGTATATATATATATATATATATATATATATATATATATATATATATATATATATATATATATATATATATATATATATATATATATATATATATATATATATATATATATATATATATATATAAAATCTGCCATATATATTTAGACATGTAGATGTGGACATATATATCTATCGATGTAGGCATTTGCATGTTTATATGTTCATAAATATAAATATATATATATATATATATATATATATATATATATATATATATATATATATATATATATATATATATATATATATATATATATATATACACACATATATATATATATATATATATGTATATATACATATATTAATATGTTGTAACCGTTTAGACAATATATTCACTCACTCACATACATCTACATGTTGGAATACATTTTCTGTACTGTTGAATGTCTAGGATGGATGATATGTTTGTGAATACGTCAAGGGTATGTGTATCTGAGCTGGCTTAGTGGTAAATCACTTTGTCTATGTTGTGCAGGGTCCTGGGTTTGATCCTAGCAGAGGCTGCTTATTTTGTTGCTAGGCAGAACAAGGGCCATTGGATACAGTGTGATTAACGTACTTTTGAGCAGTTGTAAGTGGGTTTGCGCAGGTTTGAGCGATGGTAAGCACTGCTAAGTTACGTTTACTGTTTCTTATACTCAGTTAGCTCCTGAATTGCTTAACCTATGTAGGCATTGCTTACACCCACGCAAACAGACTTAATCCTGCCAACTGCTGCTTAAAAGTGCTTATTCCCACTTACTCCAGCGCTAATTCCTTTAAAAGAAAAGAAAAAGGGGTTGATAGGAAAGTGGTGAAGAAAGGGGAGCAAATAGGGAAAGACGGTAGGGAAAATAGCTAGGGATGTGCAGGAAGGGTGTAGGGAAGGTCCATAGCTGCCCATTTCTTCTATAGCAATAGCTGTGCATATACACTGAATTTGGAGGTGACTTTGCACACTCAAACCCCTGGAAGAGGGGTGAGGACAACAATAATTCATTGTGATGCCAATTAGCCCAGATTATATCTGTCCAGTGGACACATGTGCAAAATGGACAGCTATGTATGGGGTGTGATTTTTTTTATGGGAACAGCTTGCCCTTTTTTTTTTTCAGGTGGGAGTGGGATGTTGGGGAGTGTAGCAGGTATATTTGGGGAGGTTGGCTGGGTAGGTTAAAATACAAGACACACAAGACACTTACAGGGCCAGTATATGACAGATGTGGGTGGTAAACACCTTGGACGGGGAGGGGTGTTTGGAAGTCACAAGTCAATGAACCCCCAACTGGAAACAGTGGGACTGAGGTTCCTACCCATGGGAAGTCACTACTGCACCTTCACGGCCCCAGAGGTGGCTGTGCTGGGGGGCTGCGTAGGTGGGGCAGGCTCACCCTCTAATAGAGCTACTTGGACCTCAAGCTGGCATAGCTGGTCTCGATACTCCAGATCGAGCTCCCTACACACCACAGCCTGGACCTGTTGATTGGTGACAGGTTCCCCTCTGCGCCTGTTCTGAGGGGGGGCGAGCCCCATCCCCTGCAGCGGTTCCACCCGAAGGTGGTGCAGGGCCCACTGAGGAGGAGGTCCCAGGCTGGGCCCCAGATGTGCTGGTGCCCAGTGCCATGGCCAGCTGAGGTGGGACAGGAGGGTCCGCTGGGAACGGCCTTCCCTTATGAGCTGTGTTGTCACAGGTTTATGACAGATATGGGTTAGTAACAGTCAACAGCATTCAGGATTAGTTATAACAGCATGCATAAGTATTCCCATTAACCCAAAACACCAGATTTAACACAGTTACAGTGCAAGCAGAACACATGCATATATGGAACAACAGTAGCCATTACAGGAGCATGCTGGTTTCATTGATGGCAACAGACCACCAATATGGGTGTATTTTAACATGGCACATGCATAGAAACAAATGTGAATATGTATAAACCATTAGGACATATGTCCCAACAACAGTTTGGAGTGCACACATACCAGATGAGGAGTGTCATTGGGTTATTATGCACATATGGTAGGGGTGAGAGAGAAAGTTCAGTTAACAACTAATATATCTTTGTAGTTTTCATAACATTCTTACTCACTGCAGTGATCTTTCCCTTACATGTATTATTACACTACCCAATTTCCTTATATTGTACACTGGTATGTTTATAGATTATTATATACGAAAGACAGGTGTGACAGGCTGCAGGTGTTAATGCAACATATGTTGAGAATTGCTGTCATACACTTTGGGTGAGGTGCCAGAATGGCAGGTTTGTTTTCATATACATTGTCTAACTATGTACACATTTGACTATCAGTTATATGTCATTGACAGCTGCCTACATTTCTTGGATCATCACACTGAATTTTCAGGGGAACAGAGTACCAGGCTGGTGATATGGGCCATTTATCTGGACATGCTGGACAGATTGGAACAGTTGTGGGGTGTGAATATGCATGCAACTTTCAATGTGAACATTCTAACAAATTCTGTAGAGTTGTCGAGTGTAATTATGCATACAGCTTTCTATCTGAACATTGTAACAAAATCTGTACAGTTGTGAGGTATGATTATGCATACAACTTAATAGCATTCCCAGGAGTCAAACCCCTGCTGTGTGTGACAACAAATTATACCTAACATCACAGTACACTGTGCTATCAGGGAACTGATGTAAAGCTTTTGACTGTTTTCTATCTAAGTCTCCCTAACTTGTACAATATGACTGACCTCTTAGCACTTCCAACATTGTTATGCAGGACTTCATACACATTTTATCTGCATACAATGGTGTGGGTGACACTGCTTAAGATACAACAGTACTATTTATAGTATGGAGCAGATCACCAACATATGAGAGAAGAGTAAACAGAAGCACTCCAGGGGTTATACCTTTATTCACAGACTATTACACACTTGTTTCTACTGATACAACACTTTCTAAAGCTCTTATTTTTTTGTTATGACAGTACATGCAGATTGATTATTAACCTGCCTCGTGAAACAGCCTTTGTAGCCTAGCATCATGGGCTTGCTGGTTCACAGCCTACTCATCTGCAGCTGTCAGAGAAATGCAATGATATTTAGCCATACCTATCCATAGTATACACAAGCTAGGCAATTATTTACTACTTAGTAGAATGAGTACTTACTCGGTACTGGGGCATTGGGCAACTGCCGAGACTCCTGGATCCACTGTTCCAGTACATCCCCCCTCTGCCGTTTCAGGTCAGCATGGTGGTGCCTGACCTGGTCACCAGTCCGAAGGATACCTGTGGCACTGGTGAGGTCACTGGCAAAACTGTCCCAGGCCTCTGTTTTATACTGCGTGCCCTAGTACTGGCCCTGCAGTAGTCTCTGCTCATGGTGTTTTACCAGGAACAATACCATGATTTTGACTCCTGGATGCCCCAGCGCTGCACTCTACATCAAGTGCCTTCACCCAAACCAGTCATTCTGCCTGCAGTAGGAAGCTACAAACAGTTTTGAGAAGTATTCCCGCCTGTGGGGTTTAAATTCGTCCAGTTTCCCGCACTTTCCCATGATTGGCCAGGTTTGAAAAGGCTAAGCTATGGGCACACCTGCTTACATAAGGTTGGCACTGCTTAAAGAGGTATACCACTAGGCAGATTAAATTGGCTCCCCTACACATTGCTTACACTTACTAACTTGAGCTGTGCTGCGGTTAGCATTGCTTAATAGTTAATTAGCACTATATTTGCCATTTGGCAATGATTTATTCTTCATTACAGGTTATATATGTGTCTGGTATCCGTGATTCATGTGTACATATACTGTATGGGGACCTCGGGATGTCTACACTTTATTACAATAACACCTCAAATCTATGCTTACTGCAGTACTCCAGTTCACATATTTATGTTATGTAGCAGGTTACACCACTTCACACTGTACATAGATTCAGTTCACATGTTTGGTTTGATTTTCCTGTGGTGAGGATTAGTTTACTGATACCTCATTCATGTTTATTACTATGATGGCTTAGTGGTTAACTACTGTGACTATAGTGTTCAGGGTCCTGAGTTTGAGCCTTGCAGAGGCAGTTTATTTTGTTGCTGGGCAGAACATGAGCCATTGGATGCAGAGTGTTTAAGGCACTTTAAAGCAGTTGTAAGTGGGTTTGCATGGGTTTGCGTGACGGTAAGCACTGCTAACCTCTGGTTACAGTTTCTTACACTCAGTTAGCTTCTACTTTGCTTAATCTGTGTAGGCAATGCTTAGCCCCATGCAAACACACTTAAACATGCTTACTACTGCTTATTTGTGCTTAAACCTGCTTACTAGTCCTTATTCATTATGACACTGATGCTTCACATGTGCATTTAATGCAGTATTCCAGTTCACATTTAAGTTTTATTATGTAGGTTATATGGCAAAAAGATTTAAAAATATGTTCATATACAGATTTCACATGGAAAATGATATGTGCTGAAGTGGGACTCGAATAAGGAATGCCTGTTTGTTAAGCAGCTGCTCTAACCACTACACTATTGCTGTGCTCCTTCATTTGCATATATATTTCTTGTTATCCTCTTCAGCCTTTTCAACTGCTTTAATCATAACTAAGTGATGGGCAAACCCGCTATGGTTAGCTGTACTCTGGGTTTTAAAAAAAATTAAATAAAAGGGTTTCTTCATTTTATTTAAATGTACTATTGCTGTTGAACACATGGGGACTGTTGGTGGGGATATGCAGACACCTATGAGTGGTCTCGCTCATTTATTACACTTTCTTCTGTTCTCCTTTGCAGGGGCATGTTTATTCTGAGTGCTCTGCTCTCAGACATACCCCCTGCACTCGTCCACACTCCGTGTAGGATTTTGAGCTCAGGCAGCGCACCTTCATTAATAAGCATGGCGCGCTGCCATCTTCCTCTTAAACTGCCTGCATGGAAGATTAGTAAATCCGGGGGATTGTGTTTCCCATGTATTTATAAATAACTAGTTTGTATGTTTCCCTTTCATGTACTTCATATTACTATACTTTGTAAACATAGGCAGCTTTACCTACTAAGCATATATTCCAAAATTTGTTTTAAAGTTTCTGTCCTAAGTAAGTCAGTATAATTTTAAACATCTTTTGTAACTGTATTCTCCTCAACACTATTATTTTTGATTCACTGTGTAGTTTTTCTGATCTCTACTGAAAGTGTTTTCTCCCACCCACCCTCCCTATTTCTGGTTTGTTGTTTAAATTTGGTGGCTTTTGCAGTTGCCTGCTGCTCTGTACATTTGATCTGGGCACTCCCCCCAGCCCCATCACTTTACCACATTCTACCTAATACACTCCTGCACTTGTTTATAGTTGTTTTTAATTTAATTGCATTTTTTAAACTGTGTTTGGTCTAATATTGCTACATACTCAAGTGTGCTAGCTTGCACTGCATTTGAATTGTTTTTACTGTTTTAGCTACTTTTCTGTAAAAAAAAAACAAGCAAATAAGGAACTGTAAGCCTGTTTCCTTCCTTTCCTATAACAAGCTTTGCTGTATCCAGGACTGTATGTAAGCTTCTGCCCCCCCCCCCAAGCCTTTCTGTGTTGGAGGGAAGCCTTCTAGCTTGTCAGTGGGAGTGGTAAGCACTAGGTAACCTGTCTACCACATAAAGAGTGGTTCTGGCCCAGAAAATGGAGTTATTGGCCATGTGGGCAATCTTTTCCATCTCTCTCAACTTTCTGATTTGAAAGCCTGCATTTGCACTTGTTGCTTTCCTGTAACTAGTGTAGTGCAGATACAGATTCTTAGTTTTAGCACTTGTATTTGCTTATTCGTGCTCAGCACTTGTCCAGAACTTGTTGTAAACACTAAATAAGCTACTAATTATTATAGCACTCAACCTTCCTCGTTACTTAGAGGAAAACAGTTTTTGCACTTACTTAACTCACCTGCTTAGAGAAAAACAGCTCTTGTACTCATTTTCATCACTTATCTAGAGGAAAATAGTTTTTTATTCAGGCATGTCCAAGGGTCAGCTCCCAGTGTTCTCTCCTGTCTATCTGATGAATCTGGGCATTTTCGGGCAATATAGAAATTGCCTCATGTACACAGACAACCCTCTCCTCCTACCACCCAACACTACAACCTGTGAGAGATGCAGTTATCTAGCCAAACTGGAGGTAAAGCTCTCTCCATCCAAGACTGAACTTGACATTCAAGAGGAGAAGGTAAACACTTGCACCACACCACACTTATCACATAGTCTCACAAAATCTACACTACCAAAATCCACACATAGAAACACAAAAACATTCACGGAGGCTCTCAATAATAATCTGCCCGAGCAACAGAGACCTCCAAAGCAGAAACGCAAGCAACTTCCACCCCCAACACAACCCAAACGACACATAGCCCACAGACCCAGTGTGCCACTCAACCACAGTCAATAAGGTAAAACAATGTATCCAACAAACTAGTCATAGGTGACTCGATAGTCAGGCACACTGATGTCCCACTGACCAGGCTAAACAAGGAGAAGGTTACTGTCAGCTGCCTGTCAGGTGCCAGGATCTGCCACATAACCCATGCACTCAGGTCACTCCACAACAAGTACAAATATGACTCTGTCATTGTCTATATTGGTGTGAATGACCTGAGATGTACCTCCCTGGACTACATGAAAAGAGACATGGAAGAGCTCTTCGATCTTGTAGCCCAGGCAGGTATGACCCTAGCCCTGAGTAGCATTCTGCCATCGCCCAGAATGATACCACAGTACAAGGACAAAATGATTGACTTCAACAATTGGCTAAGCTTCTGGTGTCATTCTAAGGGGATCCAGTATTTGTCTGCTTGGGATGACATGGTCAACAGATCACAATGCTTTGCCAGAGTTGGCCTGCACCTGTAGCCCCTGGGATTCCAGATACTGGCTAAGGCTCTTGCCGCACCTATAGTGCCTTTTTTAGGCAAGGTTCAAATGACAAATTCACCACCATAACAGGAACAGGCAAGCAAAAACTGAAGGTAATGTTACTCAATTCTAGAAGTCTAAATCTCAAAATGCACTCACTTGAGGCACTCCATAAAATGGAGAACATTGATATCTGTGCAGTGACTGAGACCTGGTTCAAGGATCCAGAGAGCACCCCTGCACTACCAGGCTATAACTCATACCACACTTTTCAGCCACATAACCTGGACTGGAACACCAAAGGCGGAGGTGTGTCCATATTTATTAAGGATATCCACACCTCCAGGCTAGTTGCTCAGCATAATGCATCTGAGGTTATCCAAGTGCAACTAACTCTGGGCAAAACTGCAATCCAAATTGTACCTTGCAACGGATCCCCCACCATGCCCCAGGATTCCCACTCCTCTTTTCTTGATGTACTGGAAAATATTAGGGTTCAACAAAACACCCTAATAATGGGCAATTTCAACTACCCCACCATTAACCGGGAAAACTAGTCATGTACCAACTCCTTCACACAATGCTTTCTGGAATTCATAAACTCCAATGCCCTGGATCAACTTATCCACACCCCCATCAGGGGCAACAATATCCTAGACCTAGTCATTAACAACATGAGTGACTGGTGTTCCACACCTGAAGTCAACTCCTCATTGGTCCGATCTGACCATAAGCTAATCACCCTTGATATCCACATCCCGGCCCTACCCCCGATTAAGGAAACCACAGTAAAAAATTTCTCCAATGCCAACTTCATGCTTCTTAAGACAGAAGTGGTGAACTTCATGACATGCATGCAGATGGACAATTCAGTTACGACTGCTGAGTCCTACACAAATGCACTCTATAAGCACTTACATGAGCGCATGGATCATGCTATCCCAAACAGAACCAAGACGCTATCCTCCAAAAAAAGGAAGACAATCTGGTGGTCCCCTGCCATAAACAAACTGTATAACAGAAGGAAGAAATTGTTGCAAAAGAGAGTAAAATCCCATGAGTGGAGGAACTCCCTGGTCAGCCTCAGTAAGAAGCTGAGATCCCTTATAAGATCCTCCAAAGCTAGGTATGAAAACAAAATCGCCACTGATTCTAAGGACAACCACAAAGCATTCTATAGCTATGTCAAAAATCTCAATGGCAACAACCATATCTTCTCTGAGTTACAGCACAATGGCACGAAAATTACAGAACCAACTGATATTGCCAACATCCTGGCAGATAGGTTCAGTGCTAACTTTACCCCCCCCCCCACTCCCTAAAGGAAGAATGCAGAATCCCTGTAATCATAACTACGCAGTTAAAAGCTGCACTTTCTAAAGCCAAAAACACAGCATCCATGGGACCAGACAACATCCCAGGCTGCATTTTACATGAACTTCAGAACAAGCTGGCCCCCCACCTAAGCACCATGTTCAATCATAGCCTCACATCAGGCTTTGTGACCACAGTTATCCCGCTCCACAAAGGGGGAGCCACCACTGATCCCGGGAACTATCGGCCTATTAGCCTGATGAGCCTGGTCTGCAAGGCCTCATGGAACTCATAAACAAAGACATTGGTAACCTCTAAACTCTGGATCCCACCCAGTTCAGGTTTGTGAAAGGCAGATCATTCCTCCTGAACCTGATCAACTTCTTTGAGGCAGTCACCAAAGCCGTAGATGAGGCTAAGGTTATTCACACAGCCTACCTTGCCCTTGCCAAGGCTTTCGACACCATCCCCTATTCTGGAATTATAGCTAAACTCACTAAACTAGGTATAAATCCCTATGTCACAAGATGGGTTGCCAACTGGCTCACTGACAGAACCCACAATGTAAAGGTTGCACACTCCAAATCCGACCTCAAACCAGTGACAAGTGGAGTACCCCAGGGTTCAATCCTGGGACCTCTCCTGTTTGGTATCTACTTCTCTGAAGTACAAGCTAACACAGAAGGCCTCTAGCTAACAAAGTTTGCAGATGACTGCAAACTAGGAGTCATAGTCGAGTCCCCAAATAATGTGGAAATGCTACAGAAGGGGCTCACTGAGACAGATGCCTGGTGTCAGAGCCATGGCCTCAAGCTCAATGCCAAAAAGTGCATTGTCATCCCCTTTGGTAAAAACTCTTTACCCATGAATTACTACATAGACAGCAGTCTACTTAACACTGAATGTGTGATAAGAGACGTTGGTACTCAGGTGGACAGTAGTCTGTCCTTTGATAGTCACATCGCCACAGTAGTCAGGAAGTCCTTCTACGTGGCACACCTCATCATAAAAGAGTTCTCATCCAGGAAAAAAGAGGTTATTGTTCCCCTCTACTCGACACACATTAGACCCATTATAGAGTACAACACCCCTTTTGGAATGTACCTCACAAGACATCTGCAGCAGCTGGAAAGGCCACAGAAGTACCTCACAAAGAGGATTACTGGCCTCAAACAGATGCCCTACACTGACCATCTCAAAAAACTCCAGCTTTACTCCGTAGCATATTGCCTACTCCGAGGTGATCTCTGCCTAACATATAAAGCTATGTCAAACCCAGAGCTGTTAGACATGCTACACCTAAAGAAATCCCAATCCCTCTGAGCTACATGCTCTAGGGACCTAAACCTTGTCATCACAATAAACAGGACATGCTGGAGGGATACATTCCTGACCAAGAGACTTCCCATACTCTGGAACAGGCTACCCATCTATGTCAAGCAAAGTTCTTCTTTGGCACTCTTCAAGAAAAATCTTGATGAGTGGATGGGAAATAGGAAATACACCCCGGTGATCACTTCTGTGTCTCTGTTCAACAGTGGCACAGGAAAATAACTTTCTTGGGTGGCGTAAGCCAGGGAACCTTGTTGGCTAGACTTAAGTAAGCCCTCGGGCTGATAGCCTAGTACCTACCTATGAACCTATGAACCTATGAACACACCCTCTGTAAGTGTACATCAATGTGGCAGGAGTGTTAACCAATTAACTATCCATGGACTATTGCTAATGAGTGTCAGTTGCAAGCCTTAGCATGCCCCACTTCTCAGTCCTCACGCATGTACTGTGAGGGCATGTGCATGACAAGGTTTAGGTCTTCACGTGATGTTTAGCTGCCCAACACTTTGATTGGGTGACTCATGAATGATAATGAGTTGACTGCTGATTTACAAATTCACAGTATCCAGTGGAGTTAATCTGCCCTATATGAGAAAAGCTGGTGCTAAAGCACTTTCATCAAAGTAAGGAAGACTGCTTGGATTCACCATCTTCAGATATTGCTTTTTGACTGCTGCAATTGCATACATTTTTCGACTTTTATACTAATCCTCTGAAGGCATGTGAATTTCTTTACAATGTAAAGAATATTTTTAACAGTTGTGCTGCCTTATCTTTTAGATAATACTGCTTGATGTCTGCAGTGTGTCCATTTGTGTTGTTATAGAAGGTATAGCAGTTGTACTTTGAAGTATCCTCAGCTAATTGTCTATGCCTTTATACCAATATTTCTCTGACAATGTGAACATGTCTACAAAAAAATTCTTAAATGACTAGTAGTAAAGTCATGGTTACATTTTAGAACAACAACTGTATTAAGCCTGTCATATATGCCTGATATCAACAAAGGTTATCCCAAATGGTAACATTTTAAATTCCCTACACTTTGAATAATTGTTAATGGTGCTGTCTATACCAGATTTACACAATGTTTTCATCCTTAACAGGTTTTCCATTGTTTTTTTAGGGGGGGAGTTGCTTTCTAATTATGTATTATGTTTACATTCCTATAGAGTAGGAAGCTAGAATCTTTTAATGATACCTTCATGCATTCATATTTCTTTGTTGCCAGTCATTTTGCTTCTTTTGCTGAAACACTTACTCATTTGTTCTTTTTCATCCCATACAGGGATATGCTCCAAAGAAATCTGGACCAGGTAATCTTGCATTTTCAACTACTAAGAAAGAGGTGCTAGAGAAGGTACTCCACCAACATGGATCACACATATTAGAGAAACTCTTACATGACAAGCCCTTCCATGACTGAATCGGACAGCAAGCAGTCGATGAATGTCACTGCTGTGAGTGACCATGCAGTGAATACAAATACACCAGACATTGGGCCAAGGTAAAGAAAAGAGCCACTCCTATTGCACAGGAATGTAGGGCTACTGGCGGTGGTCCTGCTACCAAACCACCACTCACAGAGACGGAAGAGTTTCTGTCCAATGTAAAGGATCCAGGAAGCTTCTGGGGATTTCATTTGTAGTGTTTCAAATAGGTAATAAGGTGGAGTAGTAAAGTATCTTTTATTTATATATATATATATATATATATATATATATATATAGAGAGAGAGAGAGAGAGAGAAAGACAGAATAAAGAGATAAGAAAGATATAGGGAGGGGACAGAGGGAAAGAGGTGAGATAGAGAGAATAAAAATTCAAACGCATAACATCTTTATTTATATGTATAACTAGGTGATGTCTTTAATGTGTCATCTTCATTATAATGCTTATCATCCCTATTTCCATTTCCATTTTGTCTGTCTAGGCACATCTGGTACTGAGGTTTCATGACCACATGCAAATGCTATGGTCATAACTTACTTTAGTTGTATTACTGCTTAGAATGTTTCTGTAAGTCTGCCTTAACTCTTTTTTTAATTAAATTTACATCTATTATTGCATAATTCAGGTTTACATAGCAAAAGTCTGATCAATTTTTCTTGTATTTCTCTATTTGTTGATTTTTATTACTTGTTACTACATGTGAGCCTGCGCCAGCACTGTGGAACTCCTACCTCCTGATCGCAGATCATCGGTAGACTCTAATGATGATAATGGTGGTGAAGAAGCTCACCCTGGGATGCAGACAGACAGCCTAACACTGAGATTGTGGCTCCCAAATCCCTTGCCCAGAGGTGCAACACAATTTATGGTTAGAGCCCTCAAGAAGACATAGGCATGTTCAACCAGAGCCTCAGAAGACTGCTTCAGAAGAGTACTGAATGGTGTGCATTCTGACATGCGAGAATGCCTAAACTGTGTGGTTGAATCATTGGACCAGATGAATGACGTACTGAATTGTGCAGTGTCTGTAATCAAATGTCTGTTGAGGAGAGTCAGCATTCAAGTGGACAGGGAGCTGCTACATCATCAGGTGTTAGCCAACACAGCAGTGCAAGATCCCACACCTGTAATGACACTAATTCCCCTGCTCTGTTAGTGATTGAGATTTCCACACCCAGACATGGTAGGCCATGTGGCTGAGGCCATGGACATAGTCAAGATGATAGGCCCACCTCTGTAGCCTTATGCCAAGAACATCATTCACATTCAGGTAGCAGCCTGTTTTCTAGCCAGGGCCGTGGAACTAGCAGTGCAACTCCTGGCAGAAGTAGTTCTCATGGTTGGGTGCAGTGACAGTGAACTGAATCCTCTACCATTCATGGCTCACACATGTCAAGGATGCCAGGGTGCACGACAAGCACAGGTGCTTTGATTATTTTCCATGAGACCCACACATCAAAACTCATCTTGGTAATACCTGGTCATACCACACACACACACACGCACGCACACACACGCACGCACACACACACACACACACACACGCACACACACGCACACACATACACACAAACAGACACACACACACACACATGCACACACATGCATGCACACGCGCACACACGCACACACACGCACACACACGCACACACGCACACACACGCACACACACACACACACACACACACACACACACACACATGATTTACATCTATTGCTACTGGCCATTACAATGGATAATCACTGTTAACCTGATTTCTCACTCAAACTCACTCTCATTTCTTTGGTGTTATACTTGACCTCCTGTAACCCACCCTGACCCCCAACTTGTGCAAGTGATGATATCTGTGCCTTGCCCTTTACACATTTCTTCATGACTTAGGGTTGCTGATGCCTGATGCACACAGTGGATAGCAAGTGCTTGCTTATGCAGATGTTTTCTTTAATCAAAAGTATATAGCATTTTTTTTCATAATGACAATTTCAAAATGATTTTGTTATGTATTTCTTGATCCTCATTGTATTCATATTATATTCTCAGTAATGCAGTCCTATAACTTAGTAATTATTGCTTGTTCATAAATTTGTGCAAATTATACTAAAATTACCCCAGTCACTGTTGGGGAGTATACATTTGGCAACTTTAATGCCTGATGCACAGTACTGGGCAGATAAATATTTATGTTGCATATATCACTCATGAGCTATTGCTGGCATTTATGTACAGTTGAGCAATGTTTTATCCTAGTGAAGGGCAAGACCCACATATGAAGGTAATCATGTATGTCTTCCTTACAGGTTCATCATCTACCTTGGTTATTGCTGCTGGTACAAGTTGTGTCTTCTGTGGCTGACTTTATCTCGTACCAATAGAATACAACCATTACATGGGAAAGTAAAGGTTGCTAATTTTGCATGCATCTCTGTTATTGTTTGTAGGTGCTTAGCTTCTTAGGATTTCACTTACGTAATAAGTGTTTGCACTATCCTCTGTCTTTTAGCCAAATCTATAGCATATTGTGCACACCTATGTCTGCCTGGATCACCTAGAGTTGCTGATTTCCCCTCAGAAGCCTCATGTGTATATGTCTTGCACTGCTAGCCATGCCTGTGGAAATTGTAACTGCTGTCCTTGGGCTTGTTGTCCTTGTTGCAGCTGTTTCCTGACAATTATATTGAGAAACATGACACAGACTGTGAGTATTTTGGCAGAGGCAGCTGTGTCGTACTGCAGAGCATACATCAGAACTTTGATTTGAGCAAGCCAAATACATTTGACAATATTCCTGGTTTGAGCATGTGCATCATTATAGCCTTGCTTAGTGGGGTTGTGTGGTTTTCTCTTGGGTGTCATGAGCCAAGGTTTTAGTGCATAATCTGCATCCCCCACTAGATGAACTTGTGGGAAGTCACCTCAGCAAACCTTACACACAGGTCACAGATGCACCATATGTGTGAGTCAGAAAAACTGCCAGGGTTACATGCACACCCACATTGTAGATGATCCCTTGGGAATTACAGACCACCTGACAGTTGATAGAGTTATATCCTTTCTTGTTAATGTACCTCCTTCCCTGTTCCCCAGGTAGGGTTTTTATTTTGGTGTGTGTGTACGGTCTATGGCCCCCAGAACATCAGGAAAATGTGCTATGGCTTAGACATTTTACATGGTTGTAGATCTCTCCTCTGGGGTTCTTGGGAACTAGATATATTCCCTTACATATTGTAAAATTTTACTTACAAATTGATGCAATATTCTAAAGGCTGAGGCCAGTGACATCCCTAAAATATCCCCTGTTGGTCTTTGAAAAGTGCCTCTAGATAGTATACCTCATGCTACATAATCCTTAGTTCCCAGTGAGATGGGTTCTTCATGATTTCCCTGGGGCCTCAGGTGAGGGAGGCAGAGATTGCACATTTCCTCTAAGGTATCCTTGCCCCCCCATAGCACTCTACAATTTAAGTATCATGAAGTCCATGATAACTCAAATCTTCTCCAGCTAGGACGAGGCCTGGCAGTAGTAGCACCTTGCATTAAATCCTGTTGCACTTACAGGTAAATGACAACAGCAGCAGCAGTCCATAAAGTTGTTTTCTAAGTGCGTTTGTGGCTGTATTGCAAATTAAGTCCAAAAGGGAGCATGGTGTATACTCGCACCTTTTATATCTTCTTAAATCACTCTACTGTGTTGAATGGCTTAATTAGCATGCATTTCACCTACTTATGTCTTCATTAGCGTATTCTGCATCTTTCCCTTTTTTGTAGGCAGGTGCAGCATACAGAGAAGTTTAATGAATACGAATTAGCATGCTCATCACTGCATGATGCTCACATGCCCTTAACGGAAAGTGTAGGTATTCATAAATCTGGGCCATGGTCTTCCACATGAAACTCAGTGCTGAAACTAGCCACTGCAGCTGTTGTTTTTGATATCCTTTTGTAAAAGCTAAAGCATTATACCTCACAATGATGCCAGGTGTGATACTTAAACTTAACAATGTTCTACCATCTTTCTTTTATGGTGGGATTGCAGTATATTTGTATTGCATTCTTTATCACAGGGGTTGCCTTTGATTGTGATAGTAGTCTTGAAGCAAAGACTTATGATAGGATTGAAGGTGCAAAGTAGGGGACTAATTGGGAGAATTCCTTGTTTTTATTTATGTATTCAATTATTTATTTATATTTGTTTACAGGGGTAGAGAACTGATCAAGCATGACCAATTACAGGCTCAGCCCAGGTTGAATACACAGCAAAGTAGTTTAGAATAAGCATACAAACAACAACAATAAATTATATATAGACAGTGTACACCAATAGATTAAGACAGTACCATGTAATAAAGTATACTATTATAACTTGTAAAACAACATTGGTTAGTGTAAAAGATGGATGCAGAAATGATTGACTAGAATAAGAAGAGAGAGTACAGGGAATAGAGATTAGTTAGGAGTGAAGGGAGGTTATGAAACAGAAGGTGAGGATAATATGTAGATATATGCAATAAGATGTTGATAGAGAGTTAAGTTTTTATGGCATTATTGTCGATGATAATGTTTAGCTATGTAATATGTCCCACATTTAAACATTTACATTTGTATTGTTTGTTCAAGAACTGTTTGAGCTGGTGTCAGAAGTGAAAGTAAGAAGTATCAGTTAAATATCCAGGAAGTGATGGCCAGAGTTTGGAGGCTAGGATATACAAGCTGGTTGTGCTAAAACTCATTTGTTTTGGAATTTCTGGGAGGGAGTAGTAAGTATGAATTTCTTTGAAGTGAAACAATGTCTGAGTTAAGAATGGGTTTATTGGAGTTGTGCCAATTGTTTAGTTGTAGGAGGCCTGTTTGTAGTTATTGTCACTTGTGAAAGAGATTTGAGCTAGACCTATAGATAATCATGTCATTAGCATGTAGCAGGAATTGAAATTGATGGAGGTCAAAGGGAGCACAGTAGAGGGGCTAGAAATTAGCCTTTTGGGACACCAGAGAAAATGTGTACTGATGGGGAGAAGGAGGAGTCAATTTTCACCCTAAATGTTCTGTTTCTTAAGACATCTTGAAACCACTTAATACCTATGTCTATTGGGTGTATTATTAGGAAAGAATGAGTGACCATGTCAAAGGCTCATGTTAAGTCAATGAAGATAGTAACTGTTAGGTCTACCTTCTCTGTGTTTTTTAGTATATCATCTGTGAGATTTCAGAAAACAGCCTTTGGACTTCTCTCAGACCAAAGTATATTGTTTTTGGAGAGTTTCTAAAGATTGATGGTAAATTGGTCACTGTCAAATTTCTCAAGATTTTGCCAAGTGTAGGGACTTTAGAGATCTAAAGGAATTGGTTAATATTGAATGAGGTTGGTTCTTTTGGAACTGGTGTGATTAGTGCAGATTTCCTTATTATTCACATGGTGTTAGTTCTGAGCCAAAGCCTGTAAATATGGCATAAAGTGGTAACTATGCATTTTTGCAGTAATATAGAAACCAACAGTGGAGGCAGTCTGTGCTAGTTAGAGAATCAGGAGGATTTTTTTTCAAGTAGAGTTCTTATTTGTTTTCTTACCATTTTGGAGAAGTAGAATTGAGGAATGTATCTTAGAGGTTTTTACACTGAAAATTATAAAGGATATGATGGTGGAGGGTGGTACTGAAAAGGTAGTTAACTATTTAAGGAAATCTGATGGAGAGAGTGGTTGTTGGATGATTAATTCATGGTTCACTTATGTGATGCATGTTTGTGAAGGGATCAGCCTGTTATTTTATTTGGTTCTAGCTAATCTGTTTTAGGAAAGAATAGATGTGAACTTTGTTTTGAGGTAAAGTACTTTGCATTGTGTCATCTAATGCCTTGTTTTGTGATATTGCTCAGAAATGTAAATCTTTCTCTGTTTTGTGTGTTAAATGAGCTTTTTCCATTTTTTTTATAATTTTGTCCCTTTTTATACATTTGCTACCTGGTTGGGCATCTAAAATGTAGTTGCAGTTGGGGAAAAGTTGTTGAACTTGGGGACGGGTGTGTTTTAACCATTGTTTCGTGATTGTTAAGCTCTTTAGTGATCCATTCATTTTTTTTACACTTTAATATTCTTGAAATTAAGTGGACATAGTAATTCTGAATGGAAAGTAAATGTTGTGCAGTTTTTATGGCTGCAAAATTGACAGCAGTCTGATAAAATATAGGAAATCAATTTAATTTGGAAAGGTGATTATGGAGGTTAGTGATTTTGGTAGGTGTCTTGGCATGAAATTTGATTAATATTTGAGGGAATCTCAGTGTTGGATTTTGAATGTTGACTGTTAGATGGAAGTGGTTGGTGAAGGCTGGGGGATGAGTAGTAATTGTTGAAAAGTTATTTGGATGGAATATGATTATGAGATCAGAGAGCAGTGTTTTGTTTTTATGTGTGTGTGTGTGTGTGTGTGTGTGTGTGTGTGTGTGTGTGTGTATATATATATATATATATATATATATATATATATGTATATCCATCAGAGAAGTTTGTGATCAACAAGGAGCTCTGTTACATCTTGTACTATGGAACTAAGAAATTTTATATTGAAACCTCCCAATATTATGTTGAATTTGTTAGGTGGAACGCGGGACAATATTGATTTGAATTGAACTATATGAAGAGTGGGGGAGGTAAACCACTGGAGCGAGCAAACTGCTTGCTGTTTTTGTTGGAAGTTTGGAGATAATCCAGTGAGCGTCATGTTCTGAAACTAAGTCTGTTTGATTAGTGTCATATTAAGTCAATTTTTATACATTACCATTGTTCTATCTCCCTGTCTACTACCCGGTTGGGCATCTTAAAAGTACTTGTAATTAGGGAAAAAGTGTTGAACTTGGAGCTGGGTGTGTTTTAACCATGATTTAGTGATTGCAACTATGTCAGAGGGGTGTGTTTCAAAGAAGGCACTGATTTGATCCAATTTGTTTCTGATGTTGTTTGTACTGACTAGTGCACAGCATGAGGTGCTCTAGTAAGTTGTGGATTGACTGTTTTGTGGAATGTTCCATGAAGGTGAGAATGTATGTGTATGTATGTATTATAGTTTTTCTGTAATTTCTGTTTTTGAATGGGAGAATAATTTATAATTTGTAAATAGACTATTATAGTCAAGGCAGTTAGGAAGAGGATTGTTTAGTGTGGAATAAGTCTTTTTGTTTGAAATTGTTTATTGTTTTAACTTTTGGCTTATGGAACTAATTTTATTGGAAGGTTAGTTGTGGCGTAGAAATAGGTATTTTGTTTTTAGCTGAAAAGTGTATTATAGTATAGATTACACTAAAGGATATAGCTTTGAGAAGAGTGAAAAGTAGCTAGAAATGTGGTGTTGAAGGGAGTGTTTAAACACTGCTGGATAGTGGTGTAGCTGGAGGATTAGGCATAGAAGAGGAGCAAAGCAGGCAACACCCCCCACACTAGAGAGGACCTATTACTCTGCATATGTGCAGAAAAAAGCCACATAATATCTAGGAATTCTAAAAGGTTAAATAAAAAACTTTAAAATAAATAAATGTATTTACTGATTACTTCTATACTAACAAACACTACCCCAATAAATAAACCTTTTTCATATTGAACTACAGTCAAGAGATCTGACTAAAAGTAATGTTCCAATTTAGATTAACATAAGCTAGAAAGTGCAGGGAGGCCTAAATTGCTTCAAAAATGGAGCCACAATATATTCAAAAAGGACTGCCTCACAGTTGCACAAGAGAGACAGTATATAGTTAGCTAAACTTATTTACAGGAGAATGTATGGGATGGGGAACACTTTCCAGTCAAAGGTCAGCTGCTTACAGTTTAGAACATTTTGGTATATATCACACTTATGTGCATGTAATGCCCCTGCATTATACTTTATTCTTGGGAAGCTCTATGAATATGTATTTAAAATATTATACTGCATAAAATAAATAACAGCTATTCATACATGTAGTGGAGAGAAGTTCCCCTTTTTATGGAATTTAATAGTGCAATGCCTCCATATTCAGCAATATATTAAGTGGGAGGGACGCTCTCTGAAAAAAGGGAAAAAGGGAAATAGTATAGGTACACAAAGCAATTTATGTTTTGTAGATGACCATACAAGATAGCTGAGGGGATACAGAGTGGCACTTGTCAGTGGTTTTTGATATTTTTATTAAAATGGGAGAGGTGTCTGGGCTGTGTTTTTACTTAAATTAGTTAATGGTGGTACAAATGGGGGTGGAGAGGTGAAATTTACTGTTGTCTTGGGTAAAGTGAGTTGAGAATTATGTAGGGTTAAGAGTGTATGGGTCAGTACAAGAGATTCATATTAAGAATTGTGAGGGTTATTGGGAAAGGTGAATACTTGATCTGTAGTCAGGAAAATTGAGAGGCAGAGTAGAGGTGGTGGGGAGCATAATCCTTTCTCATGTGTTGTATGTATCAAGGAATATAGGGATAAACCTGTAAAATAAAATGGTGTAAAAGGGTATAATAGCCATAGAATTTATATGGCAGACTTGTATGACTGTCAAGAAGAATATGACTGAAAAGAAAAGGATGACAGTAGATATATGGGTCAGTCTACAGAATCTGTCAAATTTAACAGGATATGTAGTAATAGTAAATACTGTACAGAGACAAAGAGGGTGTGAGGATATGAGTATTAGTGAGTGTAGCTGGAAGAAGGGGATACAGGGAATCAGGGGCATATAAGATAGCTTATCACACTGGTTTATTTGCAAGGGAAGTATATTCCAGAGGTGATGGCGATACTAAGGATTGAATCATTTCCTCATCCTTGTTTTGTTGACTTGACGACGGGACTCTTTGATTTGTGAAGGTACAAGAGATCCTGGACTACTGAGTCCCAAATTTCTCAGAAGGCAAGGCAAAGGTGACCTCTGAGTATTCTATAAAACACAGAAAACAGGAACAGTCTTTTTCAGTAGCTTCTGGATTTTGAGCCTGTGATCCTCTTTGTTTGGTATACCTGGGGTCTTTCCAACTGTTTGATATGTCAGGTGAGGTAGGTCCAAAAACGGGTGTTATATTCTATAATTGGTCTGACAGGGCTGAATACAAGAATCATTAGATGTGGATAATATTCCCCTGGTGATCAGCTTCACCAAGTGGATGGATTTTCTGACAAACATTGTTACATGGTAATCAAAGAAAAAGGAAGCATCAAGCCAAGTTTCCAGGTGTGCAACTACATTTTCATTTTGAAGTGGGGTACTGTCATTGCTTTATGCTGGGGGGGGGGGGGGTTGTCTGCCAAAAGTGACAACATTGAATTTGTTGTCATTTACTTTTTGTCCCTTTTAATACACCAGGCCTTTATAAATGTAATGTCCTGCTGAAGTGTTTCTGTATCAGAGTGGGATCTGGTAATGTTTCCCAGTTTTCAGACATCTGCAAACTTGGTTAGTCATAAATCGTGGTTTTTAGTCTGTACATCATTGAACTAAATACTGAACAAAAGTTTTCCAAGCACTAAGCCCTGTGGCACACTATTGGTTACCTTCATGTTCTGTGACATATGATTTGCTTCTCTGTTGCAAAGGGAATCACACATGCTTTCAGTCTTATGTAACTTTATTCTCGTGTGATTTGTTCAAAAAGTTTTATTTTTAAATTTATGTTAATTAAGTAAATTCACTAGAACAAGTATATTTTTCTAAAGACAACTCATGAAAAGTGTCTTGTTAAATTATTTCCTCAGCATCCTAGAGTAGGCAAAAAACAGTTATAAGGTATTACCAGATCCCCTCAGTCCCCCAAGAATTCCAGAGCGAATCCTCTCTGTCCCTACTACAATGTCTACTTTTAGCTTTTGAAGCTCCTTCATGAGAATTTATTTTGTGAAAATACTGTGATATGCCCCATTTTCATGGTGACTTATATCGACTGGACAGCAGAATGTTCTCTTGTTCTTTTCTACATGAAATCTGAAACAGTAATTCAGTAGCCCTAAATTTTCCACATCTATCATCAAGTTCCTAAGTTTCACTATTTCCTCATTTTATGTTTCTTTACTCCTGTATGTTACTATAAAATGCTTTGCCTCTTTCTTTGATTGAACCTGCCATCTTGCTCCAGTTTGGGCCTTTGCTTCTTCAGTATTTTTTCTTTCTTTTCTGCCTTAATTGATATCATTATCTGTCTTTCATTTTTTTTTGTTTTGACATATTACTTACATTTTATTATTCCCATAATTCTGATACCACCTCATTGAAGAACCATACATGTTTATTTTGCTGTCAGTGAGGGGCAGCACCACAGATTGCCTTTAATATTCAGGTCAATGGTGATGAATAGGACATGCAGCACTGCAGTACAGGTGAGAAGACCTGAATGACCAGTCAATATCAAATAGCTGTAGCTGTGGAGGGTCTTCAGCAACACTCTTAAAGAGGAGTCACTTCTGTTTGTCTGTCAGAGGCACCAGCACATTTGTAAGCTGAATAAAATGTGTTTGTTGTCTACACTTGATTGAGATCATTGTTATCGTGTGGCAGGTGCGTAACAGATGTGCTTGCTTCACTAGTTGCTGCTTACTGCACTTGTTGTGCTCTGTGCACTTTTCTTCAAGGCACACCCATATGCCACTCCTAATTATCATCCTCCTTTTGTATTGTGCTGCATTTTGTTGTGTGGTGATGTTTCTTGGTGCTATAAGCCACAGTCCTCCTGACCTATTTCCCATATTTTGTTTCATTAGAACTAGCAAATGTTTCATCAGAGGCATCCCAAAATCCTAAGTGCATCTTCACCTTGTCAAAAACATGCTCTGCATCAGGTATTTTCAATGGGTGCCCACCTGGTTCTAGCTGTCCTCCCCTACTATTCACAGACTATATCAGTAAGTCAAACTGTTAGTGGATATATGGGAAAAACACAGATACACATTATCAGTCACATATGACACATGCTTGTTACCCTTAGACTGTTGTTGTCTGCATCACTGCAACATTTGTGTACACATGAAAAGAAAATTCATAGTGTACCTTATGACTGCTTAGCACAGCTGTGTGTTATACATATGTGGGCATCCAATGCACTGTTAGGGTACTCAGCACTCTAATGAGAATACCATCAGATCTGCATCCATGCTAGCAATGATTGGAAGGCAGTTCCTTCAGCTTGATGAGCAACCTTTTGTAGGATCTTCTGGTACTTTATAAGTGCATAGGTACAGTCTAAAGTATTCAATTGATTCGGCATGCCTACTATTGCATGAAAAGTTTCTATGGTATATACACGTTTCTAGGCCATGCCAGTGGACATCATGTGACCCATAGTGTGCCCAACCATCCTAAGGAAAAAAAAATCAGATGAATCCCTTATAGGGTCTTCTGCATGTGCCATTAGGTGACTTGTCCTCCCTGCACATATCACATGTGTTTGTCATTGTATCTTTGTTTGCCTCATACTAACCAATATTTCTTGGTAAGTCAGGATGTGATAGGTTACCCTAGAAGTAAAACAATGCCATTACTACTGTTGACCCATAGCAACGCAGTACAAGTAGACGGCATATAGCTAAAGGCAAGTGTCATTTTTTTTTCCTCTGTTAATTCTATACAGGCTTTTATCATAACACAATTCAGTCTTCATAGATTATCCTGAGTCTCCATGTTTTTATGACACAGAAACCGTCATCCTGTCTCTTTTACTGTTTGACAAATACCATACCTTTATTCTGGTTTGTACTTAATGATGGCAGGATAAATCTGGAAAAGACTATCATTAAAATAGTAGGGCATTTCTGCAGAACTGGAAGTTTAAATTCTCATAGTTCAAGTTCTCTTGGATAAACAGTAAAGCAAAAAGCTGTAAGCAATGTGCCTTCAACAAAATTACTCTAGTAGTGCAATCATCCCTAGGAACTTTAGTGTAATTATTACAAAGCACAGTGGGCTTTCTAATAAGAACATCTTTAGCTAATGTTAGAAGAAATCTGGTTGTGCTTTGCTTGTTAACATGCATTTTTTGCATGCAGTATATATCTATATCTGTATAGATAAATACAGATATAGCTGTATATCTATAGTATATATTCAGTTTCTTGACATAACTTTTATTGTTTCTATCTAGAGCTGATTAACAACTGCTTTTTAATGCAACCAGTTTGAGCTAGTATCCAACTGATATTGCATTCTAAGGTTCTGCTACTATGTGAATTAGGAAATAAATCTTAATGCCACTCAGCAAAACAAAGCTACAGACAGAGCATAATGGGATATGTTATAATCTGTGTGGGTTTGCAAGTGAAACTGAAGAATAAGGAACAACAATGTGGATAGAAAAACAGTAAAATTCTGAAGCACACTGCATAGTTCAGGATTAACTGCTTTAATAAGTACTGCAAACAGTCAGTATAGCAGACTAAATAACACCATTGGGCTATAACAATCCAAAGCAGTGACTCATAACATGGTATTATCAACAAACTAATGATAAAAGTAATTGAAGACAAACACAAATCTGCTTCTCTTGAGGAATCTACATCCACAGTTTGTTTAAAAGTATTTTGAGGCATAGGATATAATTGGAGGGTGTGACACCATCTTTTTAAATATGGATCAAAATGTATTTTGTGGGAAATTATACCATCAAGTAACACATATATTATTAGGGTAAAGTGAGCCAACATGTGCACTTTGGAAATTATACTGTCTAATTAAAGATAATTATGAGATAAGTTAGCATATAGTGCATGCACCAACACATTCAGCCCCATAACTCTTAATTTCTAAGGAAAATATACTGCATCAGAAACAAGCAGTTTATACAAATAGTATTATTGTTTAATCATTTTACACACATGATGTACATACATTAAAGAATTAAGCTGCTCTATAAATTAATGTTTTGTGATGTTAGCATTATATTTCAGCTTTATACAGTATTATAAGTTTCCATTCAAAAAGTGTGCTGATTAAAATTAAACTCTACACTTGGAATTCTGAAAGGTTGAACAGTAAAAGCAGAGAGTTTTTTTTTTCATTTAAAAAGTCTTGTTTAAAACTAAAAGCATGCTTGTCAGTACAAAACTGCTCAAATCCATAGACTACACAAAAATTATGATAATGCAAATTAGCACAAAATAAGTCAGGTGGGCCGCAAGTGTTGTAATGTGTTTATCAGTTATTTTATGTTTTTTTTTTTTAAATCTTAACCTGATTTTCCTGGTAAACAAAGTCAAATAAATAATGAAATAAATCCACTATTTGTATGTGTGTTCATATCTCCACTGTAGAAAGTCTCCCTTAAGTCTCTCTCCACTCAATCCACCTCAGTCTGGGGTATTATATAGCTTCTTCTCAACATTTAACTTTTCTTGATTGTTGTCAACAGTGTCCCCAGTCATCACTGATAATAGGTGTCCCATGGATGCTAGGCAAACCCGGCGATCATTCTGAGTCTAAGGCTACAACAAATGGTGTACCCTCCCACTAGTATTCCAGTCACATGTTTTTCTCTTAAGAAAGGCTAACAGGCAAAGACTCATCATTCCTCTGGTCACCATGGTCACTGTTGGGACTTTATCCTTCTGCACCAGTGGAGGTGGCAAATTATTTTATGTCTTGATATAATCCTTTATATATCTAACAGACAGAAGTGGCTGTGTCTAAGCCAAACTACATGAGAGGTACAAATATTCAAATATTTAACTACAACTGATACCATGTGAATTATGCAAATGAAGTAAAGTAGTGTAACAAAAAACAAAGATGTATAAAGTGGTGGAAGGGGTAGTCTAAAAAATGTAAAAACACAGCAAAGGAATATGCTAAAGCAAGAATGCAAGATATGGTTATTAAAGGTGGCAGATGCAAATGAAGCAAGAAAGATTGCATGACAGAATTAAAGATGTAAGGCTGATGCATTTATATTTGCATGCCTTAATACATACTACAAATAACAGCATGAAACAATAACTGCAGAACAACATGACAGTTGTTGAGCAGTACTAAAGGTGTAATACCATTCATACTGTTATATCCCCTTGTCATGTTATATAACGGGTTTATATCAGATGAACGAAAAATCCTTTCATCGAATGCATAATGATTGAAACGTCACGGAAATCGAAATCGGTATTGTGGGGGGGGGCTGCACCCCCTGCTAAATATATATTCTAACTCCAAGATCGCACTACAGTGAGGAAAGGGCAAATACCCTAATCCTCGCTGTACTGAGACCCCACAATACTGTTTTTGATGTCCGTGAAGCTTCGATCTTTACGTACTCAATGAACGGATTTTTTGTTCATCTGATATAGACCAGTTATAATTAACATAGAATGTAAAAAAGGACAGCAAGCCTGCAATAATGATACAGATGGCCAAGAGGAAAGGTCCAGAGTGCAAGATCTGCAGAGAAACACTGAATAATATAATTAGCATGCATGCAGACCAAGGAGAACATTTCAAGGTGTGAGAGAAAAAATAATATGCATCTTGATATGAACTGCCCAATTTGTTAAATTAGCAGCATGCTAAGCATAGCCCCCAACTATGATATTTAATTTAAGGACTTGGACTATGGGGATAAATGTAACCAGAGTGTACTGCATCACTTCAAATGCAGCATTAAACAGGACAGTGATAAAGTGCCCAGGTCTGTCACAAACTGCTGTTTCCGTAACACTGTGGCACTTTGCCAAAGTACAACTAAGGCACAGACATGATACTATCAATGAAATAGGCAGCACATGAACTAAGACCATGTGCTTTTGAAAAGTGACATTTTGTATGTGTAATACTTATGATGAAGTACATACAGGTTAATGTGATGGCATTCAGTCATGATACACCTATTTACATCAACAGAAATGGTTTCCATATTGCTGAGCTATGCTTGTGGACAACACAGTGTGCAACACCACTGCTGTAGCATTGGCATACCAAGGGTTATGCAAAGGTGCCCCATAGTGTGAGAAGAATGTATGCAGATGGTATTCTTCCATGGATGTAAACAAGAAATAGAATACATAACTTTCTCTACTTCTGTGGTTGATAACACTTGCCAGAAGACATTCAGCATTAGATAAAAGCTGCAATGCAACATGTATGGTGTGAAAGTTTTATTAATATGTTTCTGTTCCCTGAATCAGAATGCAACAAAAATGTGAGTTGCACTTAAGGCTGATATTAACCTGCAACAGATAAATTAAAGCCATGCTATTGAATCTCCAAAGTGTTTTCTGTGGCATAATAATACATGGAAACATCTGGCATTTTTTTCTATTAATGTAAAAAAAGAATAGAAAATACTTGGACTTAGTAACTGAAGGTGAAAAGTGCAACTCCCTGCTTTCTGCTGGAAAATACATCACTTACATAAAGGATGCAAAGATGTAATTGCAAGATATGTGGCTGTTCCCAAGCAGGAAGCCAAGGACCATAAGAAGACCTATTAGAAGATTCCTAAAAGAAACATGGCCAGCAACCAGTAGCACACACTCATTAGTATGAAAACTTGGACAAGCAGCACACACTGATTAGTATGAAAGCTTGGAAAATGGGTATCTTTACACTTGATGGTTCAGTATTAAAAAAAGATATAAAACACACAGATGAAGAACAGTTGAAAAGAACAGACTGGATTAGAAAAAATGTTGCCTGGAGCTTGTGATGTGTTGTTAACAATGGTGTCCCCCCTGCCTTGAAATTCAGATAAGTTTAGCTTATGATTCAGTAATTCTTGTAGTTTAAAAAATCTAGGTAAAAAGGATTAGCTGTAACTAGATATTTTGTTCATTGTACTCAATTTGTTGAAAATGTTTATTTTCTATGTTTAGGTTATTTTCTTTCTGTTTAACTGCTACATGTATTGCTTAACTCATTCTTTTTAAGTAAAGGATTTTCATTTATTCACTTTTAAACAGTTATGGACGGTCATCCATGTTTGAATTTATTATCTGATAAGAAGGCATTTATTACTAAAGAGGGGTAAACTGCTGCCATTCACCTGTAGTTGGCCAAATCACCATGCTTTACACCACCATCCATGCTTATAATTATTTGCTGTTTTCAAGTGTGAATAGTAACTGGGGAGATCTATAATCTAGTTCTCTAGACTGGTGACAGTTTACTACTGTGATTCAGTGCAGAAGGCCATTGTGCTGCAAAATATTACTTGTCTTCTGTAGGAATTAATGTATGTGAATGAAGAGCTTCTTTAAGGCACAATAACTGCAGGAAGGACACTGAAACACAAGGAGAGTAATGACAAATGGGTCTGAAGAGCTAAGCCAGATATTTTTTTTCTGATTTGAGTGTTCACGGTGAATCCTATTGTTTTATGCAGATGGTGAAGGCTGATACCAAAGGTGTCAGTGCAGATTTTGTGTATGTTCTTGTGGCCAGGCTGAACTTAGTTAATTATTTGTTTCCTATTAGTGTGCCCTTTTGTATATTTCATCTGTTCATCACCAGTGGTGGGACTTGAGAGACTATTTTCTGATGGCCATTCACACTAGTTGTCAGTGGTGTGATTCAAACCTCAATCCATCTGGGGCCACAGAAGTGCATAGTATTCCTTACATATGTCATGCAAATAGTATCAATGAACATACACTAGAACCACAGAAAGTGGGATTTATACATTATGTTTAAACCAGCTAGGTGATTATAGCAAGTAGCAATGATGTGTTCTATGTACTATACAATATTGCAGGATAATATATGTCTCACCTTATACATGTATATCATGTGGTGTACAGCAAGGATGGCTATGACTTCTAACCAACCCCAATAATAGCATTAAGGGCATGGGGCTGTGAAACACCTATGTAGTTGTAGAAAAATTGAAAAAAAAAAGGTTCTTTGTCTTGTAGTACATGTAGGTTATTGTATGTATAACAGTATTTCATAATGTTGTGTGATGCAGATTATTTGCCTTTGTTGACACAGCAAGTCCAAAGATAGGACACAGACCTACAGTTACAATGGATTGATTTTTCTCGTCTCTGTGTATAAGACCCACATAATGGAAAACATACTGAAGATAACTCTGCCATATAACAGAAGACGTGAATATGCAACAGTATGACAAAAAAAATCTCATACATGTTATAGAGCAAGCTATATCTGATCTGCTTTTTAATATATGCCAGTATAATATGTATGATATATATATATATATATATATATATATATATATATACCTACATACACACACACACACACACACACACACATGCATATATATAAATATATATATATATATATATATATATATATATATATATATATATATATATGTAGAATTGCAGTGGTGGTGCTGCGGTAGTGTTGTCGCCTCACAGTAAGACGCTGTCCGGTTCAATTCTCAGCTAGAGCGTCTTCTGCGTGGAGACATGCGTGAATGGGCGTGCCTTCATTGAAGGTTGTGCGTCAGGCCTGGCAAGCCGGTACGTAAAAGTCAACTGCCAATCATTAGCGGACCAGAGTTCCGCTGTGGCAACCCCTAACCGGGAAAAGCTGAAAGACACAAACAATATATATATGTAGAATTGTGTGTGTGTGTGTGTATACATACTAACTCAATGGTTGCATAACTGCAGAGAAAAGAGAAAAACCCACATGTTGCTGCTGTATTAACAGAAACCACAGTGTCAGTGACTCTCAGAAGAAAAAGTCATAGAACTAAAGCAGAACAGTTTAAACCTCATCGACTTCACATTCCACCAAGTGTAACATAGCCAGGCAACACTACATAGAAGGCTGTTGATGACAGAGTACCAGCTCCTGCAATGGACCATTCAGCAGTAATACTCAGTTTTGATATCCAACCAGCCTGCTAACACTTATTTTCTTGAAGAATGGTCCACCTTATCTTTGAGGGTCCATATATCCTAAATAAAGTGAGGGATGGTGTCCAGGATTATGTAAGGGAAAATCCAGTGGAACATATGCTACCATGCGTCCCTGTACAAGTGATGTAGGTGAAAAAAGCTGACTATGCTCCAGGTAAAATCTAAAGCGCCTCGCAAGTACGGTGTACTCGGCTGTACCATAACATAGTAAAACACCTGTGGCCAGCATTTGCAGCATATAAACACCTCCAAACAAAAAATAATAAAATAGATATTTATTGAAACATAAATGCAACAAAGTGCACTGATATCAATTCAAACAAGTTTCGGCTATCCAGCCTTCATCAGTGAAAAAGTATGTGTGATTCAAAATGATTCATGAATATTTATAGAAACCACCAACCAATGGAAACATGGTTTTGTCCATCCCAAACTCAAAATGACAGTCATATTCTAATCACTATTAGTCCTTAAAATAATAGAGGCAGTATAAATACAGTCAAACTATATAGATATCTAATACAGATTATGTCAAAAATATAACATATAATATTTTTAGTTATACATAAACTGGATGTTATACAAACTCCTGATAAGAAAATCTTTATATTAATATATAAAGTGTTGTCATATATTGTCAGTAAAATATAGGATCAGATCAATACAGGGTTGGTTAATATAAAATTTATTGTCATAGTATCATTGAGGTATGAATAAATGATATAATTATGTCACCAAAATGTATAATGAATTATTAAAACATTCACTATCGATACATAATCATGCAAAATAGATAGTCTCAATACAAAAAAGAAGTAAAAAAACATTTTTAAATCAGCCAGTAAGGTTCAACAATGGTACATGATGTTAAGACCCACATAATGATCTTACAACAAGGATTTTAAATATCAAAAGATGATATAATATAATAATATATAAGCGTATAGCAAAATGTAATAGCCTTATGACTAGATTCTGTTGCCATCAACCAATAGGCTTTCACAATGGCAGCATACATATATATAAGGTCCTCATTATTATTTGGCACAAATATAGAGATAGTTACAATATTCCAAAAAGAATAGATAGGTCATGAACAATGTTACTTGTATAATAAACCACATAGATGAACAACCCATAACATAGTTCTGTTGATATGAAATTATATCATATATATAAGAATATGTATATTTTGTATGTATAGTGGTTACAACATGTGTTATATCATTTCCCTTTCATATGTTATAGGTGGTCATTAAGACCTGGGGGAAATAAAGCCCCAAGGTGAATTATCCAATATTTTTCTTTATGGTTCAAAATACTATGCCAGCCCTGTTGATTGCTCCTGTTGCCAGTAATTTTATCAATAATCATGAACATAAATCGAGCATTAGTATCTTTCAAAGTGTGTCTATGGAGAGCATTAGTCTCTTTTTTGTTTTTGATGTCACTTTTATGTTCATTCATTCTTACTCTGAGTGATCTTGATGTTTGCCCTACATAGAATGCTGAGCATTGACAACTGGCTAAATACACAACCCAGCTACTGCTGCAGTTACCAAAGACTCTTAAATCATATACTTTACTTGTATTGGCACTAGTGAATTGTTTCAATTTGCTAACCTGGTTACAAGATCCACAATGCCTGCATGGAAAGGTGCCCAAGAGTTGGTCTCCAGTCCTGGTCATCTGTTGGTAAATTGCACCCCCACGTTCTTTGTGTTTATAGTGGGAGAACAAGGCACCCAGTGTCTTGCCTCGTTTATAAGAAAACTGACATTTGGGTCCCAGAATCTTTCTCACTTTTTCATTTGCTAAGAGTATGTTGCAATTAGAATCCAAAACATTTCTGATTACATTATGATTGTGTCCATATGTAGTAACAAACCTCAGTGAAGGCTCCACCCCTGTGATTTTTTTTTGTTTTTTGCATTGTAATAACATGTTTCTGTCTTGATTTGCTGACCATGTACTGGCTGAAAATATATCAAATTTGTTATATCCCCTATCCAAAATCTCTTCTGGAGATCCAAATTTGCTTTCTCAAAATCATTTTTGGATGAGCTGATGCGTTTGATATGCAAAAATTGAGATTTAGGTATATTGCGGATGGTGTGGCATGGGTGCATGCTGGAAGCATGGAGCAGGGTGTTGTATTGTGGATATTTCCTATATGTCTTGTATATGTCTTGTCCTATATGTACTGACCTTGGGGCTTTATTTCCCCCAGGTCTTAATGACCACCTATAACATATGAAAGGGAAATGATATAACACATGTTGTAACCACTATACATACAAAATATACATATTCTTATATATATGATATAATTTCATACCAACAGAACTATGTTATGGGTTGTTCATCTATGTGGTTTATTATACAAGTAACATTGTTCATGACCTATCTATTCTTGTTGGAATATTGTAACTATCTCTATATTTGTGCCAAATAATAATGAGGGCCTTATATATGTATGCTGCCATTGTGAAAGCCTATTGGTTGATGGCAACAGAATCTAGTCATAAGGCTATTACATTTTGCTATACGCTTATGTATTATTATATTATATCATCTTTTGATATTTAAAATCCTTGTTGTAAGATTATTATGTGGGTCTTAACATCATGTACCATTGTTGAACCTTACTGGCTGATTTAAAAATGTTTTTTTACTTCTTTTTTGTATTGAGACTATCTATTTTGCATGATTATGTATCGATAGTGAATGTTTTAATAATTCATTATACATTTTGGTGACATAATTATATCATTTATTCATACCTCAGTGATACTATGACAATAGATTTTATATTAACCAACCCCATATTGATCTGATCCTATATTTTACTGACAATGTATGACAACACTTTATATGTTAATATAAAGATTTTCTTATCAGGAGTTTGTATAACATCCAGTTTATGTATAACTAAAAATATTATTATATGTTATATTTTTTACATAATCTGTATTAGATATCTATATAGTTTGACTGTATTTATAATGCCTCTATTATTTTAAGGACTAATAGTGATTGGAATATGACTGTCATTTTGAGTTTGGGATGGATGAAACCATGTTTCCATTGGTTGGTGGTTTCTATAAATATTCATGAATCATTTTGAATCACACATGCTTTTTCACTGATGAAGGCTGGATAGCCGAAACCGGTTTGACTTGATATCAGTGCACTTTGTTGCATTTATGTTTCAATAAATATCTATTTTATTATTTTTTGTTTGGAGGTGTTTATATGCTGCAAATGCTGGCCACTGGTGTTTTACTATGCTCCAGGTAACCTAAGTTTGATTAGTCGCTTCAACAGGGAGGATGGACAAACCCATCATGGGGGAAGGATGGTGATCTCATTTGGCTCACTCCACTGCTCTGCAGATAAAGCCTCTGCTGCAAGAATGAGGTGCATTAGGATATGGGGAGCCAGTGCAGGGAGAACATGTACTTCAATACCTGATCCAGTGATGGTAGCCCTTGTCAACACATTTGGAAAAGCACACAAATACTGCCAAAATTTTATAGCCACTTCTTCTGGTGCTGCACGTGCTCTAGTCACCAAAGTTAAAGAGACTATGGTAATGTAGGTGCTATATTTTGGTCAAAAAACCAAGTTGTTTATCAGATAATGAATCATAATTTTTGTATATGCTCTACAGTATGTTCATAGATAAGCTGCTTTAATATTTTTTTTTACAAGAGTACAAAGGTTGATGTTATGTGATCCTATCTCGCCTACATTCTGACTGATGGGTTCGGAGCCGATCCCTCGGCTCCGACTCGGCACGCTTATGCCAAAGAGCGAAGTCTCTTATTGGCTGAGCTTACTATATCCCAGGATGCACCACTACCAGTCCCCCAGATCGCGTTTGCCGCTAACAAGCAAAGACGTGGTCTCGAGCTTGGCTGAGCTAAGTAGGGTTTTTTCTCTTACTTTCCTGTCAGGAATTCCTTTAAAATTCAACAAAAAGCTGTTTTAACAGCTATATCGTTTTTTTGTGTATGATTGAAGTTTTTTTTGTGAAAAAACTTTGTGTAGTGATTGCGTTTTGTCTGACTGGAGGTTCCATTTGGGTTGAAGGGCCTTCCCTTGTCAGCCGTTGTCTGTCAAGTTCCTTTTTATTTTTAAAGGTTCTTGTATTCCTTGGTCATACCTTTATATTTGTGACAGTTCTTGATTCAAAGAAAAGAATTTCTCTGTGATAGTTAGAGTGTCCTGTATTTTACTGGTTATACACTAATTTGGTTGCCATTATGTCACAGGCTCCTAGGCCTTCAGGGTTTAAAAAGTGCACTAAGTGCAGTTTCAAAATGTCAATCACAGATGATCACTCTCTCTGTGTGTACTGTTTGGGCGCCAAACATTTGCAGGAGTCCTGTAGCGTCTGTCACGCTTTTTCCTCGAGGGTCCTCCAAGAGAGGAAAAATAAGCTTATTCTAAAAGGCCTTATTAAACCATCATTTGAAGAGGCATTAGCTTCCTCTCCTTCTCCTGCTAAAAAGAAAAGGGCATCGGCTCCGACCAGTCCGTCGGAACCGACCGCCAAAAGACATAGGCAGGCTTCTCCTTCGGCTCCACGGACTTCGGAGCCGAGGGCGGAACGGTCTGCCTCGATGCCTCCAGCCTCGACTCCTCTGGGTTCGGAGCCGACGGCTGGGGCATCGAGAGGCGGGTCACCTTCATCGGCTCCACTGATCTCGGAGCCGATGAAGGTTGCCCGCTCAGACACTTCCTCCTCGGCGCCAAAGCCCTCTTCGGCACCGATGAAAATTGGTTTGGACACTTCTTCGGCGCCGATAATTGTCGAGTCGATTCGGAGCCGGTCCCCTAGTCCCTTGGAGCCGTTGGAGAGGCCTACTCGGACCCATTCGGTCTCTTCCAGGTCATCAAGGATGTCAGATTCGGACATAGACAGGGTGCTCCAAAGACTGTTCCAGTCCCCAGTCTTTCAGAAATTTGTTTCGGCTCCGACCCACTTGGCTTCGGAGCCGATAGCCCATTCCATTGCCATTCCTCCTCCAACCGCTTCGGCTCCGTCGGAGCAGGTGCTGATGGAGCCAGTGGAGATCCTAGGGTCGGCTCCGACCCTTACTCCAACCCCGGCCTTTGGGTCCGAGTTTAGCACACGGACTTCTTCGGCCGGACCCGGGGGTGACATTTCGGGGCCAATGCTGTTGGTTCCAAGCCTCCCTCTCGGTGCTTCGGCCGCGGGACTTCCATCTGCTATCATGGCTCCGGAGACCGGACCCTCCCAGGATTCTGGGGGTCCGGCCTTCAGAGCTATGAGGAGTGCCTTGGCCAAGTCTTCTTCGGCCATCTCTACGGCTTTACCGGCACCTTCCCTGGGCATGGAGACTGGGTCTTTGGCAGTTCCCCTGTCTCTAGGCAGTGGAGCCCCGGGGCCTGAGGTTACCCCCACTGGGGGTTCCCCTCCTCCTGAGGGTTCTTCGGAGTTGTCTTCGGAGGAGCCCCCAAGGAAGAGATCGTGCAAGAGGAAGCACGTGGACTCCCCCGAGTCTCTTACATCGGACACTGATCTTGATGATGCGGAGGGGTCCCCAAAGTCGTCCTCGGATGATGTCTCATTTGCAGACATTCTAGAGATCCTTAAGCAACGAGGCGGCTGGAATTCCAAACTCCCTTCCGCTGATGAGTCGGTGTTTCTCAAGGCCTTCGGGGCTCAGCCCTCCGCCTCCTGGGTGTCTCCGCCCTTCGACGAGCTCCTGGATTTGGTTTGTCGGAGGGCGTGGGAACATCCAGATACTGTGGAACCAGTGCCTTCTCACCCTAACAAATTTTTGTCTGCCCCACCCGAGAAGGAGTTCTTAACGAAAGGCGTGGCTGTAGATGCCATGGTGGTGGCATCTGCTACCCAGCAGGACGTGGCAGAGGCTTCAACGTCCATCCATCCTCCTAATAAAGGAGTCTAGGAGCATGGACCGGTACGGGAAGCGCACCCTGACTTCAGCGGCCTTTACTCTGAGGTCCCTGAATTATTTGGCACATTTCACCAGACTACAGAGGGATCTGGTCAAGGAGCTCTCAGACTCCCTCTCAGGTAACCTACCTGAGCAGCTAGCCCAGTCGGTTAGCTCTCAGTTGGCTATCCTCACCTCGATTTCTAACTCGTCCATGAGGCTCATTTCATATGCGGCCGAAGGGGCGGGCAGAGCGGCAGGCACAGGCGTGGCTCTACAGAGACAAGCCTGGCTCCGTTTGTGTCATTTCGCGGAGGCCTTCAAGTCTTCCTTTGCCGACGCTCCCTTTGATGGGTCCTCTTTGTTTGGACCCAAGGTAAAAGACACTCTTACCCGCTGTGAGCAAGAGGGAAAGACTTTATCTGCCATAGGAGCATGTTATTCCACTCCCTTTCGGCCTTATCCCAACTCTAAAAGAGGAGGGAAGATGTGGTTCCGCAAATCACAGAAATTCTTTCCTCAACAGCAGGAAGATTCCCCTTCCAGAGGCAGAGGACGGGGAAATTTTTCTGGGAGACGCCGTCCCAGAGGCGGCAGAGGCCCCTGCAACACTGGAGACCGCGAGTCCTTTCGTGGCTCTTCAGCCTCCCATACTCCATGAGGGATTGCCCGGCTGTGCTGCTCCGGAGCCAGTCGGGTGCCGTTTTGCCAAGCACCTAAAAGCCTGGGAGTCTATTACTCAGGACAGATGGGTGCTTCGGATTATTGCCGGAGGTTACACCATTCCCTTCACACACTCACCCCCACCGTCCAAAAAAATCCCGGACCCACCACCCAGTCAAAGGGAAATTGCAGCCGTAGAAGCTTCAAAGCTGCTAGAAAAAGGAGTCATCCAACCGGTCCCCCAGACCAGATCGGATCCGAAATTACTCAAGGTTCTTTTTAGTGCCAAAAAAGACAGGGGACCTGAGACCCATTTTGGATCTCAGCAAACTAAACCAGTCCGTCATGAAGTCCAAATTCTGAATGGTCACTTTACAATCCATTCTCCCATTGTTGGAGAAAGATGTTTGGATGTGCTCCATAGATCTCAAGGACGCCTATTATCACATACCGATACATCAGGCGTCCAGGAGGTATCTGCGCTTCAGCCTGGGAGACAGTCATTTCCAATTTTGTGCACTGCCCTTTGGTCTCACCACAGCCCCCAGGGTGTTCACCAAGTGTTTGGCAGTAGTGACTGCTCACCTGAGGAGTCTCGGATTCCAAGTGTTTCCCTATCTGGACGACTGGCTCCTGACTGCCACCACCAGGCATCTACTACTAGAAAACCTACAAGCCACCATCTCCCTGGGTGCTTCCCTGGGAATTACATTCAACTGGTCAAAGTCTGTCTTGCTGCCTTCTCAGCGCATAAGATTCATAGGAGCAGAGATAGACTCAAAATGAATGTGAATCTTCCTTCCTACCGAAAGGATACAAACATTACAAGGTCAAGCCTGAGCCCTGCTTCTAAGATCCAAAGCCCCAGCCAGGATGGTTCTGCAACTTTTAGGTTCAATGTCTGCCACGGTTCTCCTAGTTCCTCTGGCAAGATTGCACATGAGGATTCTTCAGTGGCTGCTATCGACACAATGGTCTTTTCAGGATCTCCCCCTCAATCATCACATACTGATTACAGAAACGTGCAAACGGGACCTCCGCTGGTGGCTTCTGCCATCCAATCTGAATCAGGGAAGACCTTTTGTTATACCCCCTCCGGTGGCCACCTTGACAACGGATGCCTCCCAGATGGGGTGGGGGGGGGGCATTGTCTGGGCAGGTCAGTTCAAGGTTCTTTGCTTCCAAACGAAACATTTCTCCATATCAATGTGTTGGAAATGAGGGCTGTACTTCTGTCCCTACAAGCCCTCCACAGGTTTCTCCCTCAAGGCATCATCGCTATCCACACAGACAACATGTCGGTGGTCTGGTATCTAAACAAACAAGGAGGGACCAGATCTTACCCCCTTTGCAGAGAGGCCATGAGGGTGTGGGAATGGGCAGTGGCTACCAACCGCTTCCTGGTAGCGACCCACATTCCAGGAAAATCCAATGTATTGGCAGACAGACTGAGCAGGACTATTCTTTCTCCTCACGAGTGGTCCCTGAACGAAACAGTAGCAGCTCAGATTTTCAAAAGATGGGGGATTCCGTGCTGCGACCTGTTTGCAACACCACAAAACACGAAGTGCAAAAGGTTCTTTTCCTTGACCCCGCGTCAAGGGAGGCAGCTACGGATGCTCTAGTCCAACCTTGGCCAACAGGACTGCTTTATGCTTTCCTCCGGTTCCACTCCTCCCCAAAGTCATCCAGAAAGCTTCCCAATTGGGGTCCACAATGATTCTAATTGCTCCGTACTGGCCTCGGCAGGTATGCTTCCCCTACCTACAGAAATATACTCTGGACGGTCCTTGGTTTTTGGATCTAACTCCAGACCTTCTGGTTCATCAGTCGGGACAACAGCACCAGTCCCTTCACACTTTGAAATTAACAGCTTGGCTCCTCCACTTCCGACTTTAGTCAGAAATCACACCTTGGACCCGGAAGTTATTCACATTTTATCTTCAGCCCACAAACCCACCACCAAGAAATTGTATCACAGTAAGTGGAAGAGGTTTGCTATCTGGGCTCAACTCAGAGGCTTAGACCCTATTACTGCCCCGATACCAGAGGTCTTGAAATTTTTAACATCCTTGTTTAATCAAGGATCTTCAGTCTCTACTATTAAAGTCCAACTAGCAGCTATCTCCAAATTTCACGAATCCATAGACCCACCGTTGATGAGCAGCAGATTATGTAAAACTTTCATGAAAGGTGCTGTGCTTTTAAGACCCCCAGTTTTTCATCCTGCGCCTCCGTGAGATCTTGATTTGGTACTTCGTGCCTTAACATCTTCCCCTTTTGAACCGGCTGCTACATGTGAGTTGAAATATCTGTCTTGGAAAACTGCTTTCTTAATTGCAATTATCTCTGCAAGAAGAGTTTCAGAACTTCAAGCCCTATCTATCAAACCACCGTACTTGATTTTTCACAAGGATAGAGTATCACTTAGGCCTAATCCATCTTTTGTTCCAAAAGTTTGTTCTAATCTCTGTCTCCAACAATCTCTAGAGCTACCAGTTTTCTTTCCAAAATTTTCAAACAAAGCGGAATACACCTTGCATACATTGGATGTTCACAGGCAATTGCGCTTCTATCTAGACAGGACTCAACAAATTCGAAAAACAGATCAATTGTTTGTGTCCTTTTCAGATAATAAACTGGGTAAAACCATCACTAAAGCTACTATTGCCAAATGGATTAGAGATTGCATAACTCAAGCTTATTCCTCTTCAAATAAGCAACTTACAACATCTGTCAAAGCTCACTCTACTAGAGCTATGGCTACCTCTATTGCATTTCATTCCAAGCTCGCTATTTCTGAGATTTGTGTTGCGGCTACTTGGTCCAACCCGCACACTTTCATTTCCCACTATAAATTGGATGTGGCATCTAAAGGGCGAGCATCATTTGGTTCCATGGTACTCAGGAGTGTTTTCCAGTGAGCCACCCAGGATTTAGGTGCTAGGGACGCTGTCCCATCAGTCAGAATGTAGGCGAGATAGGATCACATAACATCTTTTAGTTATGTACTCACCATAACTTCAGATGTTTGGGATCCATCTCGCCTACATTCCTAATACCCACCCTCCTTCCCCCTGCCTTGGAGATCAGAAGAGATTGAACGGTTTGAGCTCTACTGTTTTTATCTTGTATCATCTGTCAATGTTATATAAGCAGTGCATGCGTGTGTGCATGTATGCGGACAAACTAGATCTGGGGGACTGGTAGTGGTGCATCCTGGGATATAGTAAGCTCAGCCAATAAGAGACTTCGCTCTTTGGCATAAGCGTGCCGAGTCGGAGCCGAGGGATCGGCTCCGAACCCATCAGTCAGAATGTAGGCGAGATGGATCCCAAACATCTGAAGTTATGGTGAGTACATAACTAAAAGTTATCCAGTCTATAACCTAATAGTGTACTTGGTTGTGGGACACTGGGAAGAAGAATTATAATGGTATGTTTGAAGTTAGACAGAACAGAGCTTTTGTTAAGAGATAGGTTACACATTTGTATCACAGGCCTATAATATAGGAGACCCTGAAAAAAAAGTATTTTTGTGTGCAGATAATGAAAATTAGGTTTAAAGTTATAGTTGGATGTTGCAAGTAGTTGCTCAATATTTTTATAAGAGAGTGTTTTAAAGCAAAACGGGGAATAGGAAAGAATTTTATGTAGGGGATATTGAGCTGATAGAGGCAAAATAGTTTTTAGTAGCAAAGGAGGGGACATAATTTCTGATGTGGATACAACCCACCATTTTTCAAAATACAGGAGTGAAAGATTGAGATTTTATAAATATGTTATAAGAACTGCATGATTTAATTGTATTCCAGAACTGCTTGGGACTCCTTAACTGAATATTTTGTAGATTTCTTGAATATGGTATCTTGGCTTCACTGGCTTTGATCCAAATGCTCCATATTAAATCCTGAGAGACTTTATACTTTGAAGCAATAAGTACATTTTTCTTATTTATTTATTTGATTTTTTGTTTTTCTTTACTTGGAAAGCCCATGTTCAGCTGAGGCCTGGGGAGAAAAGATACAACAGATATATTTAAGATACTTGTACAAAAAAAAACATTTTTTAACAAAGATACATGACATAGATAGTTCTTAAGACATTTAGCAGCCATCAGGTAATTGTTCTGTAGTGGCACTATACAAAGATAAAACAAGTATTTAATCTGCTGTGACATTCTTGGCTTCTTTCTAGACCTTATTACTATTTCTAATGGAAGTCTCTTAGCAGCAATCCAAGGGAATAGGTTAATTTAAATGTACTTGCAGTTGTATCTACCTATCTATCTATCTATCTATCTATCTATCTATCTATCTAGCTATCTATCTATCTATCCTCTATCAAGCCATCTATTTACATTTGTTTACCAGGAAAGTGCAACTGGGCCAAAGGCCTCTTTTTACTAGAGGCTAAAAGAGAAAAGCATTAAAAAGCACAATCAATACAGAGTCATTCATGCATCAGTTACAAAAAAAAAACAAATACAGGAAACACTAACAAGCCGATATTTCTATTATGCAATTTACAGTTGTGCAGCATAGATAAACGTATAAAATGTTACAGTACAAGTTAAAATAGATTAATCACTTTGCAGTGAACATGGAGTTCATTTGCCACACTGGTGAAAATGTAAAATATCACCGAGTATTTTCGACATTGGGAGGAGTGGATATATGGAAATTAAAGTTAGTGTAGGATATATCAGAAGTGAGGATTGTTGTAACAGTTGTGATTTAAAATGAGTTAGCTAGGAGGGGAGATGCAGGAGCAGTTCCTGGATCAAGACAAATGTTTTTGGAAGGCTCTTAAAACTATGAAATGGAGCACTCTGCCTAATGGTAGAAGAGATTTTTTACTTTCATATGTAGGTGAAGTACTTATTCTGAGAACAAAGTTCTCTAGCAGGGAAGTACCACTCCAAGTATATTTGCTGAAGGGCGTTTCTTTGGTTGATAAAGAATAATGCATGCTATTTTTTTAGGAATATTTGAGTTAAGCTGAGTCATTCCATCCAGTGATGTTTTTTAAGGCAATGCAGTGACATGATCAACTTGGTAGAGTAGTTGTGAACCCGGTTGTCTTATTGTAACATTGTTTGAATGTGACGGTTGACTACAGTTAAGACTGGTAAAAATGGGAGCAACATAAAGGAGTCATTATAGTAGATAAGCTGCTGTGTTTTTGTGACCTAAGTCAGTAAGTGGTATAATGATATATTTCTGACCTGTCACCATGGTGTGACTTAACTTGCAGAGAGAGTCAATATTATTTGTGACACAACGAAATACGGTATGAGTAGGTTTGGTGGCTTTTTTTTGGTAGAAGGTGTTGATTGGTGAGAGTATTAGGAATGGTATGAGAAGTAAGTGAATGGTGGATGAGTCATCTGAGGTATAATTTGTCCTAGTGCCCTTTTTATCAGTTGTGTGAAGTTGTAGATATTGAATAATGGAGTTAAGGGATATGTCAGAGGAGAATCCTAGTTAAGGTTAATGTCTCCACAAATAATTAGGTTATTGCATTTGGAAATGTAATGTATTTGTTGCAGAATACATTCAACAATGGAAATTGAGGAATGATTTGAAATAAATAGGGTAGCAATTAAAAGTTTTGTATGATTGCAAAGAACTATATCAGTGTCCATTTGGGACTGCTGGCATTGCTGTTATTGCTTTTACTAACTACCAAGTGAGAAAAGTTTGCATTTTTTTGTTGTTGTTTTTTTTTTTTTTTTTTTGCCATGGTAAGAACCCTTTCTGCATAGAGCTTGGTCTTTCTTCAGTAAAATGTGAGTAATTGAAGGAGAAATAAAGTACATTCCAGGATGTTTCCTTAAGCCAGGATTTGGTTATTATAATTAATTTAGGTTGAAGTGTGAAGCCAGCTTTTCCAGTTGTGGCCATATAGGCAACAGAAAGTTGTTTTCTGACAAGAAACACATGTAAGTGGACTGGGGTTTAAATTGGTTCCCTCAGAACGTATATAGACTTTCATATTTCCTGCTTTCTGAATCATAATGTAACCAAACTGTAAAATGCAGTTAAATCTGATAAAACTTAAAGCCAATAATTAAAATATGCAATATAATCTTCAATTTGTTTATTTTTTTGTGGCATGCAAAAAATAAGAGAACTTGTGATACTTATCCATTGACTGTAAAAGGGAAAGATATAATGGAATTTGTACTTGCTGGTGGATTAGAGATTATAATTATAGGATATTAATCAGAATTAGAAGCTACTCCCATACATTCAAGGGGCAGAAAAATACAATTAGTAGATTCTTAGATGAGATAGATGACCAAGAATAGGCAAAAAGTCTGATTAGTATGGAAATCTGAAAACTTGCCCAGCTGCTTCTGCATGACAAAAAAAGATATAAAAAATACAAAGTCTGCTCATGCAGATGGCTGAGAAAAAACTTTAATGTCACACAAATAAAACATTAAAAACAGTAAATAAAAAAGATGAGAGCTTTTGCATCACAATGAGATGCTTCATCAGATCTAAATATAAGCATATGATGCAGACATTTAAATAGTTCTAATTTAGCACCTCAGGCCACATGAACTAAGAGCCGGTTTTAAAGGAACATATTCCCTCAATCCTTTATATGTGGACAGCCTTATTTCTTTACATTTAGACCAACTCTTAAAGGGACCTTTACGTGTGGTGACTGTAACATTTGCAGCTATGTCAATGAATGTGACTATTTTATGCATCCTGTTATGGGTTGCAAATATGATTGTAATTTTTATGCTGATTGTAATGCATAGAATGTTGCTTACTTCACCAACTGTGTTATCTGTAATTGTTATTATGTTGGAAAAACAAATCTGTATTTTAGAGATAGGATTTGGGAACATATTTATAGTTTGAATAAATGTGACGATAGGAATGCACTTGGAAAACATGTATAGAAAGAAGGCCCTACACATACTTTAAATTTTTTTGTATAAGAAGTTTTTGCACTGAATATTACGGGTGGGGATGTCAAAACTAGTACAGAAAAACTGGCAATTAAATGGATTTTATTGTTGCAGGCAACTGCTGGCAAAGGACTGAATGAATATGTCCCTTTAAAACCGGCTGCTAGGTCACGTGCCCTGAGGTGCTAAATTAAAACTATTTAAATGTCTCCATTGTATGCCATTATTTAGATCTGATGAAGTATCTCATTGTGATGTGAAAGTGCTCATCTTTTTTATTTTTTTATTAATTGTTTTTAATGTTTTATTTCTGTGACATTAAAGTGTTTTATCAGCCTTCTGCATGAGCAGACTTTGTATTTTTGGATTGTTTTGTTTGCTATAGTCACCTCTGGCTCCTCTGCTTAAAAAAGATATAAACAAAAACAGTGGAGAAGATACAAATCAGTGAGAAAGAATGCAACCTGTGGCTTATGATGTATGATGTTTTTCCCCAGCACTTGTGTCCTTCAGTAATTATTTGAGCCCAGAACTAGTTAACAAAAAAAAACTAGCTGTAATAATTGTTTTCTTTCCATCAATCTCTTTTTTTTTCATATGGCTGATTTTCTGTTTTTATGGACAATTCATTCTCACTATATATTAAACTGCTTACTCTATTGTTTAACTTGATATTTTCTAAGTTAAGTATTTTTATTTGCTCATCTTTTACTTATTTATTAAATGATAAAAGAGGATTCTTATTATTAATGGTGACAAGCTGCTGGCATTTTTCCTATGTAACCAGCCTGCAGGACTACATGCTATCATTTGAGTTTATAATTATTTGACTTCTTAAAATGAGCAAGTAGTAAATGGGAGGTCCACAGCCTAGCAATCTCGGGTGGTGGCAGTTTACTACTTGCCCCAACATAGAAGGCTGGAAAATATCACACACCTTGCATGGAAATTAATGGATGTGTGTAAATGTAAGGGTTTGTTTAAAGTGCAGTTACTGTGGGTAACTGAGTACTGGAAAGCATTAAGACTCACAGAGAGTAGTGGAAAAGAGATCTGGGGAGCAAAGCCAAAGACTTTGTTCAGTGGAGTATCCTTTGAGAAGCTTATTCTTTGATATGGAGGGTAAAGGCCCATACCCAAGCAGTGGAGCATATTTCTAACATGCTCTTGTGTTCAAGTTGAAATCACTGAATTGTTTTTGATTTATGCTTCCATGCCTATTTCTATATTTTAATCTTTTTGAAACCAATGGTATGACTGAAGAGACCATACTCCCGGTGGCCATTCACACTGGTTGACAGTAGTGAGATTCAAGCCCTTCACTCTACCACCATCCTTCTTCCTTTACATTGGTTGGCAGTGCCAGACTTCAAACCTCATCCATCTGTGGACTATCAGTCTCTATCCCTAACAGAGACCATCAGCCATTCCAGGCTGCCCTTCACTAACCACCCTGTTTTTCTGCAGCTACTTCAAATTAACCAAGTTCAAATTCTTCTCCCACTTCTATCCCATATGCCTTTTGCAGCACTGTACTCCAAATCCCCTTCACCTGTTCAATTTATCAGTCTCAGATCCCAGTTCTAAATGTTATATAAATACTTCAATGTACTTTACATAATTCATAATAATACTCTTAGCCAAACTAATCTAACTAATTTGTAATCTCTAATCTAACACAGACACTTGTAATGAGCATGCTCATATCCTCTTGTTATCATTGGTTCACTCTCACTAACCTATAAATGACTATAGATAAAGCTTGCATAACAGAATAATACCTATTTGTCACATCCACTTCAATATTTATGTTTATGTTAATACATGCACATTTCTGTATATGCATTTAATTAACTTATATGCAGTTCTGAACTTTTGGCCTGGGTTGTGGCTGAAAAGGGTGTTTGGATCAGTCTACCTCCCTAGTTAGCAAAAGTTAAATAAAATAAAAATACATTTGTACCATGTATGGATATAGTCTGCCTACTGTTCCTCACATTTACTTCATTGTATCCTTCCACTGAAATACTTTAGCCTTTTTGAGTCCTGCCCCTCACGTGTAACTGCTTAAGGCATAAACTATAATTCAGCCTAACTCTTCTCAGTTTGCAACCTACCCTCCAAACCTTCTACCGCAAATAATCATTCTACCACCTCTGACTTGCACAAAAGCTATCTAAACATCCCCATTGTCCTCTAAATTCAAAATCTAATTCATCTTCATTATCAGCGTAACTCTTTAACTGTTTTTTTATCTTCTCCACCAAATTTCCATTCAGTATGAATCCCGAACTTTCCCACTCAATTCATTTTATAAAATAATTTTAGAACCCACACATTTCTGGTAAAAATTCACTTCCATATTCTTCTAAAACGATACAGTCCTCAGTCTCCAAGTGATATCTCCATCTGTAAACTTGTTCACCTTTGATAACCTCAACCTCTCCTTACTAACTTATCAAAACAATGTTGGAATTCAGGCATGACCTTTTCCAGTGGAGTCACTCCAATATGTTTAGAAATATAGCAATAGTGCAATATAAGTACCTTAATGTATTTATTTAGTTATACTATTTTTATTTTTACCTTGTTGACTGGGTTAGTCCCACTAGGCCAATTGTCTGTGGCCAAACACAAATACACACAAATGGAGGAGCATACCTTGCAATGATTATCTATTAGATCAGTGTTATTAATGCAGTTAAACAATTCATGTTATTCAAGTTATTAAACAAATTGGTGCAAAGAAAGCTTAGCAACCTAGCAACATATTTAATCAAGAACTGTATTAAAATTCTACCTCATGTTCCAAATATAATACACTCTGTATACAAACTCATTATCAAACTTTATAAATTAAGGATATTTCTTAAATTGTACAGTGATTCAAATCCCTCAGTGTGTCAGTAGTAATAATTTTTTTTTAAATTATTTTCATTCTTAGAACAGCTGAGGTTTTCAGAAATGCGTGCTGCATACTGAAGACCCAGGCCAAATGTGTTCAAACACAAAATTGAATATGGGTATCAAATTAGCATTACTTTCTTTTTCAAATTACCACAGTCTGACATCACCATACATATGAAAACTTTAAGGTGTGTGTTGGCACAGCTATAATTTCGGTTAATGACAAGTGAATAGCTTAACTTTCACTAAAGATATATGAATGAAAAGTAATACAAAAGTTATTGATGGAAACATAATATCCACTTGTGAAGTTAAAAGTTATCATTAACACTTGTGAAAATAGTTATTTCTTTTTTTTGTTAGTGTGAGTTTCCTGCATAATAAGTTTCAGTTAATATATTTTAAAAGGGTACTGTTACGATAACAGCTTGTAAATGGATCAAGTAAAAAATCTAACAGTAAGTCCAATCCTGTAATTAAAATATGCTAAACTATGTTCTTCCTGCTTTAAGTGTTACATACTGGTGGTAATTTTTCAACTTTCTGTGTTTATTTATGAGGTGTCATTATAAATTAACTAAGTAGAATACATAGATTATTTCCCTGTATCAAAGCCTTACATACATACATATACAAATGTTTCAAGCACGGGCGTTAAAGTCCTTCTAGCGTGCCAATATGCCAAAACACTTGTTCCCATAATAAATGTCCAGGCTGTTCTTAAAAATATCTAAACTAGCACTTGCTTTAATGAAATTTGGTAGTCTATTCCAAGCATCAGCTACTCTGTCAGAGAACCAATTAGTACACTTCTAATTCCTATAGAATCTTCTACATAGGTTATCTTATGATTCTCTAGTACTTTTTGATAACCCCAAACATTCCCAGAGGTAGTTGTCCCTAAATGCCCTATATACCTGAATAAGATCTCTTAAATATCTGTAAGAGACATTGTACAAATTCAGATATTTTAGTCTTTCATAATAACTTAGATTTTCACATCCATGGATGCCCTTAGCATATTTCTGCTGTACTCATTCCAGTTTATTCATGCTTGTTTTCCTATAGGGTTTCCATATTGTTATTCCATACTCAAGTTTGGGTCTAATGTAACTAACAAACAATGACTTCATTATGTTTGATTTCCTAGACTTTATAAATCTTTTATACAACATATAGTTCTATAGCTATCATTAGTCAATTGGTTGATATGATTAGAAAAACCCATAGCTGAATCTACCCATATACCCAGGTCCTTAAATGAGTCTACAGTTTCAATCACTATGTGCTGTATTAAATATTCACCTTTCAGTTTATGTCACCCAAATTGGGCGGCCGCGGTGGTGCAGCGGTTAGCATTGCCACCTCACAGCAAGAGGTTCTTCGGTTCAATCCTCGGCAAGGGTGCCTTCTGTGTGGAGTCTGCATGTCCTCCCTGTGGTCACGTGGGTTTCCTCCCACATCACAAAGACATGTTGTAGGTAGATCGGACACTCTAAATTGGCCCTAGGTTTGAGTGCGTGCGTGTGTGTGCCTTCAGTGGAAGGTTGGGTGCCAGGCTGGCAACTCAACACTGTAAAACTCCACTGCCAATCATGAGCGGACAGGTGATCCGCTGTGGTGACCCCTAACCGGGAAAAGCCGAAAGAAGAAGTTTATGTCTCCCAAATCTCATATGCTTAGATTTTGATGTATTTATCAACATATTATTCTCCTGTGCCCAAATGGTCAATTTAGTCAAATTATTTTGCAGACATGCCTTATCTATAACACTTGTAATCAGTTTACCCAATTTCGGGTCGTCAGCATATAGACTGTATAACACCTCAGATGAAAAAGCAAGGTCTGAAAGATACAATCTAAACAAGTAAGGGCCTAGTACAGAGTCCTGTGGGACACCTTGACTGTAACCAACGATTTCACCTGTCCAGTTGGTGTGTGATACTTACCATGTCCTATTTGTAAGGCATGCAGCTATCCATCTTATCAACAGTACATCAATACCTAGTTGTACTAATTTATTGATCAGTGTTTTGTACACGACCCTGTCAAATGCTGAAGTTAAATCTATATAAATCACATCACAGCACAATTTTTCATTCATAGCTGTTATTATATTGTTATAGTACATCATGCCATCATGTGGTAATAGATCTATTTTCAACATATGCATGCTGATTTATGGTTTCAGGTCCCAACCTATCCAGTTCTGACAATAACTTATCCAGTATCATCTTCTCCATTATTTTTCCACAACATGAAAGTAGACAAGGGTCTATATGATTCTGGGTTTGTCCTACTCCCCTTTCCCTTAAAGACAGGTTTAATAAGTGCATGTCTCCAGTCTTGAGGAATCTCCCCATATTTATATGACCTAGTGAATAATAGATGTAATGGTAGTGTAAGTTCTTGCTGAAGTATTCTCGGGTCATTGTTACTTATTCCGTCTCCTCCCTGCACTTTGTTTGGATCCAGTTTGCTCAGCTCTTTTTCAATATAATCTAATTTGATTCCAGTATCTAGGGTTACCTGGATGTCACTAGGACAACTAACCACCCCTTTTGTGGAGCCAAACTGTTTTGCATAAGATTTTGTAAATATATCTATAAATTGTTGTGTCTGAGAATAAATTTTAGAATCTGCACACTGTTTATCAATTTGTGTATCTTTACTCCTTCCACACCTTATGTATCTATGAAAAGGTTTCCTATTATGCTCAATATCTTTATATAAATGTTCTTCACATTTTTCTTGCTCTTGTCTAACACTATGTTTAATCTTTGCACTTCTTTCTTTTTTCACCTTACTCATTTCCACCCTCTTACTCCTCTTCGATCGTATGTAATTGTATAACAGATTATTTGTACACGCTTATTACAAGAGAGACACATACCCACACACACACACACACACACACACACACACACACACACACACACACACACACACACACACACACACACAGTGTAAATGAGTTAAATACAATCTAGCTATTATACTGGCAACCTGAAGAAAGGGTAGTAGACAGAAATCACCATTACTAAAATGTCAGTATATAGATAAATATCCATTAACTGTAATGCCAAGCTGAAATATTATACTTCTGTACAGAAAACCTCATAGAATCATAGGCTCAAAGAAAGTTACTAGGCTAATGGCCCTAAGGTTCTTACAAGTCTAGCCAAGTTCTACCTTTATTTCCACAATCAGCACCTACTGCCACTGTCCAAGAGGAACACAGGTGCAACCCCTGGGGTGAATTTACGGTTATTCATCCAATCATCCAGACTGCATTTGAAGAGGTCCAATGAGGTGCTCTGTTTGACATGAAGTGGGAATCTGTTCCAAAGGTGTGGTAACCTCTGGGGGACAAATCTGTCCCTCCAGCAGGTTCTATTAATGTGACATAACCAGGTTAAGGTATTTAGAGTGAGTAACCCATGTACCATTTGACTTACAGATATGCAGCATTTCCAATAAAGCAGGGTCAGAGATTGCCTTATATGCAAGACATGGATCACCTCTGAGTAGTCTGTATGAAACAGAATAAAGTGATAGTGAAATGAGATGCTCCACATAGGACAGATGCTGAAGACTTTGAATTTTCCTTTGTGGTGTCTCCAATTGCTGCAGCTATTTGGAAAGGTACATACCAAAAGGGGTGTTGTACTCAGTTATTGGCCTGATGAGAGAAGAGTAGAGGGAAGTTATAACTTGTTTAAGTTGACAGCAGTATGACAGAAAGACAACATTTTCAATCTATAATAAACAAGAAATTGAAATATATGAGTTCTCAATATGAAATCAGTAACATAATGATTAAAATCTTGCTGTCTTTTATAGGTAGGGGGTTCTGCTTTCTGTGGGTCAGTGACTATTGTAATGTATTTCTTAAGGCCAAAATACTTGGGTGTCATTCAAAAGTATACAGAAAGTCTCCAAAATAAACCATTGTTTCTGTCCCCAAGGTTTAAGACTTCACTTTAATATAGGAATGACTGAGTAACTGGTTTAGGTAAAATAATATGATTTTCAAGCTCACATTTAACATGGCAGAAGGAATTTAAATCCATACATCCGCAACCCATTTTTCCCCATTTTTGCACATGGGGCAAGGGTGTCACCTCAATAGTGTTAATTTAGAGCCAAGGTTCACACCACCATGCAATCAGAAAATGAAAGAAGCAATGGATACTACCTTATATGGCAAAATATCTATCAAAGAAGTAAGTTGAGAAGTGGATATTATAAAGAATCTTGAGAATTATTGAAGGTACCCTGCTTTTGTATGGATATCGATGAAGCTAACCAGTTCATACATATTATGTTCCAGTATGTTCTGTTAGAACAGCTGTTGCACTGAATACATTGAGCTCTGATTAATTCTATCAAAAGCATAAGTACATCAATGAACTTAAGGACAAGATCTCATATTTGAAAAAACACTGTAAAATAATTAGCAACTTAAAATGCATGTTGTATTTTGTATCTAAAGACTCCAGAAAAGTTGGATCCACCTTTTAGATACCAGTTACCCTCCTCTCACATGTATAATTCATATCAGCTTTTGGTAAACATTACCAGTCTTCTTTTTATAAACAATACTACTGTATGCATATAAAAAATTTAACTTTATTTAAAATGCATAAAATGTGCCACCTCAGATCTAAACCATTCAAGGGGAAACAAAATTAATACAATCAGATTCCTTATGTATTATTTTATTAACTGTCATTTAAACCCATTTATTTCTTAAACTGACATGACTTCAATTACAAAATATTGTGAATAATAAAAATTAAATCATTCCATGCCTGTCTGTCTCTACATTAACTCCCTGCACTGATATGTGCTATATTCTATTTCAATATAAAGAAAATAAAACCTTGGGATTGATAAATTATATATTTCAATATAAGGCTTTTATTTTATTTTATTTTATTTTCATGAAGCAACCGGTGTTTTTGAACTGTTCTTTGAGAAATGGATTATGCAACAATATTCTTAAGCTAAAATTCCTGTATAAGAAATGTCTGACTACAAGGTTAACTGTATGCACACTCTTAATGCCTTTTTAATAATCTAAAGGGCTGTGACTATCTTGTATTGCAGTTACTTCTATATACACTTTTTTGCAAGTACCGAATATTGCATATATAATATCTTCGCATGTACAAATTAAAGCTTGCTGAATTCTATACTGTTGCCCATTAAACAACAGCTTGCATCTTCTTGTACGTACTTTCAGACTCCATAAAACTGACACCTAAAACATCTTAATCTGCCACTACTGCCATGCATTCTTTGTTAAAAATAATTATGTTTTCATCAATATGCTATACATTGTCATTAAATCAAAGTAAAGAGGATAGTATTTGTTAAGTTCTTTTTCACTTCTTATAACACCCACATTCTTCCATTGTATACCTGTAATTGTAGATGTACAAAAGCTGCATGTAAAAAACATATAGGTATAAAGTTATCTATCTTTACTAGTCTACCATTATTACATCTAACACTCCATGATGTTTCTTCTAAACTTATTTTTTTCTCATAATCTCCAATAACTGTTTCACTGTATAACCCGTTCCATGTATAATATTTTGCACTTCCTGTTGAAAATATTCCATTATACAACAATCCCCCATTAATATTGAAAAACATGTATGCTGATTGGTCAGCATGCACATTGTAAATCAGAGTTATAGTAATGGAAAAAGGTCCGGTCACCCAGACTTTTTCCATTACTATAATTCTTTTTTTTACAGCAACGGAGAATGCAAAATCTCCATTGCTTCACACTGTCTCGCTATGTTAAACTCCTGTAACATAGTGAGATAGTTTGTAAAAAGCAACAGAGATCTTGCTTTCTCCGTTGCTTTTTCCAAAACTGTCTCTCTATGTTAAATAGGTTTAACATAGTGAGACAGCTTTAAAAAAAGCAACGGAAATTCTCCGTTGATTTTTTTAAAGCTGTCTCGCTATGTTAAACCCATTTAACATAGCAAAACAGTTTGTAAAATGCAACGGAAATCTTGTTTTCTCTGTTGCTTTTGCTCACTGCTCTGATGTACTGCATAGGCATACGCATGTGCAGTACATCAGAACTGTCGTAGAATGCCAGACAGATGCGGAAGGGCAGCAAGGAGGCATTATACAATGCCATTATTTAAGAAAAGTAATTATTTTTTTTCTTAAATAATGTCATTGTATAATAGCAATAACCCACTTCTGGGTGTGGGTAATGCTGGATTTACCCACGGTTGGCTTTGTTTGGCCACTCAGGCTTCGCCCTCATGACCAAACTACACCAACCGTGGGTAAATTCAGCATTATCCACATCCAGGCGTGGGTTATTGCTATATTATACGACTCCCGATTAATATTCAAAAACGTGCACGCTGATTGGTTAACCTGCACGTTGTAAATCAGAGTTATAGTAATGGAAAAAGGTCCCGTCACCCAGACTTTTAACATTACTATAACTCTTTTTTTTAACAGCAATGGAAAACACAAGATCTCCATTGCTTCACACTGTCTGGCTATGTTAAACGAGTTTAACATAGCAAGACAGCTTTAAAAAAAGCAACAGAGATTCTCTGTTGCTTTTTTTAAAGCTGTCTGGCTATGTTAAACTCCTTTAACATAGCGAGACAGTTTGTAAAAAGCAACGGAGATCTTGCTTTCTCCGTTGCTTTTTTTAAAGCTATCTCGCTATGTTAAACCCATTTAACATAGCGAAACAGTTTGCAAAAAGCAACGGAGATCTTGCTTTCTCCGTTGCTTTTGCCCACAACTCTGATGTACTGCGTAGGCATACGCATGCGCAGTACATCAGAACTGCCGCAGAATATCAGACAGCTGTGGAAGGGCAGCAAGAAGGCATTATACAATGCCATTATTTAAGAAAAGTAATTTTTTTTTCTTAAATAATGTCATTGTATAATAGCAATAACCCACTTCTGGGTGTGGGTAATGCTGGATTTACTCACGGTTGGCTTTGTTTGGCAACTCGGGCTATGCCCTCGTGACCAAACCACACCAACTGTGGGTAAATCCAGCATTACCCACACCCAGGCATAGGTTATTGCTATATTCTAGTACATATTCTCTTTACTCTCAAAAACTGGCTATATGGTTAAAAATGTCAGTAATGCTCTCAAATGGTTGCTTTCTTGATGGAAAAATTAGGAGCTGTCCCTTTCCTATTTGCTCTAGAAAAATGCCTTTTCTTCAGACATTGTACATCTATATTCTATAATATTTTCTGATCTTCTATAAGTGAATTCTAACTCAAACCTATAATTATGCAAATGTATAAATTATTCATTTTCCTGTATTTGTCTATTTACTATAAAAATAAAGTCATGTGGCTATCAACAAAATGTGATTATGCCAGAATCATCCTTATTATAAAGTTATATAAATTGTTTTTCAAATTGTCTCATAAATATATTAGCATATGATGATACAAAACAAATCCCCAGTGATACAGCTCTCAATAGTAAATATACTGATTACTAAACCTAAATCAGTTATGTATAGTAGCAAATGCAATTAATTCTATATTGCAATTGCTCTGTGAGCTTTTTCTCGATGCATGATTTACTGCTTCTAGTCCAAATTTATGTCCAATATTTGTAATTCGTGCATTAAAATTTACTGTTACTCATGGAGCTTTTCTCCCCGGGCCTCCGCTGAAAAAGAAGTTGTGTCCAGTCTGACTTTCCCAGTAAACAAATGTTAAATAAATAAATAAATGCATCCATCATTACATGTCACCCAAGAATATCCCAGTTACATGTCTTATCTTTTAACTTTTGTATTAAGTCATAACCAACAACACAAAGATGCTAAATGTGTCAAGTATGGATCCAACTCTCTGTATGAAGACAGTCTCAGAGGTTTGGTCAATAATTCTCTACCTGCCACAATTTGTCATCCAGATGGTTATCTTAAGTTTTTGTAATTGATAATATTCTCTTGAATTGTCTGAAAATAATTCACAATTATTAATATCTTCCTATATATTTTAATACATTTGATTAATTTAGAACACATTTTAGCCAATAGCTGCAGGTTTAATAACTACTCCCTGTCTACTTTGTTGCTGTTTATATGCTTGTTACTCCCTTTTAGTGAAATTATATTTATTTTTCTATTTTCTGTAATTCTGGAAGTTTGCCCACATTTCCTGTAAAGTTCCCTTATAAAATACAAACTATATCAATAGTAATATTTTCGAAGTGTGGCAGAATCTTTGTATTTTTTTAAATCAATTTTTGTATTGGTGCATAATTTTCTTTTATCTGCCCTTCACCAATATTTCCTTCATATCTAAAATTCTTGACATTTCATCGACAAATCCAACAGACTATTGTCATTGCATTTTTTTTGTTATACTGGACATATACTTTTATTCTTGTTAATATGAAAATAGTACATTAAATGTAACCTTCTTATGAAACAAGTCAAATCACTTTCAAAGTCTACCCACCTCAGCACCACCATTGATAAGAACTTTAGTTCTTTTAAAAGCTCACTCTTTGTAGCTTAGTCTAAAGAAAGATCTGACAAATTTATTGTATCTGATTGTCTAATGACTGTCCAGATTTCTTTTAAGTTTATTTATTTCCAGTTTGATAACCGGGGAGGTCCACTGGGCTCAAGGAGCCTGTTTTGAGTGGAGGCCAGGGGAGAAAAGCTCCATATTACATACAAGTAAATCAAACATATCATTATTTAAAACACGTGTTTGAAAAAAAAATGAATACTCTTCATGACATAAATGTAGTTGATTAGAGAGCCATTTGCACAGCATAAAGTTGAACTGAGGCAGCAGAATAATCTGAACAAAATACTAAAAACTATGAAATTGTAAATCTTCTGTTAGTAGTTGAAAAGACTGAATGAAGAAAGTATAAATTCAAGATTCTGGTGAAAGAAGAGAGGGGAAGTTGAGTAGTAGAGAAGGAGGTGGCTGTTTAGTAGAAAAAGAATCTGATGTAAGTAGAGAGAGGCAGTTGTTTAGTAGCAAAAGTGGAGTCCACACATGTCAGAGATGATTATTGTAGCTAGTTAGCAGCATCTCTTAGCATCAACCTTATATGTAGGTAGAAAGGAAAGAGAACATTTCCAGATAGGGAGAGAGAGTAGAGTTACAAAGCTATGTACAGTATTTACATTATATACATTCAAGGTTTTGATGTTATATTACGTTAGATTCAGAGAGGGGAAGCTGTAGAGGAAAAACAGCAAGGTGTAGAGGTACATGTGGAAGTACATGTATAGGAGACAGTTAGCAGAATAGGGACATTAGTAGGATTAGGTAGGTAGAGTGCAATTACATTTCCAATTATGGGAAAGGTGGGAATGGAGCTGGGATTTGAAGTGTTCAAAGTTTTTAGAGATTCGTAGTGAGGGTGGGAGAGAGTTCCATTTTTTGGCTAAGGAAAAGGATAGGAGAAACTGGCCAGTGGCATGTTTTGGTTTGTATACAGAAAATAGATTTTGTTGGGCAGATCTCAGGGGTCTGTGAAGTGTGTAAGATAGTAAGATATTTGCTAGAGCAGGGCATGCAGTAGGTTTAAAGATTAATTTGTGGGCTGTAGTGAGTTGGAGGTAATCAAGGTAGTTGGGAAGCTCTAGCCAGTTTAGCATTTGGAGAGAGGTACAATGATGGGAGGAGTGGTTAGTAGCGAATTTAGAGATTTTGTTGTAACATATTTCTAGTTTTGCAGAGATGGTGGAAGAGAGGTGTGTTAGTAGTGGAGCATCATACAGTAGTGATGGTAGTAAGCAGGTAGTGGCGAGAGTTTGCCTTGTAGAAGGGGAGAGAAAGTGAGAGTTTCTGAATAGCATACCAAGTTTCTGATGAGTTTTCTTAATATTTAGTTGGACATGTTTATCAAACTTCAGGAGTCCATCAATGGTAACCCCAAGAAGTTTAGCAAAAGGAACAACTTCTATAGTGGAGTTGGTATGGCTAATGATATTGAAGGATTGTTTGTTGAGAGAGAGGGCTTTTGAGAGGGAGAAAATAAGTATTTTGGATTTATTGGCATTAAGGGAGAGATGGTTTTGAAGCATCCAGTTCTCTGTAGTTGTAAAGGCTAATTGTGTTTTTGCTTGGAGCTCAGGAAGGCTATGAGCAGAGCAGACTAAAGTGGAGTCGTCTGCATATTGCTTGGATTGTTTGGAATTGCAGAGTGAAAACTATTGATGAATATTTTAAAGTGCATTGGTCCGAGTATAGACCCCCTGTGGACCCCAGTTGGCGTAGGTAGGAAGGTTGAGATACCAGTTTGCCATTTCACAGCCTAGAATCTGTCAGAGAGATAACTATTGAACAATGTAAGTGATTTTTGGGAGAGATTGAGGTTAAAAAGGTGATTCATAAAATGGGTATGCAAGACAATGTCAAATGGCTTGGATAGATCAAGAAGGACAGTGGAGACAATTTTCCAGGGTCCCAGGTATGGTTATCTATGTCTAAGAAAGAGAGGAGAGCAGTTATTGTACTATGGCCAGGACAGAAGCCATGTTGTGTAGGGGTGAGGAGTTGATTATTGATGAGATAGGGCATGAGTTGCTGGTGGATGCATTTTTCAAGGATTTTTGAAATTGGGGAAAGAATGGCTATTGGTCTTAAGTTAGAGATGCTATTATTTTTGCCTCCTTTGTGGAGAGGTAAGATAAAGGCAGCATGCCATAATTTGGGGACATAAGATTCCTGGATAGACCTATTGATGAGAATGCTGATGGGGATAGCAATACCATCTGCGGTGAGCTTGAGAAAGAGTGAGGGAATATTGTCAGGGGCATTGGAGCATGGCATAATTTTGGAAAGAAGCTTTTTGTTGTAGGAGGTTGAGATGGGTTTTAGATGAAAAGGGAGGGGATTAGGAGTGGAGGGTTGAGGAGAGGAAGGGGAAGTGGGATTGGGAGGAGGGGAGGAGATGTGGTTGTAGAAGGTCTTGGTAAGTTCAGCTATAGAGTTGGTAAAGAAGGAGTTAAAAAGGGTGGCAATTTCTGTGTCAGTTTTATTGTTGTCAGGACAGGGATTGTATTTGGTACTGGGGTGCAAAAGAGAGTTGATGGAGTTCCAGAATTGTTTAGGATTTTGGTGTGGGTAGCCTGTAGTTTGGTGTAATATGATTTTTTATCATTTGTAACATGCTTTTTGGTTAGATTGCAGAGTTGTCTATATTTAAGGAGGGTATCAGGGTGCTTATTTTTGTTGTAAAGTTTCCAGGTCTTGTCTCTTTGTAGCATAAGTGTTTTGGTGTCCTTTGTTAGCCAAGGGGAGGAGTTGGGTTTTATTCATTTTGTTCTAGGTGGGGCTTGGGTGTTTAGGATGCCTAGGAAGGTAGTATTGAAGAAGTCTAAGACCTTATCTAGTGGAAGAGTTTTTAGGTTGTCCCAATTTGTTAGTTTAAGGGTTTTGGAGAATATAGAAGGGTTAAAGTTAGTAAGGTTCGAGTGTGAGTGTATTGGTGTTGGTGAGGGGAGTAGTGAGTAGCTCAGTGAATGAAGGCTAGGAGATGGTCACTCATTGTGTCTGGTAGTATACCAGAGTGAGAAATCTTATATGGGTGGGGTGCTAAGATCCAGTCCAGAGTGGACCATGGGGGTGTTTCTGTTAGGTCTAGTAATGTTGTTTATTAGTTGCATGAAATTAAATAGATTGATAGATAGGGAGGGGTTACTTTTATTAATTCTATTCCAGTCAATGTTCACATCACCTAATATGTATGTCTCTAGTTTAATGTTAGTTGTGGCCCATAAGAGTATGTTTTCTAGAGTAGTAGTATTATCTCCAGAGGGGATATAGATGGCCATAACACAAATACTTTTATAGTTATTAATTTTGAGAATTCCTATGACTAGTTCAGTATTGTTGAACTGAGGAATGGGCTTCTGGTAAGGACAGAGGTTCAGTAGGCCATTATAGAGTAAGGCTACTCCTCCTCCTTTTTTGTTTTGGTGATCGCATCTGAGTGCTTGAAAGCCAGGGGCTACAATCTCCGAGTCAGTAATGTGGGGTTTTAGTAATGTCTCTGAGACTGCTACTATATCTGGTAGAGTAAGATTGAGCCAAGCATGGAAGAGAGTTATTTTGTTTTTTATACTCTGGGTGTTAATGGTAACGGGTTTGAGGTATTTGTAGTTGGTACTATTTGAAGAGATAGGGGGAGTGAGATTGTTGATTGTCTTGGGTCCAGGGATGGGGTGAATATCTCCTGCTAGAGCAAGCCAGTTAAAGAAAGAATAGAGCAGGACTTTTGGTTTGCAACTAGTATTTAGTAGGACAGACAATTTCCCTTTGGTTGTGGGAAGTTTAAAATGAAATGGTTAGAAGTTTTAGTTTAAAATAGTGAAGAGGGTTAGGTTGAAGTAGAGAGGGGAATGAGTTGTGAAAGTGAGAAGTGATGGGGTGGGGATGGGGAGGGTGGAAGAGGTGGGGGAGAAAAGGAGGGGGTAGTTTGTAAGAGGAATAGGAGGTTGCATTGAAGACAGTTATTAGGAGTACAATGCTTATATAGGAGATGAGGGAAGTTTGTGGAAGTGGAAGAGTCATTCTTAATAAGAGTAAATAAAATTTGGAACATGAAGCTGGAATAATAGGGGAGTGTTTAGTGAGAAGGGGAGGAGTAAGGCTGAGAGTACAGACAGGAAAGGGATAGAGATGGGGAGGATTACTTAATTGATGAATGTTGAGGGGAGGGTAGAGAACAGGATTGGCTAAGGGGAAGGGGAGAAGATACAGGGTTCGAATAAAGATAAGTGCACTGGGGTGTGTGGGAAATGGGGGTAGGGTAGGGGAGTGGAGTTAGCCCGAAGGGCGAACGGAGCGGGAAAGAGCAAGAGAACTGATTTCAACAGAAAAAAGTATCAGCAACTGCAGGTATAAAGACTGGGCAAGAAGGTAAGTAACTATATATACACTGAGGCTAGTATAGGTTAATAATTTTGAAAGTGGGTAGTTACACAAGGGAGTGGATATTTAATAGCTGGGGGGATTGGAAGTAGGATTTATATTAATATGGTACTTTTGGTAATGAAGGGGAAAATGTCTGCAGAGAAATGGTACTAGCTTTAGGTGGTATATGCTGCCACCTAGTGGCAGAAAGAGATAGTGTCTAGCAGAAATAGCAATGTCTCTTACTTAGAACTTTAGCCTAAGATTAAGAAAACTGGAGGGGGGAGAGTGGCAAGTGGTCTGCGGTAGGTTGCTAAAGACACACATGGAAGGGATTTAGCACATATGGGTATAATTAATTAATTCACAAGTATTTGGTTGTAGGCTACATACATTCAAACTCTTGTATCCTCACACAGTGGCAGCTTTCTTTTGAAGCCTGGCTGGCAGGCAGAATTCATGGTGTCTTCTTGGGTTTGTCTGGAGGTAGTCTTTACACCCTAATGGCAGGGAGGGAGCACCCAGAATGGTGTAATTCAAACTCTTGTATGTTCACACAGTGGCAGCTTTCTTTTGAAGCCTGGCTGGCAGGCAAAATTCAGGGTGTCTTCTTGGGTTTGTCTGGAGGTAGTCTTTACACCCTAATGGCAGGGAGGGAGCACCAGGAATGGCATAATTCAAACTCTTGTATGTTCACACAGTGGCAGCTCTCTTAATCATATTTAATCATAAAAATAGAAATATGTTGGAAGAAAGTTTGCATAGGTCCTCACTGAAAACAGTTCCTAGTTTACACATGCTTGGACTTCTCTTCTTCACCCTCTTCACCCTTACAAATTGTTAACAAAGCTCCATGTTAAATATCTGGACTTCTCACAAAGTTAGCAATGCCTGCATAAGTCCTTTCTTGGCTTTGTTGAGCTCCCCTCTCTTGTCTGTCTTACATAAATCAAAATATTTGCCCTCCACCTGTCATACTTCCTGGTGATATTGATGATCTATAACTATTCTTTATTTTATTTATTTTTATTGTATTATGTATTGCTTTAGTGTTCTTCACCTGCTAAGAATCCATATACTAAAACCTCAGTGATATCAGACTAAGGAAGACCAAATATTACAGAAGATAGAGGTTCTTCGTGCAGATCAGTAGATCCTTGTTAATTCAAACAGTGATGGTACAAAGTGCACTGTCAGCTCGAATTGTGATGCAGTAATCCACTCCCACCATTTTATTACTGAGCAGGCTATTAACAGTATATCTCAATGATGGCTATTTTATCAAGGAACAATACGCTAGAAAAACAATTTGATAGATGATGAAGGGGAGTTAGAGATGTGGAGGTCATCCTCTACCATAAGTTTCACTTTTATTGACCATCGCATTAATTACTGGTACCTGCCTGGTTTCAAAAACATGCTAATTTTGAATCAAACTCAGTTTTATATTGCATGCGTGATCATAAATATTATTTGAACAGTTTTTCTGTAGCATGTTAAGCAATTGCTCTTCACAAACAAATGTACTAAAATGTTAAAACTGATCTTGGAAACTGAAATGAGGTAGATGGACATAGTGCTACAGTTCTATTATAATTCTCAGTTTGAAGATGGAAACTGGCCAGTTATCTGTCTTGATCATCAGTTCATTGATCTCTGTGAGTGCTTGTTGGTGGCAGACTAGCACAGCAGCTAGACTTGTCACCTCACAGCAAGAGGATCACTGGTTTATTTCTTGGCTGGGCTGCCTTCTGTGAGGAGTTTGCACATGTTCCCTGTGTTCACATAGGTTTCTTCTGGGTGCTTCCACAACCCAAAGACATGCAGTAAGTGGAATGAAGACTCTAAATTGGCTGTGTATGTGAAAGAACTACCACAGCAGTGCTTGCCACCCAGTGGCATAAACTTTAGCTCTAGAAGATTGTCACTGTTAAAGTGACACCCCTACTCCATATGTAAAAATGGAAAAAAGAGGGTTGTGGATAGATAGATGGAATGTTGATTTATTTACTGAATTCATCATACTTAGCTTATGAATGGCTCCTAAACATCATGATTTCCTCCATGACATCAACCACTTTCAGCTCAAATTCCAGAAGCATGACAGCCCATGGACTTTTTCGTAACTCCCTCAGGACAGTCCTGACATGGGTTATAGAAAATGAGGAGCTATCTCTTATAGATTTAATTAACAAACTGGAGTAGTATACCTCCAAAGTAGATGCAGTTTTGGTAAAAAGTTGTTTTACCATGGAGCTGCAGTCATTACTGGTAGAATCTATTTATTTGGTTTGGATGAACTGATAAAGGAAGTTGTGTAAAACATAGCATCATATTTAAGACATGAAGATGGGAAGGTGGCACTAGAACTTAGAATATAATTGACCCCCCGCACCTACAGGCATTATATTTCATATGCCAACTAAGTTTTGATTTTAAAAGAACAATCTCAAAATCTCCTTGATACATATGTAATTTACTGAGTTTGGCAAATCCAACTTAAATGAAAGATTACTTCCAAAACTGGAACAAACATTTAAGCAGAGTGTTAGTGTTTTTTTAAACAAAAGTGTATAATAAATATGTTTTATTATACAGTCCTAGAAGCATAGTGCTTTTTCACCTTTACAAACATCTTGCACGCTGTACATGGTACAAATTTGTAAGATGTTTGGCACAACAGCTGAAATAAGCTATATATATATATATATATATATATATATATATATATATATATATATAGCTGTGTGTGTGTGTGTGTGTGTGTGTGTGTGTGTGTGTGTGTGTGTGTGTGTGTGTGTGTATGAACCCATATACATATACGGTTCCCCTTCAGAAGGTCGAACGGCTGAAATCTCGAAATGCATATGGCCGAAGCCATATGCACAAATTTCAGAAGCTCGACCTTCTGAAAGGGAAATAAAAACAAAAACAACAAAACACAAAACAATGTTTCAGCAGGGAGGCAAGCCCCCCCTGCACCCCCCACACCCCCCCCTGCTGCTTATTTATTCCAACTCTGAGATCGCACTACAGCGCAGAAAGGGAAATTTCCCATTCTGCGCTGTATGCCAATCCCCATTCAGACGGTCGAGCTTCTGAAATTTCGAGCATATGGTCTTGACCATATGCATTTCGAGATTTCAGCCACTCGACCTTCTGATGGGGAACCACATATACATATACATATACATATACATATACATATACATTTACATATACATATACATATGCATGTACATATACATATACATATGCATGTTGACGTGACAATGTACATCTGAATGTAAAACAGTAATAGATGTTTAATAAACATTTACAATGATTACAAGAAAACAACGAGTGATTTTTATCTAGTACAGTTTAATTGGAGGAATGTTTACATTTTAACAAATTCAACAGACATTTCATCTCCTGAAGTCCAGCTGAGGACAACAATCACTAATTTGCAAGCATGGAGACTTTAACCAAAATTCATTTATAATCTAAAAAAAGATTATGGCTGGTATTCATAGTCATTTTACAAATCCAATAGGGGTATCGCTGATATTTACAAATGAGCATAGCAAAAGTGAGATTCATAGAGGATATTTGTGCTAATGTGAATTGCCTTAAGTATATTGAGACGCAATAAGAAATTCTGTAAAGTGGTATATGCTAATAAGGTGTTCTTGCAATTCATAGTCAAAAACCACATGGTACGCACATCCATTGTTGAAAGCAATGCTTCGCCTTTGATATCTGAGTTGAAATCCATGAACTGGCCCCCAGCTTTCCCTTCAGTACTTTGTCCAAGTATACACAAGTAGTTCCATGTCACACAAATAAATTATTCCACCCAGAAACCCCTTCACTAGTTGTCTAAGTATGCACAAGCACTAAAATGACACAAAATAAATAATTTTGCCCAGCAATCACTTCAGAGTTCTCAACATGTATGCACAAGCATTTCACTGACACTAAAATGAAACATTTTCCCCAGAGATCCCATCAGTAGTTTCCCCAAGTATGCCCAAGCAGTAAAATGAAACATTTGTCCCAAGAATCCTTTCAGAAATATGTTCAAGTATGCACAACCACCAAATTAAACATTTTCCACCTCCGATCCCTTCAGTAGTTTGCCCCTGTATGCACAAGCTTGTCCCAACACCAAATGAAACATTGTTCCTTCCCCAGACAACTCCATATTCTCCTGTTAAATTGCTGCTTACTGGCATAAGGTCATGTCCATTTATATCTTTAGTATGCAAATTAGTAAGTTTTGGATTCATCTCTATGAGTCCTGTTGATACACTAACATGTAATACCCCTTTTCTGAGCATTAGCTGTCGTCCTATTGCTAATGCCTTAAATGTATTACATTTTTGCAATAGGGGCGCGTGCTTATAAAAAGGCCTCAGTATTTTCACAGCCATCATGAAAATCCATGATATGTATAACCATGTAGTGTCACTCTTCATAGATTACTGCTATGAAAATGCAAAGCCCCAGAGTATGAGTATTGACCTATATCACAACTGTTTACCATTGGAAACTGCAAACGGGGATAAACAGTATGAATATAACTCAGAAAAAAGTGAATATCATTAATATTGCCTGAGCAGAGAATAAAGAAAAAGATTAGCTACACAACTTCTTTAGACTTTTATTTGAGAAATGAGTGGGAAATCTGAGATCAAGATATGTTTAGTCTTCCACTGAAACAATACATATCTACATATTTGGTATCTTTAAACAACTCCACAACAATCCAGTGCATTTGTTTAGAATCAGATTATTAAATAAAATAATTATTATTCAAAATTATGTTATTCACCACAATGGAAAGCCCTGTTTAGCCATGACAATAATCCCCTGACTGTCATTGATATTGTTTAACCATGCAGCTTACACCAGGATCTGCAATATCTATAAACCACTCCTTTAAAGGTGATCAGATGTTTTGTTGCCCAAGTACCGTGTTTTGTAGGAATATATCTGTAACACTACATATGTGATGAGATGATGCCTTAAATTTTGTATCTACAGGTAAAGTAACATATTCTATACCAGAGTTCCTGTAGAAGGGATAAGCAACTTGAACGTCAGCGTGTATGTAATTGTTAATACCAAAAATGTTGAGCAATATTTGTATGACAATTCATACAAAGACTGTTTAAGTAGATCCTGCAAAACTGCATCATGTAAAACCTGGTGCTTATAAATATGTGTATTATTAAAATTATTTTTGCTAGATGTTGAATATCGTGTGCTATTGCTTAGAATGGTAAACAGAGTTCCAATGAAGTATGCTTTATCTGCAACAACAATATCCCTTCATCCTTTATCACCTCTCTTTTTGCACTGGGTTATACATTGCAACTTGAGTTTGATAAAAAAAAATGTATCCTCTCAAAGTAAACCAAATGTGCTATATTTATTTTCCATAAGTCTCTTCCAATAGTTTCACAGAAAAAAAAATAACTGGACTATAAGTGGATGTAATAGACAATGAGAAGCATGCCTTAAGTGAGTGAAAACTGAAAGAAACATCCAGCATCTTTACTGTGTAATATCTTAAATCTCCTGTAGTAGAGGCCCATGGGATATATGCAAATGGCCCCCATAAGGTCATACCAGTGTTTTAGTTAAATGCCTTCTGAATGTCCATGACTTTTTACTTTTTATGGGTACATACACTGTCTAAAGGCTATGAAATTACATCTGAGTAGTAAACAAATCATATATGTCAAAGCTACATTTACAAAAAGCTTACAAAGATTTGTAACTTATCTAAACTTGCACTATATATCAAAAGGATATTATCTAGAAAGTATTTCCTGAACTCTAATTTATCTGCAAGTCCATTTGTATGCAATCTCAAATACAGTTCTGTTAAAATTCCCCAGCCTTAGATTAGCATAAGTCAAGTGTCCTCTCCTGCAATAACTTTTAACTACATACAGATTTTATTGTCCCATCCCCCCTTTAAATAACCACACCAAACACATAAAGGCATTTGACGACCTTTATTAAACTCTATTATACAATGAACTTTATACACACAAAACCAACATTAGTTATCTTCCTCAGCAACGATGATCTCAGGGCAGCATTACCACTCACCCTGGACAAATTTACTTAAGGGCAGTGTACCTACTCACCCTGATACCTCCTACACCGGGCAGCGTACCTACTCACCCACATAAAGAGGCAACATACCTACTCACCTCACCTCCATACCAAACCATTAACCAATAACCACCTTCTTTAGAGGGGGAACAGAAGAGGACAATCCTGTCCCTCTTCTCCGCCACCAGCCTGATCCCAGGCTGTTTCCCCTCCTAAACCCTAGCCGCAATCATATCCTCTAAAAAGAGTTTCAGATGCAAATTAAAAAGATCAAATCTTACATCATTAAGGTGTACTCCATCCGTTCAATACCAAGACTCCTCTCGATTCCCAAAATCTCTATGGTCAATGGTATGCATCCGCAAAATTCTTAACTGCCTAGCCAGCCTTTGATTAACACACCTTCTGACCCTTTCAATCACCCTATAACTATAGGCAGCCCTCCAACACAAATGAGGAACTAACTCTGACCACACAATTTCCATACCTGGGTACAATGCCTGTAATTTCATCAAATCTTGCAGAATAATGTCCACTAATTGTTTTTTTAAAAACAATGCCCAAGTCATTGCCGCCTAAATGAATGACTAGTATACAAGGACCACCCACCTTCAGTTTAGCCCTCTCAAATTCATGCAACAACCCATCCCACCTAAGACCCCTAACACCATGCCAAGTCACTGACCACCCTAAATGTGATAAACCCAAATTTACCCCATCATCCCTAACTAAAGCACGCTTTTCTGCCCGTGGATATACGAATGCCCCAAGATAATAATGTGCTTCCCTAAAAGAAAAGAAGAAAAAATTAATAATCAGACCACAACTTATCTAATATAAGATAAAAATGCATTTGAAGACCACCTCCCCACTCTTTTAATCAATTCAATAGAACTACCCTCTCTAGCTAAATCTGAGGCCCTACCTATCCTGAACGAGTGAGCTACAAACCTCTCCACCGGAAATCCCATGCAACGTAAAACCTTCCTCACCAAAGTTATAAATCTACTACTTGACACCACCTTCCCATCCTCTGAACAAAAATCAACTTATCCACACTCCCCTTCTGCCTCTTCATAAACTCTTTTGCCCACATTACTGGACAAAGGCAAGGGTTCTTGTCAGCTTTAAACACCACCAAACATCCCCTACCCAATTGATCAGTCTTACTCCTCCTTAATGCAATAGTAACCTCAACCTCCCCTATAATGACATCCTTCCAACATAACGAGCCTAACAACTCCGAAATCCGGAAAGCGCCAAAATATAACCATGTACATAACGCACCCCACATAAAGTAATCTGGAGACCCCCTTTGCAACAAACCTAACCCTTTTAACAAAACTTTCACTATAACCCTCATAAGCGGCCATCAAATATCCCTATGTTCCACCACCACTCTCCCCAACCCCTCAACATACACCTTAATGTCCAAGACTTAGTGAAATTCTGCAACCCTGCTACCTTCGCGAAAATGCTAATTGCAGCCAAATCCACCTTAACTGTCTGCAAAGTCCTGCCTAACCCCCAAACACAAGCTACATATCGCAGTAGTAATTCTTCCAACCATACCCCTTCCTCTTCTGGCAGCTGTAAAATAAACTGATTAATATCAGAAAGAGCCATACCATACACCTTCCTCATAGAAGGGGCCTAGAAATGCCATACCAACCACCTGGCTACATCACCCCAAGATTCCACACCTCCTCTGGCAGGATTTCTGGCACCTCCTCCGCCCATGGAACCAACCCTCAAACCTACAAAACTGAAATCGGGACAAGCTAGCAGCAATCTCATTCCTTATGCCAGGCACATGCACGCCTGTAAAAGAAAAATTTATTAAGAGGCTCTGCAAAACCAATTTATGTAATACCAACAATAACAAACCCGACTTAGCCGGCTTCTTTTGCAATACCCTCACTACAGCCACAGTGTCAGAGTGAAAAACTACACTTTTGTCCCTCAATTGCTTCTTCCACACCACAGAAGCTGCCCATATAGGCATCAACTCTAGAAAGGCCACATCCCACTTCCATACCTCCTCCCAATCCTGCGCCCATTCAGCCACAAACCACCAACCCCAGAAATAGGCTCCCATGCCAGCAACCCCAGCTCCGTCCATAAACAACTGAAGTTCCTCCTGCCCCACCCAGTCTGACTGCCAAAAAGGTATCCCATTAAATTTTTGCAAAAACCCATTCCACAACACCAAGTCCTCCCGCACCAGTTGGGTCACCCTAACCCAATGGGGATTGCTCTGACCCCCTTTCAGCAAATACGCCACTGACCTGCAAAAAGCTCACTCTGGGTGCACCACTTGACAGGCAAAATTCAAAACCCCAAGCAACTCCATAACTGAATGAATCTGAATCTTATCCTTACACAACACCAAATGTATCACTGACCTAAGCCTCTCTATTTTATTCTCGGGTAAACAAAACAGTCCCCACTCCACATCAACTGTTAATCCCAGAAATTCTAATGCTCTTGCCGGACCCTCCATCTTATTCTGAGCCAATGGTACCCCTAACTCCTCACACATAACCGTAAACTCCCGCAACCCCTCCTGTGCTCTTACCCTTCCTTCACCCACCAACAAAAAATCGTCTAAATAATGCACTGCCTTTTGAGTTCCCACTCTCTGCTGCCAAATCCAATGCAATACTGTACTGAACTTCTCAAAAGTTGCACATACCATGGAACAACCCATAGGCATAGCTTTATCGAAATAGTACTTATCTCCTACCCACAACCCCAGTAGTGGCCAATCCTCACTCCTAATAGTCAGCAATCGAAAAGCTGACTCAATGTCAACCTTAACCAACCATGGCTCCCTAAATTCCCTAATCACTTTCACTACATCATCTAAGGAAGCATAATGCACCCTAACCTCCTCTTCTGCAATAAAATAATTTACTGAATTCCCTTCCGGATACAACAAGTGATGTATCACTCTTCTCCGCCACCAGCCTGGTCCCAGGCTGTTTCCCCTCCTAAACCCTAGCCGCAATCATATCCTCTAAAAAGAGTTTCAGATGCAAATTAAAAAGATCAAATCTTACATCATTAAGGTGTACTCCATCCGTTCAATACCAAGACTCCTCTCGATTCCCAAAATCTCTATGGTCAATGGCATGCATCCGCAAAATTCTTAACTGCCTAGCCAGCCTTTGATTAACACACCTTCTGACCCTTTCAATCACCCTATAACTATAGGCAGCCCTCCAACACAAATGAGGAACCAACTCTGACCACACAATTTCCATACCTGGGTACAATGCCTGTAATCTCATCAAATCTTGCAGAATAATGTCCACTAATTGTTTTTTAAAAACAATGCCCAAGTCATTGCCACCTAAATGAATGACTAGTATACAAGGACCACCCACCTTCAGTTTAGCCCTCTCAAATTCATGCAACAACCCATCCCACCTAAGACCCCTAACACCATGCCAAGTCACTGACCACCCTAAATGTGATAAACCCAAATTTACCCCATCATCCCTAACTAAAGCACGCTTTTCTGCCCGGTGGATATACGAATGCCCCAAGATAATAATGTGCTTCCCTAAAAGAAAAGAAGAAAAAATTAATAATCAGACCACAACTTATCTAATATAAGATAAAAATGCATTTGAAGACCACCTCCCCACTCTTTTAATCAATTCAATAGAACTACCCTCTCTAGCTAAATCTGAGGCCCTACCTATCCTGAATGAGTGAGCTACAAACCTCTCCACCGGAAATCCCATGCAATGTAAAACCCTCCTCACCAAAGTTATAAATCTACTACTCGACACCACCTTCCCATCCTCTGAACAAAAATCAACTTATCCAAACTCCCCTTCTGCCTCTTCATAAACTCTTTTGCCCACATTACTGGACAAAGGCAAGGGTTCTTGTCAGCTTTAAACACCACCAAACATCCCCTACCCAATTGATCAGTCTTACTCCTCCTTAATGCAATAGTAACCTCAACCTCCCCTATAATGACATCCTTCCAACATAACGAGCCTAACAACTCCGAAATCCAGAAAGCGCCAAAATATAACCATGTACATAACGCACCCCACATAAAGTAATCTGGAGACCCTCTTTGCAACAAACCTAACCCTTTCAACAAAACTTTCACTATAACCCTCATAAGCGGCCATCGAATATCCCTACGTTCCACCACCACTCTCCCCAACCCCTCAACATACGCCTTAATATCCAAGACTTAGTGAAATCCTGCAACCCTGCTACTTTCGCGAAAATGCTAATTGCAGCCAAATCCACCTTAACTGTCTGCAAAGTCCTGCCTAACCCCCAAACACAAGCTACATATCGCAGTAGTAATTCTTCCAACCATACCCCTTCCTCTTCTGGCAGCTGTAAAATAAACTGATTAATATCAGAAAGAGCCATACCATACACCTTCCTCATAGAAGGGGCCCAGAAATGCCATACCAACCACGTGGCTACATCACCCCAAGATTCCACACCTCCTCTGGCAGGATTTCTGGCACCTCCTCCGCCCATGGAACCAACCCTCAAACCTACAAAACTGAAATTGGGACAAGCTAGCAGCAATCTCATTCCTTATGCCAGGCACATGCACGCCTGTAAAAGAAAAATTTATTAAGAGGCTCTGCAAAACCAATTTATGTAATACCAACAATAACAAACCCGACTTAGCCGGCTTCTTTTGCAATACCCTCACTACTGCCATATTGTCAGAGTGAAAAACTACACTTTTGTCCCTCAATTGCTCCTTCCACACCATAGAAGCTACCCATATAGGCATCAACTCTAGAAAGGCCACATCCCGCTTCCATACCTCCTCCCAATCCTGCGCCCATTCAGCCACAAACCACCAACCCCAGAAATAGGCTCCCATGCCAGCACCCCCAGCTGCGTCCATAAACAACTGAAGTTCCTCCTGCCCCACCCAGTCTGACTGCCAAAAAGGTATCCCATTAAATTTTTGCAAAAACCCATTCCACAACACCAAGTCCTCATACACCAGTTGGGTCACCCTAACCCAATGGTGTTTGCTCTGACCCCCTTTCAGCAAATACGCCACTGACCTGCAAAAAGCTCACTCTGGGTGCACCACTTGACAGGCAAAATTCAGAAGCCCAAGCAACTCCATAACTGAATGAATCTGAATCTTATCCTTACACAACACCAAATGTATCACCGACCTAAGCCTCTCTATTTTATTCTCAGGTAAACAAAACAGTCCCCACTCTGCATCAACTGTTAATCCCAGAAATTCTAATGCTCTTGCCGGACCCTCCATCTTATTCTGAGCCAATGGTACCCCTAACTCCTCACACATAACCGTAAACTCCCACAACCCCTCCTGTGCTCTTACCCTTCCTTCACCCACCAACAAAAAATCGTCTAAATAATGCACTGCCTTTTGAGTTCCCACTCTCTGCTGCCAAATCCAATGCAATGCTGTACTGAACTTCTCAAAAGTTGCACATACCACGGAACAACCCATAGGCATAGCTTTATCGAAATAGTACTTATCTCCTACCCACAACCCCAGTAGTGGCCAATCCTCACTCCTAATAGTCAGCAATCGAAAAGCTGACTCAATGTCAACCTTAACCAACCATGGCTCCCTAAATTCCCTAATCACTTTCACTGCATCATCTAAGGAAGCATAATGCACCCTAACCTCCTCTTCTGCAATAAAATAATTTACTGAATTCCCTTCCAGATACAACAAGTGATGTATCACTCTGAATTCCCCCTCTTGCTTCTTTGGCACCAACCAGATTGGCAACACCCTGTAAGTACTAAAAGGCGGACTGTCAAAAGGACCCAATAACCACCCCGCCCGACACTCTTTCTCCAGTAAAACCTCCAAGATGTCCTCTTTACCTTGAACAGATCGTAAATTCTTGAAACCCCCCACCCTCCCCCACGGTGGACTTAATAGGAAACCCCCCCTTGAAATCCTTGTATTATCTCCTCTTTGATGGTCAGACCCAGAAACTGATGAAGCATACCCCAGAGAACCTCCACCTTAATGAGGAACATTGTCCCTACTTCTATTGCCTCTAAAGAACCTGAGTCCAAATCCCCGGGACCCAGGAAAATTACCCCTCCCCTGAACCGGTTGAAAGCCTTGCCCACCAAATCCACCCTCATGACCCATAACATTAGAGTTCCAGGTGGACAGATCTTGCCGACCACAGCCAATGGTCGAATGACCCCTTCCACATCTTGAACAAATGTGTGGAAATTTGCACCCCACCCATGAACAGGAGCCACTATTAAATGACCAACACACACCCGCTGTTTCCGCCCCACTCAACCTTCTGTTAAAGCCACTGTAACTATCCATCATCATAGCCAACCATAGATCTGGGTGACACACCTCCCAACAAAGTGATTAGTCTACAGCCTTCCATTTGTGGAAACGCTGATCGTACCAAAGCCATGCATTACCTGGCCTTAACCATTGAGCCTCATGAATGGTAAGAAAATAGCCTAGAAGTGGCAGGGCCAAAGACCTGCCCTTCTCCAGCTGCACTGCCATAAAATAAATAAAGCCAACCACCCAATTATCCCATGTCCTAGGGCAAAGCTTACCTACCTCTGCCTTCCCAATGCCGGTAAAGCCGCCAACAGGTCCTTGATATTAGAGGACTCTGCTTCCCCTAGCCATTGGACCTCTTCCGCATCAATCAGCTCAAACAAATCCACATACTCTCCTTTCCAAATTTTCTCCTTAACCGGGTCGGGAATGTGCAGAGTCAGGAAAACCACTCCTGTCCCCTGTCCCAAAGATTGGGTAGCCAACCAGTCACTGGGCCACAGCCCAAAGTCAGAGCCTACTTCCGAGCCCAAGACCGAACTGTCCCCGGAACCAATCGCCACCCCCGTCGCATCTCTAACCAGGTACCTGGCACCCTGTGCTAGTTGCCTCTGAGCCTCCTCTATCCCTTGCACACCACCCCTGAGATCCCCAACTGACAAGTCTTTGTCATTCCTCCCCCCACCACAATCCTCAACCCCTAGCTCCCCAGACAGTACTGCTGTAGTAACCATTACCTGCACATTCGTCTTGCGACGTACTGGGAACCGGTGTATCCACTGCTACCACCTGCTGTGATGCCTGTTGCTTTTTTCCTCCAGCTGGGGCTCTCACCGCTGTGCATCACTTCTTCCGACCCAGGGTCTATTCAGCTTCCTGTACCACCTCAGATGTTGCCTCCTCCTGGAACAGCTCCTCCACTTGGGCCACAATAGCATGCCATCTCTGCCTTAGTTCTGGTAATTTAGCCATCTGTAAAAGAGAAACACAATATTAAAACTGTTCTACAAGCCCGAATGCCCTGCTCCCCCCCAACCCCTAGTATTGCCTTGCCCCATACCTTAAAATATGCCACTGCCTGGCACACTCTTCACCTTTCAGCTGCACACTGCATCAGCCACACCTCCTACCATTTGCAACCCCTTCCTAACCCTGGAATATCATCTATCCATAACCCTCCCCATATATACCCATCTATATATAATAATAAAAAAATATATATATATTATTAAATAAATAAATAATTCTGCTCCTCTAACTGTATCCCTACATACCCATCACCCAGTCCTATCACCATTCACTCAATCAAGCCTGAAAACACTTACATTTCCTCCCAGAACGATAATCCAGAGAGGTAAAGGCCAAGGACTGCAGTGCACATGAGCAAACCGGCACCCGGACCCAACAACCAAAAGAATGGCAAAAGCTACCCATGAAACCACCAGGGAGGACAGAAAGGATATTCCACCACCACCACCACCGAATACCAGGACACCCAAATGACCGTGACGCCATCCTGAAGCATGGACAGGACAGGAGAAGACACTCGGAAAACCCACGAACCTACCAGGGAGCATAAAAAGAAGATCCAAAGCTACCCACCAATGCAGATGAGGCCAGAATGCAACGATGGACCCCCCACCACCTACCACGACCACCAGGATAACCTTTACTACCGACAAGGACACGGCAGCCCCCAAACCCACCAGGAAGCACTAGGAGATGATCCACCACTACCCCCCAACACTAATGGACTGGATTACAACGATGGACACCCCACCGCCTACCACGACCACTGGGAGAACACTTTCCCTTTTTTTTTTTGGATTACCCCAACCGCATGGCACCAATGGCCTCCTACCCAAAGGAGGTAACGACAGGCCCAGCCTCCCCCATGGATGTCACTCAACCGCATGGCCCAACCGGTAAAAGGCATGACAGTCCCGACGGATCCCCCGGAGACACACGGACGACAGGGAGCAACCTCAGTGAGTTTCCTAGGTATAGGTATGAATACGCTAGGATTTTTTCAGGTATTGAGGCCACACTAACAAAGCTTTTGGCTAATAAAAAGAGGAAAATTAGCAGAGACTTAAATGAATATGCCAATAATAAGGCATACCCCCCACCTCCGAAGATTTCACACATGAAATTTAGCCCCCATGGGACATCCAATAATGAGGATGAAGGCAGTGTTGAAGAAATAAATCAAACAGTTATTAAGGAAACCACACAGGCACAGCCATTATGCCATAGTGAAAGAATTATGAACAATAATGTCCAAAATAACAGAGCCCAACATGGTGAGCATTTAATAATGAACCAAATAATCAGCAGGGTTTTCAATGGGGTCGCAATGGACGACACAACAATTCAAACAGCAATTGGAACTAAGGGCAGAGGAGGAATCGTCGGAATCAGCAAAGGAGATGACAGAAATTTTCCAGGAAGGACCACAAATCCTTCTAAGCTTGGAAGGAGACTTTAAAATATTTAACTATACAATTTTGACTATAGAACAAGATATGGTGGACATTTTTGCAAAGGGACTGTCTTTTGTCCCAGTTAGAAGTGCTGATGTGGTTAGGACTACTATGGACTTAAAATTGTTTGTACGTAAGTTAAATCTTACTTCTTTAATGGGAACAAACTCTTCATTCACTAACACTTTGAGAGTATCTAGTGTTTAAACCTCCCTTACACGTAACTTTAAGTATTTTTGAGAAAGTGTGTGAAATGGATCTAAGAGCAATATTAAGTGACTCACACAATGGACAAGAAATAAAAGCAAATATTACGAAGAGGGAAATGGAATTTTTACATCTATTAAGCCAATGCAACATTAGAGCCATGAAACCAGATAAGGGAGGGGGGTTGGTCTTTATGGACCAAAGTGATTATAATAGAAGAATTGATAATTATTTGCCCACAGATGTTTATACATATGTCAGTATCAACGAGGTCAATGGGGCCTATAAAAACATCAGAGGCATACCTGACAATTTATTTTTAGAAGGAATCATTGACATTGACACGTATCAATATTTGTCCATGTCAGCTCCAAAAATTCCTATGCTACTTGGCTCTCCTAAGCTTCATAAAAGCTATGCAGACCCACCTTTTAGACCCATAGTAGATGGCAGAGGATCAATGACATACGCATGTGCTAAATTTATTGATAACATTTTAAAACCCCTCATCAAGGACGAGCCTCAGATTTGTCGGGACTCTAGAAAATATCAACAAACTCAAATATAATGACAACTACATTTTTCTTACAATAGATGTAAAAGATTTGTATACAGTGATTCCACAAATTCTGGGGCAAGCATGGATCAGGGAGTTTATGTTTTCAAAAAAAGTGGATGAAAACAATATTTATTTGGTTGAGACGTTGTTGGATATAGTATTATCCAATAACTTTATTATTTTTAATGGGCAATTCTTTCTCCAAAACACAGGTGTAGCTATGGGGTCACCCTGTGGTGGAAGTTTTGCAAACTGTGTAATGGCATATTGGGAATGAACTTTACTCTTTAATAATGCAATGTTCCAGGAAAATGTGTTATGGTACACTAGGTACCAAGATGATATGTGCCTGATATGGAAGGGGGAAGAAGGTCTTATTGAAGCCTTCATATCAAGCATGACTGCTATGACTGACTCTTTGGAATTTACATATAATATAGGGCTTGAGAGCATACATTTTCTTCATGTTATGTTAATAAAAGATAGAGTCAATCACAAATATAAGACTACGATATTTAGAAAACCTATGCATTCAAATGCTTTCTTGCATTTTTCCAGTTGCCACCCTTACTATCAGAAAAAAGCCATAGTAAAAGGACAGATGGTAAGGGCAGCAAGGATGGTCTCAGATGATATTGATTATACAAAAGAATGTGAACTATTGAAATCAATCTTCATTAAAAGAGGAAATCCAGAAGTATTCACAGAAGATATTATCTTGGAGGTGAATGCTAAAATGATTTCAGGGCATTTCAGACCATTATTACATAATGGTCACGATAACAACTCTGTGACAACAACTGATCAGCATAGTATAAGTATAGCGGCCCAATCCCAAAATGTGGGCTTAGATTTTCTATTTACTTATTCTATAGACCATAAGAAAATAAGAGATATCTTTACCAAAAATTGGGCTATTATTCTTGAAGACAATAGTTTGACCAAAGTCTTAGGCATAAAACCAGGGTTTACTTATAGAAGGGGCCCAAATCTAAAATGCTTGCTAGAGAAAAATAAGAACCAAAGGAAAGTCATGGGTATGAGTAAATGTGGAACATGTCAGCAATGTAAATTCATTAAACTGGGTAATAAAGTGTAGATAAGAGATAAGCCATATGTAATCAATGGGAGATTCGACTGTGAATCTAAAGGGGTGGTGTATGTAGCATGTTGTGAAATAGGCCCATCATACTACATTGGAAAGACGTAAAGGAAAATTAGACAAAGGATTTATGAGCACCAATATTGTATTAATAGAGGGGATATCACAAATGCGCTGGCCAAACATATGGTTGATAATCCAAACCATAGGTTTCACTATACTTTAATACAACAAGTGGAATGTGAAATAAGAGGTGGACCATGGCAACTTAAATTAGAGGAGAATGAACTAATGTGGCAAATTCGTACATCAGCACATATTCCACCAGGTTTAAACGAATATGCATCAATTAAAAGCATTTTGAAGTTAAAAGCTCTGTTTAGGTAGAAAGCCAATTAATTGTAAATGCATAAAATTATAAGTGTATAAATACATAAACTGATAATTTAGTATTAAATATATACATATAATGCTGATAAAATTAGTGGGTTAAAGTAAAAACACAAGTATATATATGTGTATGTTTATAGTGGTGCTTATTTAAGTGACTTGGTTCTTTACAATGTGTAAGTGATTGCATTATAGAAATAGAAGCAGGAATAAGGTAATAGCATTATGGACACAGATACACATATCTTTAAGAAACATTTTTAAAATTATGAATTTTAACATTAAAGTATAGTGAGATAATATGCGTTTAGATATGTGTATTGTCCAAGTGTCAATTGCATTTAATGTGGCTCCTAACAACAATGAAAAAGTAGATTTAAAGGTGGATGATGCTTATGCTATTCAGTGCTTAATAATGGTTTTGCAATTTAGGATTGCATTAATATGTGATGCCAAGGCTTTTAATAACAAAAAAGTAAAACACATTTTATTTCATTTAATTTTATTTTATTTTATAGTGGGTTATAGATAGTTTGTATTAGTTCAAGATACATAAGTATGAATAAATGTTACATTTTAATATGCATGTTTTTAATTGAAGAAAAACTTTGAATATATAAGGTAATTGGGTTTGATAATTGAATAATTGATGTATGAATGAGTATAAAAGGACATGATGTTAGAGTTGTATTTTGTCTGATGAAGTTGGGGCATTGACCTCTTCAAAAGCGCTCATTAAATTGGAACTTTAACATTTACTGCCTGTCGAGTCACCTTCTTTGGACTACACTTGCCTTTGTGTGTTTTTACCAATGGCCTCCTACCCGAAGGAGGTAACGACAGGCCCAGCCTCCCCCATGGATGTCACGCGACCATATGGCCCAACCGGGAAAAGGCATGACAGGCTTGACGGATCCCCCTTAGACACATGGATGACAGGGAGCAACCTCAGTGGCACTGGACGACCACAAAGACCCTAACCACTGCAACCGGCCCTACCACCCCACCAGAGACACCACCAGACCACCAGGAGGACCTCAACTGCGAATCCAGAACACCGAGAAACACCCACTGCAACCCCAGGTCTACCGGACCACCGGAGAAACACCTCAACACCCAGGTAAGCCCAGCACTACTCACATCAACACTCTATTCTTTTTTTTTTTGCCACCCCCCCCAACCATTCACCCACACACACACACACACACACACACACACACAAACACACTTTGCACTCAGTATTCTTTCACCCTTCCCTACCAGTAAGCTCAACCTATATTCCCAGACTCCATTCCCACAATAAATTAACACTCTAGAAAACACCAAAGGGAGAGGAGGGAACTGACCCAGTTAACTTAACCCCTTTTCTCCCCACCATCCAAGGCCTACCTGCATCTACAATACCTACAGGTTGTCTGGACGTAAGCTAGTTGTTACTGCACCACCAACTCATGCCAAATGTGCCTACTTCCTTTAATCCCTAACACTTAATCCTGTCAAAAGTCCCTCCTTCCCCTACCTCACTTCCTTTCACATCTCCCTCTTTCTTTAACCCTTTCACGACCAAAATCCCACTATCCTATCCAACTACAATCTGCACCTTAATTTCTATCTCTATACCCTCCCCACACCCCTTTACCCCTTATTCGCAGGACCGGGACAACTTAGTTTGTCCCAAAATACATTTATCAGCCTCAAAAACATTTTTGTTAAGACACTCCTTAAAAGTTCCTGGATAAATTCTTTAGAAGTCTTCTCTCTC